>NW_009649075.1:2002007-2046375 GCF_000708025.1 Charadrius vociferus
TGGAAAGCTGCCCGGCAGAAAAGGACCTGGGGGTGTTGGTGGACAGCTGGTTGAATATGAGCCAGCAGTGTGCCCAGGTGGCCAAGAAGGCCAATGGCATCCTAGCCTGTATCAGGAATAGTGTGGTGAGCAGGACTAGGGAAGTGATTGTCTCCCTGTACTCGGCACTGGTGAGGCTGCACCTCGAATACTGTGTTCAGTTTTGTGCCCCTCACTACAAGAAGGACATTGAGGTGTTGGAGTGTGTCCAGAGAAGGGCTACAAAGCTGGTGAGGGGTCTGGAGAACAAGTCCTATGAGGAACAACTGAGGCAACTGGGGCTGTTTAGCCTGGAGAAGAGAAGTCTGAGGGGAGACCTTATCACTCTTTACAACTACCTGAGAGGAGGGTGTAGAGAGGTGGGGGCTGACCTCTTCTCCCTGGTGACAAGTGATAGGACGAGAGGAAATGGGTTCAAGTTATGTCAGATGAGGTTTAGACTGGATATTAGGAAACATTTTTTCACTGAAAGGGTTATTAGACATTGGAATAGGCTGCCCAGGGATGTGGTGGATTCTCCATCCCTGGAGGTGTTTAAAAAAAGGGTAGATGTGGTTCTTAGGGACATGGTTTAGAGGTGGTTTTGTCAGGGTAGGTTAATGGTTGGACTTGATGATTTTAAAGGTCCCTTCCAAGTGGGACAATTCTATGATTATATGATTCTATAATCAGTAACAAAAACGTACAGATTTTGATCCGGCATTATTAAGAGGGTGCTGCAGACACTTTCTATCCTGAAAAGTGCTAGAATTTTGTTAATATACAGCAAAAAGCCTAATCTATTTTGACATGCATTGATGTTTGACTGTATTGTCCTTCTTCAAGGATGTAACAGCCAAATTCACTTCATTTAATTTAACACATAATTCTTAAGTCATTTTGTAATTTCTCCCAGGAAGTTATTCATCCAGTTGAAGGCAGATTCTTAAAACAGAGAGAAAAATCTGTCTTAGTGTTCATGACTTGTTTTAGGTTGTACAACCGAAACTTAACAAACCTTATCAGTAACACTGAAACTGAAAATCAAATATAATTACTGAGGAAAGTAGTATTTCTGTACATAGCTTCAGCTAAAAAGATGAAAGAACCTCAGGACACGATGGTGGTAAATCTATTTTTAAAAGAGATCATTGCTATTTAATGAAATGCTGAGCCCAGGGAATGCAGTATGGGATAATCAGAGGCACTTATCACCTTTGACAGGCTGCAGTATTTCTTATGGCTTTGCTTCAGCTCATGACTTCTTACTTCAGTAATCAAATACTTTCTGTGCCCATTTCTAGGGAAAACATTAAAGTTTTAAAAAAGCATAGTAAGAAAAAAGGTATAGCTGGAGGGGATGGGAGAATGCTTGAAACATCAGGTTTGAAATATTTAGACTCCTTAAATCAGAGGTTCGGATCCCAGGAGGGTTGACATAGTCCTTCATCTTTTGCAAGCTAGCTAAACTCAATGCCATGCAGAAACATTCAAGTCCCTAAATTGTTGTATCAGTGAATCACTTTACCGGTGTTCAGAGCACTCTTATTGATGGTCTTGTTAGATTGTTTTTCAGGGTCTACAAAGAGGATCTCTCTGTCTTATGATATGATATTCTACCAACGGTAGACCTGCCACAGCCGAACAAATAAATAAATACATTCTCAACGAAGTCTGAGCCCCCGTCATTATCACTATGTCCACTTTATTTTTCAACTCTGAGAAGTATGAAGTATATTAAAGTAATGGTTGAGCTATGATATGGCTGATTTAGTTTCCACTAGGCGCTGGAAAAGAATCCATTAGAAGATCCACACGGACAAGGTTTCTGATGTAGCGTGATCAATGTTGGGCATGTTCTCTGCATTCATAGTAACTGGGCATGCTGGACTACACTGAAATGTTGAAAATGACTGCTTTCTGCCTTAATACATCTCAAATGTATTCTTCTTTAGTACATAATTAGTAAGGAACGGAAAGGACATGCACAAAAGTTTAATTTCAGTTAATAAGTTCAAATAAGTGTGCTCTGAACACCAGTAAAGTATTTCACTGATGAAAACTGCATATTTGAGATTGCTTCTACATCTCAAACCATTTCAGCTTGAGTATAACGCAGCATAAGTTGATGCTGAAGAACTGCATAGAAATAGCTGTGAACCAGTGGCAACACTTTCACTTTTGTCAATAGTATTTTCCTTATTGGAAGCTCTTTGTAGAGCTTCAGTTCTTTGCGTCTGCTGCTTCTGACCTTGTGGGTAGGCAGCCTAAAGTTATTTTTAGACCATTTGTGAGCATATTTATGTGACACTGACTTTTTTAAATTTGAAAAGCCAAGTAGCTTTTTATAACGTTGTTAAAGAGGCAGCGGTCATGGCTCAGTAGTTAAAATTGAATTCTGTTTTGCACTTAAAAGCTGAGATTTATCCTTTTAAGCCCTGTGCTGGTTTAATGATTCAATAGAGCTGTACGTTTGCTGGGAAGTGGTTTCTGGCTGCCTTGCTCTGGCAGCGTGGATTTCTCCCTTAAAAAGGCCAGGTATAGTTTGTACTGTGTATCATCTTTATGCCATTTTTTCCTGGTTTAATGGGTATTCATTTCTGACATTGTAGATATTTTTGAAAAACAACGCAATTTCAGGATAAAACCAGAACTGCAGCTCTACGTAAAATAGCCGAAGGTTTGAATGTACCGGTCAGCAATATAAATCAGAAAAAGAAAAAGATACTGTAATTATCCCCACATTAATCATTGCATTTTCAATAAATGCACAATTAAAACTTAGCCCAGAGAAAGACTGATGTGTAAGGTGCTGGAACAGGGGCAGTTTCACTGTGCAATGACTTGCATTTTGTCTTTCTAAGTTTTTTGTTTCCCTGGTGGAATTGAGAGACGCTTATCTTAGAATCTCATAAAATAACTTGCTTCTTCTGCACACTTTATTTGATCAAAGTCTAGGATCTTCAGGTATTTTTCTGTTAATGAAAACTGACTGTTGAAATAATGCTTTATAGCAACTACATCTCTTCTCTTTGTGCAGTTTGCCTTTGATGCACTTCTTGTTATTAAAATAAATACTTTTTTTTTTCCTTGGAGTGATTGCCCCGTGTACACTTCCTAACAATGATGTATGCATTTCCAGCTGCTTGTCACTAAATAGTTTAACTTCTCCTGTACTGAATGAACTAATGCCCTTAAAATACATGAGTACCTCCTGAAGGAGACTTCATCTACCTGTGTCACACTTACCATAACATTGCAGCTGTGTTTTACTAGTTTCCTTGCTGTCCCTTCTAGACTATGCCTTGCTTGTGTTCTGAGTACTTAGACAAAAATATAGGTGATTTGCAATTTTGGATGTCGACTTTGAAGCTGTTGGGCTTTGAGGGTCTCACTCATTTCAATCTGTTTCTACCTCTTGAGTAAATCTCAGGTTTTGATGTTTGATCCCAAAGGGCATAGTTTTCCTTTTCATGATTTCCTCTTTTCAAATGAAAAAGACAAAAAGTTTCAGAATACCCAGTCTTGAGGAAGGTTCTCGGTTAGTGCTGTGCCATGAATAGCAGAATTACCTTCTCTGTTGCCTTATGGCCCTGTATGGATTTACAGTGTGGTCTGGAGCAGATGTTAGTTGAGTGGCCTTTATCAGCGGCAACAGAAGGAAAGAAATAGCCTTCATCTGCGCTGGTGGTGCTTATGGCTGTGAGTGTTTCTGCTGGGAATGCCTCACTGCCACCCTCTGTCAGGTCACAGAGGTCTTCGGTGAACCCCACGATGCACAGTTCCAGGGATGGCTGAATGACGATCTCAGTCGTTTCCTGGAGCTCCCATAGCATTAAAACTTCCAGGACTTCCCAAGAACATCTTGGAAACTTTTTCTTCGTAATGCATTTACCTTAATAGAAGTACATCATCTGTCTGCATCTTGGAGACACCTGGAATTATTCCCACCCATAACATGTTATTTACAACACACATGCTGTTACAGTCGATGTATTGAATTAAGGCAAATCTGTGTCATTACTGTGTCACAAGATAATGCGATGGGCAAGTCCTGCAGCTTAGATACTATTTTCTCAGAATTGTGAGACAAAGTGCTCTGCTAACAAGACACCCTGTTGTGAAAGAGCTGGAGAACAGGGAGATGCAGTTCCTCGTGCTTAACGAGTGCCTCTGAGGCTTGAACTAACGCTACAAAAGCTCTCATTTGTTCTCTGCCCCCCTAATCGGGCTCCAGTGAGGATCTTCATCTTTACAAGGGCATTGTCAGTCTTCCTTATCTGCTTTGGCTGTAGTTGTTGATATACAGCAGTAAGGGTTATCCTCATGGCATCCCAGATCTTTGTTAGCGGACCACCCTCTTTCTCTCCACCCTTGAGTTTAGTGGCTATGTAAGCACCTGTGTAGACATCAGTACAGGTTTCTTTATTTTGAAGTAAATCTCACTGTTATATCCCTTGCCCGTAAGTACCACTACTTTCCCTGGCCATCTTTCTCCATCCTTTTCAGGAACGTTCCTCGTGGAATCCTGCTTAGAAGCACTACTAAATGTCTTCCCCATTAGGTTTCCTCTTATTTGAGAAGAGTAAAGCTTCTCAGCACCTGTTTTCTGCTAACAAAGAGGAAAAAAAGGACAGAGGCTTATTCTGAATTTCAGAAATAGAGAGCAATTTTTGTGATTCAAGTTAAATATGTTAACTGCAGTTGAAGTATTCTATCACTTCCTAAGGAAAACTGGTTTGTGTCTGTACATCTTTGGGGGACTGTGCTTTTCATATTTTGCATGTTCTTGTGTAAATAAGATCAGTTTTTCATAGATTAAGACCACTATCAGTACAAGGACATGTAGGTTGGATTCTCTGTAACTCTAAGGCTGTTCATGGAGGTCTCTGCACCGGTAGATATGTACACTTCAAGTTAAGTGCAGTTATTTTTTATCATTACTTCAAACAGGTACAAAGATTTCTAGAGATGATTGTGCAGCTGCTTCACTTACTCAAGTTAATTTGAGCCATGCTTTTTGTTTGATGATGAGATGTGGCCAGTGTTATCAAGGAGGAGCCTTTCATCTTCAGGCCTTCCCCTGTTGTGGTTTTTCCCTGGCTGTGACACAAAATCTCTGATGCATGTGAGTGCATTGGAGCTCTGGGCTCCTTTTAGATCAGCAACGATCACATCGCAGGTCCTGATGGGTACTAATAGGACAGTGTGATATGTAGTCAGGAGACTCGTGTAAAATGAAGCACAAAGCGTTTTGGTTTGTCTGAGTCATTTCTGGCTTCCAAATAAAGAGCTCACATCCGAGATAATCTCCTTTACTTAATTTTCAGCACTGAATACATCTGAAATTTCATTTGTGCTGGATGCCACCAAGAGATTTGACTCTGCTGTGGGTGCTAAGCTGGCCCAGATCAGCTGTGTTTCTAAGTCACTGATGTGTGTTCCTGATTCACTGCTTGTGATTAATGATGGATGCTTTTCCTCAATTTCAGCTCTTATTGAAAATACCTTAGGAAGAATGCAGTGAAGCTGCTACAGTAATTATATACATATTATCATGAGTAAGTTTCCAACAGTAACTTGGTCTTTTGAGTTATAAAATTGTCCCAAAAATGAGATCAAAAGTCTATGGTTTGGAGAGCTCCTCTGCACTTAACTGGGTGGCTTACAGAGCTACAGAGAATTTACCCAAAATCAGCTAGATGTATTTTTATTGACAGCAGGACAAGATGCAATTGTCTCTTCTCAACAGTAGTAGAGAGGTCAGAGACTAATTTAAACAGAGCTTGATGGAGTCTCCTGAGACCCCACCTGCAGTATTGCATCCAGCTCGGAGGACCCCAACGTGAGAAGGACATGGACCTGTTAGAGAGGGTCCAGAGGAGGCCACAAAGATGATCAGAGGGCTGGAGCCCCTCTGCTGTAAGGACAGGCTGAGAGAGTTGGGGTTGTTCACTCTGGAGAAGAGAAGCCTCCGGGGAGGTCTAATAATCCCTTCCAGTCCCTAAAGGGGCTACAGGAAAGATGGGGAGGGACTCTTGATCAGGGCATGTAGTGATAGGATGAGGGGTCATGGCTTTAAATTGAAAGAGGGAAGATTTAGATTTGATATTAGGAAGAAATTTTTCCCTCTGAGGGTGGTGAGACACTGGAACAAATTGCCCAGAGAAGCTGTGGCTGCCCCATCCCTGGAGGTGTTCAAGGCCAGGTTGGATGGGGCTTTAAGCATAACCTAGTCTGGTGGGAGGTGTCCCTGCCCATGCCAGGGGGAACCAGAACTAAATGATCATTAAGGTCCCTTGCAACTCTAACCATTCTATGATTCTTTAAGACCTGCAGTTTAGAAAGTCAGCTGAGTTTTTCCTTTTATCAGCCTCGGGTTTTGTTTTTTAATTTTTTGGACAATGAGAGAAGCTGAAGGGGGTCAGGGAAGTACACTGTCCTTTTTGGGTTATTTTCTAGCAGGATGTGGATGGGTCACAGCTGGAGTGATGTGTTATGTGAGGTGATAAGCCTCAGGCTAAAAAGGTAGCTTATGTCATATAGGTGAGTGCAAGCAATATGTAAACACTTGAGTGGATCGGGACATCTTAAAGGAACTTCCAAATTTTGGTGAATAACCTTCCTTTTCCATATTTATAAATATTAAAAACTGTTTAGCCACTGGTGTGGAAGAACATGATGAAGGGTTTCATTATATTCTGGACCATGTATTATCTACAGGAATGTTAACTGAATTCTAATTACTTGGCCAAATTCTGACCTTCCTTTGCACTTCCTCCTCTTCGGGGCATAGCGGAGACTTTGGAAAAGCTTGTTATTCATAGTGATGAATGGGAAAAAGGGCTAAAGTTTTATCTAAAGATGTCTGTATTTTTGAGAAAACTTCTATGCCTGAAAGATCATTTCAATTATTAATGGAACCGAGCTTGAGAATAGCTGATTTCTTCACTGAAATAAACAAGGTACAGAAAACCACAAATTTTTTTTGTACCTTGAGATTGGTAAACTTACATCTCCCAAAGCTGTTACACAAAAGAGTAATTTATTTTTCTAGAAGGCTTACGACAATAAAAATCATGAAACAATCAAAATTTTCACCCTTAAAAAAGAAGCTGCATTATTAAATCCACTGAAATTTGGAAGAAATAGGAGTAAAAGAATGCAGTGACATCTGTAGATTTAGTAAATATTTATTATTTTTAATTCCATGCACTTGCAAATCTTTAGGGTTTGTTTTTTTAATTGTGTATTTAATGTCTGTTATTGTTACAAGTGTCTTTTTAGCTGCTTGATCAAATCGTACTGTTTTGGATCCTGATGAGAATGTAACAATTTAGCTGCATTTCCCGCCCTGAATTTGGTTTACATTTATTCCTGGGCATTGCACTCTATATTGCGTATTATTCATTATTCACTGGATTGAAAACCAAAGTATGTTGCTAAAATGAAATGAAAGGTGAAAGTTAAGAAGTTCAGAAACGTTAATTTAAAGATAAGAGGGTATATGCATCATGTTTGTCAGGAGCTGAGGTTCTGTTGTTTTTCATTTGAATTTAGACTGGGAAGTACTAAAGTAAACTTAGAAAGTGAAGTTTGTCTTAAGGCATTGAGATTTTTTTTAACATATCCATAGGCTTAAATAATAGGCTGTGCTGTGTTCTGTAAATAGTGCTCTAAACTGCTGCTTATTAACGTATTCTGTATTACTCATGAGCAGTATTTCCTTTTTTCCCCTCGATATATTGATGGAAAGCCCATCTTAAGATGGGCATCGCTCACAGCTTATTTCAGCTGTCACTTATTTTCCTTCTGAATACACAGTGACTTGAGTAGGACAGGACTTAAAATTAAGAATATTGAGAGTCATGACTTCTTCAATATGAAATAGAGAATTTCAGGGAAGAAAGTTATAGAGTGATTAGTGAGCGATGATAAAACAGTGACAGCAGGCAATAAGTACATAAGCACGCAGGCTTTAATTGTGGAATTTAAATCTAGATGAGGAATATTCTTACATCACTACTCCTTATTGTTTGTTTCCCCAGCTCTTCTATGCGGGTTCAAGTCAACTTCTTGTATTCTCTCTCGTATTTTGATGTTAGGTTTCTTTTTCTGGAAAGAGCCGGCCATCTGTAATTTTGAAGGAGAGCTTCTTCTCTTTTATCTGGCGTTATCTGAGAGGCAGTGCAGGCTGGACTCCTGTACAATGATATTTTCAAGCACACAGTGACATTAGACAGTTGGTTATGTCTGTACTACTTGTCCTGAAAACACGCTCACCAAAACAAGCCCTGTTTTTTGTCTTTCAGATGGCCTCTTGCTATGCTCAGTGCTGTTATCAACTACACAAATTCACTTATTTTTGATCCCTTATGCACAAGAACTAATTTATACAAATAATTAGCATTTTAAAAAATTTATCATTTTTAAAAGTTGTTTGTTCTTTTGATATAAACCGGCTAATTCCTTTTCCTAGGGCAATTTAAATTAAACCATGTTGCTTTTTCATTTTCTGCATTTCTATACTCTTCAACTGAGAAAGCAAATCACTTTATATCCTTTCCAAGTCTTCCATTTTAGTTTGGGTATGTGTATGAAAGTAACATTGAGCTGATCTTTCCAATAATGATAATGATTTAACCGGGGTTTCTAAGCCTGCTTGGCAAATGTATTCCAGTAGGATAGCAACTTTCTCAGGACAGATTTGCTATTGAAATGGTATTGTCTCAAGAATTGTAGAATGGTTTAGGCTGGAAGGGACCTTAAAGATCATCGAGTTCCAACCCCCCTGCCATGGGCAGGGACACCTCCCACCAGCCCAGGTTGCTCAAAGCCCCATCCAGCCTGGCCTTGAACACCTCCAGGGATGGGGCAGCCACAGCTTCTCTGGGAAACCTGGGCCAGGAGCTTACCACCCCCACAGTAAAGAATTTCTTCCTAATATCTACTCTAAATCTCCCCTCTGTCAGTGTCAAACTGTTCCCCTTCGTCCCATCACTCCCCTCCCCTCACTCCCCTCCCTAATCAAGAATCCCTCCCCATCTTTGCTGTAGCCCCTTTAGGTACTGGAAGGGGCTCTAAGGTCTCCCTGGAGCCTTCTCTTCTCCAGGCTGAACAACCCCAACTCTCTCAGCCTGTCCTCATAGCAGAGGTGCTCCAGCCCTCTGATCATCTTTGTGGCCTCCTCTGAACCCTTTCCAACAGGTCCATGTCCTTCTTATGTTGGGGGCTCCAGAGCTGGATGCAGTACTCCAGGTGGGGTCTCATGAGAGCAGAATAGAGGGCAGAATTCCCTCCCTTGCCCTGCTGGCCACGCTGCTGGGGATGCAGCCTTGGCCTTCTGGGCTGTGAGTGCACATTGCCAGCTCAAGTCCAGCTTTTCATCCACTAACACCCCCAAGTCCTTCTCCGCAGGGCTGCTCTCAATCCGTTTTCCACCCAGCCTGTATGTGTGGTTGGGATAGACCCAGCTGACGTGCAGGACCTTGCATGTGGCCTTGTTGAACTTCATGAGGTTTGCACAGGCCCACCTCTCCAGCCTATCAGGATAGAACATAAAGAGCGATAGATAAAACGTGAGTTATGGGGAATTGCTTGAAGGAAAATAGTGATTTGGCTTAGGGTATACAGCTTGTCCCAGGTTTGTGAAATTGTTTGCCCCCCTTGTTTGCAAATGATTGCAGAATTAATTTAGTTCCAAAATGCAATTTGTACTTAGAGCTGTTAATCCACGTCTGATAATTATCAGCTAGATGAACAATTATTGGTTTAACTAAGTCCTATTGTATTCTTCTCAAAATGGGGTGAAGATGCCTTACTTCTTGACTGGTTTAGACAATTTTCAGAAAGGAAAAGTGTAGAAAAGCACTGTGGAGAGATGTAGGTGTTTCTTCTCCTGCTCCTTTGTCTTCTCTAGCCTTAGAGGGTCACTCGCATCTGCTTTATGGAGGATGTTTTGATCCCAGCCTGTGTTCCAGCTCCTGAAATAGCTGCCAAGGGCTGGACCAAGGCGCCCGTGCGGTGGCACAAAGACAGGGCTTCGGGCACTGGTGAGCTGGTGCCTGCAACAAGCAACAGTTTGCCTCAATGTTGAGAATGGCTACAGCTGAAGAGGCTGAAAGGTTGTAAATGAGAACTGTTTGCACTGAATCCCCTCCCCCGCGTTATTCTTTTTGATGATGTTCATCACTACAAGGCAAAATTATCCCTACTTATTGTCACTCGTATTACAGCTGGCAATTAAGGTGGTGATTTGATTTAGTGATTTCCTGTGTTCTATTGTACTGTGTTCTATTGTACTGTGTGGATTTCCGTCAGGGAACAGTCCAAGTGAAAAAATATGTGTAGGTACCTATTTGAAAGATATTACAGCTAAAAAAACCCCACAAAAACTACTCTTTTATGACTTTGTTCTTTATTATGCATCATTAGAGTCTTGTATATTTAGGAAGAAATGCTACTGTCGAGCCCATTTCCTACCACCTGGAAGTAACTTGATTTACAATTAAGAAAACTGTTCTTTTTAGTAATATCAAAACTCTTAATGTGCTATTTTAGTGACTTGTCATACAATGTGTCATGTGGTGATTAAAGTCAAGTTTTGTCCTTTTTTGGAAATGATTCTAATGTAGCCTAGTCAAAGAATTTCTTTTAATTACATGTGTAATACAACTTTCTGCCTTTCACTTAATTGGTCTCGCCTACGTTGTTTCAGCCTATTAGATGATAATTTAGCAATTTCCAATTTGTATATCCCTGAGGGAGGCTCAGTGGGAATAAATGGGAGTAAAAAAATATCTGCAGCTTTATTCCTTGATTTACTGCTTGATGGTGTCTCTTTTTCAGTTCTGTGGAAGATGAGAAATGGACAATAGTAAGCAATGAAAAAGGAAATCTTTTGCGTTAAAGGCTTAGTTTCAGAACAAAGCAGATTGTGTAATCTTTGCTTAGTATATTTACAGTATTTTTTGCTTAGTATAGGATATATAAACTGAATTTTAATAATATGTGCTTACAGTTTTAATATTAACCCTATAATCCCGTATAATTGAATAACGCAGAGGAAATGAGCACATCAGAAGCATGAGGGCTTCTCAGCCGTGGATGAGAAATTTTATAAAACGACCACACAATTCTGGGGTACAATTCATCTGGTAGTACCTGCCTATCATTTTGGATAATCTGACTCTGGAATTTGCTATATTAAATTATTCTTTGTAGATGGGAAATGTTTCTTTTTTTTTTTCTTTTTTTTGTAAACTGTCAAATTGGCCTAACACCCTGTGTATGTGCGTGAATTCGTGTCCCTCTGTATTTATTTGCGGATTTTGGCTTCTTTGCAGGAACTGGGAACCAGGTGGGACAGGATGGTTTTATAAAAAATTGTTGATGATCTATATACAAGTGAATTTCAACTCTCTCATGAGATTGAAGTGAAAATATATTGATTTTTCCACCCTAAAGGTGGAGAATAAGACTGATTCCTCAACTGGGATTCAATTTGAAATGGATACCTAAATCTAGATATGCATCTAGATATGCCTACATATGTTTTTATTATAGTCAGCATAATCTAGTCAATGACTGGGAAGTGTATGTAATTTTTAGAAAGAGATCTCAAATAATTGTTTTTATATTTTGGTACCTTTGAATTTTAACTTGCAGTTTGCATTTTTTTTTAAAGGAAAATTTGTCTTCTAGACATTTAGATGGCATCATCTTCTGAGCTTTTATCACCTGTAAAGGAATACTACAAAGAAGCAGAGATTGACAGAATTTTGATTAAAATTTTTTCTTAGTCTTTTCTTTTTTAAATTTAGTTTTAGATGAATGAAAAGACTTGTAAATTTCTAAGTTAAAAAGAAATGCTAAAAAACCACTCTTCCTTCAAAATGTGCCTATTTTAAAACACTATCAAAGCTTCTAAATAATATCAAGTTATTTTGTTATTTGAAATAATTGTTTCTCAGTTTATAAAACAGTGAAATGATTAATCTAAAAATATGTATTTTTAAAGGCGGACATTTTTAAACTATTAACCACTATTTCCTGGGTGGAGGGGAAGTGCTTTGAGACTGTCCCATTAAGATTCATTGAGGATCTAACTGTTGATGAGATTTGGTAATATGGTCTTTCAGGCCACTGCACTGCTCAGTGGGAGAGTTTGTTTTCTGAAAATCACTTGTTTCTGAGCATCCACGTTTTGAGTTATTGGTGGAGGAAGCACTAAATAAATTTCTCATGCATACAGTGTTTTGTGGGGAAAAATATTGTTTAGGTAAAAATTTTGTGTGTGTGAGGGAGATGTGTATAATTCTTACTGATAGTGCTGAAAGTGTTGGCTGCTATGGAACCTCTACGCCTCCTCAGGTGAAGCTTCCTGGGGGCTAAGATTTAGGGAGCGTGATTGAAGCTTCTTGTGCTCTCACTCATGTTGGTGAAATTATTCCTGGCAGCAGTTACGAAATAAGCTCCAAAGATCAAAACTCATGGACCACGTTGCTATGGTGGGAGATGTTCGCTGTTGTACTGGTGCTTTGGATTTTTAAACTGACTATGTCCTGATTGTCTCCCAACTTTGCTCTTTGGCAGGGTGACACCAAGTATGGTGTCACTCACAAAACTTGCTTCTGTGACTTGAGGATCTGTAATAAAATCTGTATAACTCCCTTATATACCAAAAGAATCAATGAGGCTGTGGCAAAATAAACATTTTCAAGTTGGTGGACTGGACTAACTTAAATATAAGACTCTTCAAGGAACTTACCAAGGAGTGTGCTGAACAGCTATTGTTTTTTTAAGAAATCCAGATAATGTGAAGGGTCATATGTGTGATAGAAATATACAGGTTATACATCTAGGAAAAGAAATTGTCTGGGAAAACAGTAACTTGGAAGAGAATTTGGTTACCACACTAAAACATCTCAAGGTGGACTTCAACTGCAGTGCTCTGGGAAAAGGGCAAATGTTATTTTTGTCTATAAAAAAGAAGACAAGCAAGTAGATTGCAAATTAATAATTCACTGTGAATGTAAAGTCTATTTGCATCTTGAGGTGACAGTCTGTGGCAAAATGGGTATACTTGCACACTGAGCATTCATGCATCCTATCATTTTCCCAAAAATGTTTGAACCGCTTCCTTTATGGAAAATTTGTATGTAAAGCTCTACATCACTTCATTTCCTCTGGCGTAATCACTGAGATGGACTGCTTCAGGTGTGAATGATTTCTCAGTTGTATGGGCTTTCCTGGAGCTTTGAGCACTGTTCAGTTTTGAGCGTTCTTGAGTTTGGTTTTGACTTGGATCTCGGTATCTTCTCTGAAGAAAACCTTTCAGGTATGTGCAACATGTTATGGTCATATTCCTTTAAAGAAGGAGCACTGCCCTCAGTTGCATGATTTATTGGGGATTTTTAAGCTTTTTCTCTGAAGAGAAAGTGAGTTGATGCTCCAGGTTTATCATGTGCAAGAGGCTGTGAGACCCCTCTGAGGGTCTTGGTGTCCTACGTAGGTACTACAGAGACCCAACTCCACGTGTACCACACCACTGTGCCCTGGGACCAGCAACAGCCATCGGTGTTGGGACAGGACGCAGACCATGCTGTGAAGTGATGTGATGGTGATTCCTGACCGCAGTGCTCCTTACCTTTCTTTGGAGTGTTCCAAAAGCAAAGGCACTTGGTTTTTCTGTCCCGTGTTCCCTGATGCGAGGTGTGTGCAGAGTCAGAAGGAAGATAAGGGCTGGAGCAGGTGAGTGCCTGGTTCCTCCACTTGAGGCTGCCTGCAAAAGGTGCTCTGAACGTACCAGAGTTGCTTGCCTTATTCTGCTGTGTTTTTTTCTTTGTTCTTTGGGGTGGGCAATCTTCCCAATCTTTTCTTGAGGAGACTGAGAGCGCTGGAATAATGACTAGGCATGACTATAGAATGAGGTTTTTTGGTCTTGTTTGTTATATCTGGCACAAAATTCCATGTTTTTAATTTACGTGTGTTTTCTTTTGAGCTTTGTGCCTTGTAAAGGCAATATTGAATTATATAAATGAGCAACTGAATGTGAATATATACCTTTTCAAATTTATTTCTCTGATTATTAATATTCTGCTGAGAGAGAGGTAGGAGGTACAACATGGCATTATTTTGGATAATGACAGGATTACATTCCTTGCATAGTTCAGCTGCGATAAATAAAGGGAGGATATTCAACTTAATCTTCAAGTACTATCATGCTTAGGCTTTTCTAGATTTCCTAGTGGAGTGAATGACTATTGATTATTATTCTCTTATACCCCCTATAGAAATCGGTGTATTTATAGAGTAGGCTATTACCATTATTATTTTTATTTTAAATTTCTTGTTTCCTTAAGTAGCTGACAGCTTTGCTGCAAGATGATTGCCGTAGAAGTCCAAATTATTTAAATGGGCAAGTGAAAAAAAGATGCAAGTTGAAGCTAATTGTTATGCCTCTTCGTTTCCAGTTTATGCTTTTCAGATTTGGAGTTACGAATTAAAAAGCCCAATTCTCAGTGTGCATAGCATAATCTCATTTAAACCAAAGATTTCTGTAGCTATCTCTTAACACTGTCCTATTTTCAAATATTACATTATGTACAGTGGAATTAGTTTAACTTTTTATCATCTGAAATATTGTGGATCAGATAAGTATAAGCTGTTGAATTTTACAGACTTCAGCACTATAGTTGGACTTTTATCTCCTCTTCAATTATTTTAAATAAATAATTAAGTTCTGAATGCAAATTTTTTAATTTAATTGACCTTTGCCAGATTAATGGAAAAATTTATCTTTTGCTTTGCATAGTTCAGATATTAAAGCAATCCGTTTTCTTTATGAAGTCAGTTTTAGGCCAGGAGGAGAGAGCATTACTTATGAGTCGCTTGAGCCGCTTATTTTTATAGTTGTATTTTATCGTAGTGAATGAAATATAGATTGCACTTGTAAAGCAGAGAAATAATTAGAAGTAAACATGAGATATGTGTTAATGTGAGTTACTTTACTGTCTCATTTTCATCTAGTGACACATACGTATTCATGTCACAAGACATTTGATTCTTGAGGTCGCTCTTTGCCTATAAGTTATTGTATACTGGGGGGGCACTACTCTACCATTTTTATATCAGCTGCAATATTTAGGGTGGAATTATGTGTACCTGAAACATGGTATTATAAAAATGTTATCACTAAGATCACACAACGGAAGAATCAGGTGAAATTTCTTTTTTTAAAGTCGGCTTGTCTTTATGCATTTTTTTTTCCCTTGTGAAAGTGAGAACAAGAGTATCATCCTCACTTCTAGCTTTTCCTGAAATTTAAAGTCATTGACTGTACAGGGATTATTCATATACATAAGCATTTTGCATAAGTAGTGGCAATACGGTCTGGCTCTGTGTCCCTACTGTCTACATAATATAAGAAAGGAGGATGAACAGGAGGCATAATACTGAATAAAGTCTCCAACTGCCTCCTTTCAGCTTCATTATGGAAGCAGCTTGCAAACTCATCTGTGGATGATAGTATTTAAAGAGGTGGTTATGCATGAAGAAGAGTTTTTGGGTTCCTGTGATATCGTTTCTTCCTAAAGATAATTGAATAAGGACTAACTCTAGATTTTATTCTTCCAACCTAAGCAGCAGTATTTTATTTAGTTAATGAAAGACGAAATCTAGTTATGTTAACCAGATTGCTGCTGTTCTTTTAATACCATGCCTACTTTGAACCCGGTTTTACTTGGAGAGTGTGACATACTTAATTTCACTTTATAGATTCATCCTTTTATATGAGAGGAGGACATCAACAGAGCCGAGATGCGTCCCTGGGGTGAGGCTACGCCTGGGACCTGCTGGTCCTGCCAGGAGCAAGGGCAGGAGTTTATAGCACTGCAGGCAATACTCCACTCCCGTGCTGAAGTTTTCACCTATTAATTTTATCTGCTACTTGCTACGTCTGTGAAACTGTCAGCATTGCTTAATTTTAACTGGCAGTGCTCTAGGAAAGAGGGATGTGCAAGGCGCTGGCTCAGGAATACTCATGATGCCATTTAAAGGACGGGTTTTTTTTCTCGATACAAACTCCTTTCTGCCGTGCGTTTTGTTGTCAGGACAGAGTAATATTTCCAGTCAAGTAAACTCATTTTTTGAGAAGTGGTGAAATGATCTGTCCGGTGTCTTTAATAATTCTGTACTGTTACTTTTAATAGGACTTTGGATAAACTGTCATTGAAATGTCTGCTGCACCACCAGAAAGTTTGTCATTTTTTTCCCTGTAAGTCATCCTGACAGGTGACGTGAGATGATACTGTGCAGAGGTATCATCAGCATTGCCAATGAGCTGACCTTTTCCTCTTCGTTCCCTTAATTTGTATTTGAATAATTTGCATCCCTGTAACGATGCTTGGTTGTCTGAGTAGCTGTCACAACGGCTTGGGCTCGTTTCATGACAAAACCCAGTAGTTTTATAACGACGATTGTTTCATTATTCATGAAAACTGTTGTCACTTTATCCCTCCTCCTGCACAAGCAAGGTTAGCCAGAGAGAAACAAAACCTGGCTTGTGTATGCAAGATTGGCTATTAAATACTTTTACATAATGCAGTGTATTATACAAATATCTCATGATTTATTGAAAACTCTACTTGTAGGAGATTTGGATAGGTACCCACGAGGCAAAAGAAGGTTCAAATGAAATTCTGGTCCTTTTCCCTGAAACAAGTATATGTTTAAACTTTAGTGTTTTAAGATCTTTTGTGTTTTTCCTGATACGTAATTACTGTGTAGGGCAAGGTACTGTGTTACTCTTGCTCAGCGTGAGCCATCGTTATCGAAGCCGTTTGTAATAAATTGAATGCCTGTTTCAATCTGAATTGTCTTTTTTTTACTTCTTTCTATATAGATCCTATGGATTCTTTTTTATTACCACAAACAAGAACAAATTTGGGGAGAAAAGAGGGTCAGAGAACTTGAGATGGAAACATAGGTTGTAAAGTAACTGCAGATTACTTCAGTAATTTAAGTGGAGACTTTTACAGCTAAAATACATTTCAGCTTCATTATTTTGATGCGCAGCACGGTGACAAAGTTGGGTGATGTTCAAGAGGTTGCCTTTCACTGCCTTCGGTGTCTTTTAGGGTAAAGCCCACGTGATCTCTACAGATCACTTAAAAATTGAAAAATCATGGTTTAGTTGACAATTGTAACCCAATGTCCAGTTTATCCGTTTTCTCCTGCAGTCACTCGGCCCTGGGAATCGTTGGTCCCTTCGTGAATACCTCTTTGGTGAAATGCGTCTTTGAGATGGGAGAAATCAGCATGTTGGAAGGGAAGCGAAGAAGCACTGTTTGTGTAGGGGTAAATTTTGAAGGATGAGTGACTGATTTAGGTTACGGTATTTATTTTCTGTTTTGATTTCTATGTAAAGCCTTCCACTTTACTACACATTCCATAGGCTGAGGAATAAATAGTGGAGCAACAGTATTGATAAAAAATGCAGAGACGAAACTCAATACGAATATTTTTAGTGCAAGAGGAAGCGGAATACTGATGATAAAAGGCGTATATGTTTAAGAAAAAGAGCTGGGATTTAATTTTGTCATGCTTTACTTTGAGTGTAACTATAGTCTTGAAAAATTTTATTTTATCTCTGTTGCTTTCATATATTCTGCCTACTGCTGTATCCGTAATACAGTTTTGTGTGATTTTTTTTTCTCCAGTTCTCTTTTACTCAGACCTCTTCACTTTCTAGCTGGCAAGTATGTCATTGGGGGTGGTTTTGGATCTTCTGATGGGACATGAGGTGTCACTGCTCAATACGGTATACACAGTATAAATAAAAACATGGTTAAAAAATTTGAATAATTAGTAGAGGTTCTGAGTACTAGGAGTCCTATTTACTAAAGTTTTCTGTACCCTGGAGCTTAACAAAAGTTGTTTCAAACACAACTGTACAAAGAACTGTTGTTAAGAGTAATCTAGGCTGTATTGCTGAAGCTGGCGTGGATTTATTGTAGACTGTTGGGGTAAGAAGTGCTTACATGCATATTTAATTTCCAGAAAAAAAATTACCATATTGCCAGTAATGATCCATTAACAGAAGAATGCAATCTGAATGCCCTCAATTAAATATTAAATATTGTTAGGCAGGAATGTTTTTCTAATATATCATTCACTTAGAAAAGTGTGGCGCAATAATTAGATGAGAGCTGTTTCCCAGATCCGTTGGGAGAAGGACTCTAAATATGTTTGACTGTTCGGAACTAAGGTAATTTGTTGTCGAACTATGACTACGGGTAACTAACTATAAGTATTTATGTGAGAATTTAAGCAGTACTGTGTGTATACTAGAAATCGAGTGCTGGGTTTGCATCTGCTCATGTACCACAGAGTGATGAAATAACCTCGGAAACAAAGGCAAAAATGATTTTGTAATGTTCCAGTCGCGTCTCTGTCTTCCACACTCATTGCCCAGGCAAAATCCAGGAAACTCACCCGGCATTTGCAGAATCAAGTCATACTTCAGTGCCAGTAAGGACTGATGTTGTTAGTCATAGTTTCAGGCCTGATATTTTTTAAAAAATCCACTCTACAGTTTCTATCTAGGTGGTTTTCATTACATTCTTTATTTCTGGCTTGACTCCTGCAGTCACTGTGATGGACTTCTGTAGCTCATGTTAGCTTTTTTATATGCCCAGCATGGGATGGTCTTTGCATGCAAATGAACACCCCTTAGAGAGGAATAGATTAATTCCTCTGCCTTTTTTGATTTGTAAATGTGAAGATCAGCAAAGATGCTGTCTGCAAAAGAGGTACCTTACAGAAGCGGTACTCGTGCCACCTTTGTCTCAGTGCTGTATTTGTACTTTTTAAAGATGAAGGTAGTTTTGGAACATTAAGAACGTCTCCTGAGATGTCGGGTTTTCCTCAGGGTGAAGCGTGATGGGCCTATTTGAATTCATCTTTCCCCAGTAAACTTCATAAACTCTGGAGTATTCCTTGTTCATGTAATTGCTGTGTATTTTCTCCCAGTTTCTTCTAGGGTCAAAATTCTCTGAAATTAATGCTAATATAGAAAATCTCTTCAGGTCTGGGGGGATTTCAAAGCCCTTTCTTGTTGACTTTTGTTCCTAGTGTTTTCCTTTTTGCACCATTTATAGAATATGTTTCCCTCTTTATGTGTAGAAATAGATAAAGGAGTAATAGTAATCCTGGTTTTTTTGTGACATGCCCTTCCCATACCCCTTCTTAGATTGTGGTTGCATTTAATCACGAATGGTTTTCAAAGCTGTTGCATGCTCTTCTGTTTTCCTTAAGTGCAAAGTCATCTCAAGAGCAATATATTTTAATTCTTCCCTAATTATTTTTCTAGTTCAGATGATTCAGGAAATTAAAGCTGTTTTGGCAGCACAGTATATTAGATCTGCTATAACCACATTTCATGTGATGTGAGCTGGTCTAAATTCCCTTTTATATTAGATTAGTGATTCTAGTTTAACATATAAGTACTTAGTATGCATTATAGTGTAATATATTTAATTTAATTTGCTTTTATGCCTTCTGTACATTTAATAAAACAATTATTTAACCATTTACTACCAATGAATTATACTATGATATTGAAATTAATATTGCCTGTAATTCATGAAGATTCATTAAGCAAGAGGCAAGTATCTTCTCGAAGAAAAAGACAAGGGCCACATTTAGGCCCAAGTCCTGTGGTGATTTTGTCTTTCCTTCCTGAGTTTTGTAAGGAAATTTTAAAGGAAAATTTAAGAATTTGGCTCATAAAACCAATGAAGTGCATGTGGCTCTGTAAGCGTGACTGTGTACTACAGGAGACACTTTTCTATAAAATATTTTGCTTCACTTGTGTATAGGTTGGGATTAATAGACTACTTTAAATAGTATGTTCATCAGCATTTGGCCCAGTCTTCTTGTTTTTTTTCCAGCAAGTCTTAAGCACACCAGGAGCATTTACATACCAAAAGTGACGGCAGATGAACCTCTGCAGAACCACAATAAGGTCAACTGGTTGCAACTGCAGAACAGATGTCTTGTGTACCACTCACAAAGGCATTAAGATGTTGATTGATGATTTCTAAAAAATCTTACCATCTTTAATAGACTTAGACTTGCATTTTCAGTAGCATAAATCATATGGCATATATATCATTAACATACTGACTAGATGCCACCGAGACAAATAAACCGGTATTCTCGTGCTTGGTTTCACAGTGGTCTGCCTTTTCTGCAGAAGTAATATCTGTAAAATTGTTATAGTAAAAATCCTGTGTTTTTTCTCTTTCTTTTCCCTCTGCTACAGTATGGCTATCCAAGTTGACAAGTTCAATTTTGAGAGCTTCCCAGAATCCCCTGCTGATGGGACACACTTTGCGAATACAAAGCAGCTGGAAGAAGAAAGGCAACAAGCAAAAGGTCTGGAGATTAACAGCAAGCTGGATATTTGCTGGAAAATTATATCCTTTCACAAATACTTGCTTTAAAAATATATAAATAGATGCCCTATGACACGTTTTATTTTATAATTCAACTCGCTTTATAGCAGTGTTACTGAAGAGTAATTAGAACTATGAAGCTTATCATAATTATAGACTGTTTAAGGTTAATTGTGCTGTATATTATTTAGATGATGCTTGGATCTTACTATAATGGCTTTTTATGAGTCATTGAGCCTGCCACAAACTGTGTGTTTTTCCCAACTTTTAGGGAACTAAGGAAGTATAGTTAGGATTGATGAATAGTAGTTTTATAGGGTCAAATTTTTCTATTCTCCCCCACACCAAGTAACCTAATTATAACGAAATACATGAAGCTGGTTTTAGAGTGTTTTCATATATTTAATTAAATTTGAGCAAATCAGAATGTATTAGAATAATTTATTTCCAAGTCCTCTTTACAAATTTAGTAACTTAATCTAATCTTGAGTGGCCTTTTTAAGGCTGAGAAAGGACTTGCATGATGACTTAGTCATCCTAAACATAAAATCCCCATAATCATTCTAAATGCAGCAAAATATTGCCTTATGATTATTAATAAGAGATTACATTCAGTTTAGAGTTAAAATAAACCAATGGTGTTGCTGTAAATTTCATGATTTCCATAAAAAACCTTGTGCTTGGCTTGTCGGAAATACATTTTTTTATGATTTTCATCAGGGAAACGTTCTGGGCAGCCAACAGCCCCCCAAGCCATGCGTGGATAAGCAGTATCTTCTAAGAGATTTATATTTTTCACTCAGATCATCCTCCAATTTGCGAGATGGTGGGTGGGGAAAGGAGGAAAGGAGAGAAGAGTGGCAATCAAATCATGGTTTATCTTTAGTGACGTCTTTTTGTACATTTAATTGTACTTTTATCTAGTGATCTGAAATGATTTTTCATTGCTTTATTATTAAATTAGCTGCACAAGATTTGTCAAAGGCAAGACTTGAGACATAATCCTAGTGCCTGGTTCCATCCAGGCTCCCTAAGCAACATATCAGAAAGAGTTCCGTTTATGCAAAAATGTCAATATTTAACCAGAACTCACTTAGAAAATGTCTGTGTTATGGAAAGATATAAATATTCTTTGATAGCATAGTTGAATTCTTATGCTGGAATTGAATGCATAGTTGTAATAATTCTGTCAGGGTGTAAAAATACATCCTCATTCATTTCTGTTGCTGAGCAACACTGTTTATATCCATTCTTTATTCTGTATTTAAACCCAATTTTGATACCAAAATTATCATGGCTGACATGTAAGTCAGTACCTTAGAAAACCAATAGAATAATCCATGAATTCTGTGCATTAAATTCAGTGCAAGCATTAGTTTCTGTGTGTTTAAGCTTTGTTATGAATGTTTGTTTCTACAACTAAAATTATTCTAATGAAAGGCAATGAATGACATGTGTGTTTAAAAATTCTTGAAGAAACGTGTACATTGTTTTGCAGATTTCATGTCCCAACTAGAGTTGGTCTTTCTCATCCTTTTTATTTCTTACGGCAACATTTAGATGTGAACCACTAAAAAAAATATTATGCTCTCATTTCTGCTAAGTTTGCGAAACATTGTTTGATACATCTGTCCTCCCGCCAGAGTATTTGACACCGCCCAGCGGAGTTTGTTTCAGACATACTGACGGACAGACACATGGAGAGATGGATGGATGGCTTAACGGCATAAGATTTGTTTTCCTTCAGAAGCCAGCCTAAATGCAGCCAAGAGATAAAAAGTATTTGCAAAAATACACCGGTATATAGTTGCTTATATTTCTTACTAGAGAAGGCATTTTTGCTAAAGTCTTTTGAATGGTAAGACCAAGTGATCTCTTTGGTATCTACCATCTTTGAGCTACTTGGAGCTCTCCAGCTAACCTTTCTCTGCTAAGTACATGCATGAGAAGCGGAATGTCTATTTTAGAGAACACAGTGCAGGCAATTTTGTTGTAAGTAATCTTATATTGTTTACAAAGGAAGGGCTGTATTATTTAGCTTGCGATTCTTTTAATTCTTACTTTATTGGTTGATGCCATATGAAACCATCACATAAACAAAGGCTTCAAATTTTAAGTGTGTGGACTACATTGACTGCAGTGAAAAGTTATATGAGAATCCTGTGAGGGCCAAAAATAGTTCTCAAAGGTTGCGGATTTCAGGTTATATCTGTATGTCTTGAGGAGCACCAGATGCATTTTCCAGTATGGAAAGTCCATTTGCCATGGCTTTATCCGTTGAAATATTCAGGGTGTCAAGTGATGAGATTTTCAGTGCTTCATTTGTGAAAGTGTTGTAAAACTTGATCGATTTTCATATACTTGGAAGGCTGAAGGCAGGAGGTAAAGACAATGCAGCACATTGTTCAATTCAACCTTTGTACATTTTTGATAGAATGAAAATTATTAGGAAAATAGACCTTCTTAGGAGAAAGCTTACTGCCATGCTTTTTCAGTTATGAAAAATTCTGGAGTAATGTAATTTAGTGTATCTTTGAGATTATAAGTGTATTGAGATCATTTAAATTAAGAACATGCTGTCTTGTTTTTTTAGCATCTGTTAGGTGGCAGCTGATATCAACTTAACAACTGGGGTTTGTTTTAACACAGGATTTGAACAGACAGAGCATATGTAGTATTAAGGTGGCTAATATTTTCAAATTATGCTTCCTTCATATTTTCTAAATATTTTTAAACAAAATTTATATTTTCTTCAGGGTCCTTTTATGCATTCTGAGCAGTGGATCAAGGCATCTGTACTAAGTGTCCTTTAAAGTTTCTAGAGTGCTGTGTCTGTTGCTAAGTGCTCTAAGATTTTCATCTTTTTGCTGACACTTTGTACCTGACTTCGTCAAAATGTTGAGTAAAGAAACATCATGTTCCCCATGTGGAAGATGAAGGACAGGTTAAACTTCTCTTTGTGGCGTTGACATGCTCTGTGTTAGACCCACTGTAGATTATTACTCTTCAGAGGATTCCATTGATTTGTGCCATCTACATTTTGACTTCAGAAATTCAAATAGGTTCAGAATTATTTCAGAGAATTTGGTCACACGCAGGTGATCCTAATTTTTAAAAGAATAAACAAAGATCTATCAATGTTCAGATGACAGAAGGAATTTTTTGTAGAGAGCATCAAGAAGTTATTTATGCTTCAATTTAATATCTGTTTTAGTTTGTCATAACTCTTGCTGCTGCTTAATGAAGAGTCTGTCCCCCTCCTCTAGCTCTGGGTGCTTCTTGTCACTCTTACGATGAAGTGAGATAAGAACATCTTTGCCAGCAGACTTGCCTGGCCTAGTGACTCACTTGTCTAGTGAGTCTAGCTTTAAACGTGGTACTTTGCAGGATGGACCCTAAAGCCTGTAGAGCAGTGCAAGAAGGGGGAAGTGTGGGCAGGAGAATGCGATGGGTTAGGATCACCAAATCAACCTTGAGGTGTGATTGAGAGCCCATGTCAGATGCTTACCCCTGAACTTGCAAAAGCAGGTGGAGGAGGAATTAGAGGTCAGTGTACGTTTTCAGAGCTCTGATGTCATCGGCATTTCAGAGACAGTGGGTAGTTTGTGTGAGCAGGGTGTGCTGGCAGGTGGGTATGGGTTATTTAGGAAGGGTGGGCAGAGATGATGATGAGGGGTTGTTCTGCTCTGTGTGAAGGATGGCTGAAGTGCATGGGGGATCATTAGGAAATGAGGGACGGGACAATTGAAAGCTTTTGGATCAAGGACAGAGGAGTCCAACAGAGTGATGAGGCGTGCGTTTGTTAGAGACCACTCAAGAAACAAAGCTGGATGGACTTTTCCTTTAACAACTGAAACAAGTCTTCCAAATGAGAGGCTGAGAGAGTTGGGGCTGTTCAGCCTGGAGAAGAGAAGGCTCGGGGGAGATCTTATTGCCGCCTTCCAGTACCTAAAGGGGGCCTACAGGAGAGCTGGGGAAGGAATTTTTCTAGGGCATGTAGTGACAGGACGAGGGGGAATGGCTATAAACTGGAAGAGGACAGGTTTAGATTAAACATTAGGAAGAAATTTTTCACTTTGAGGGTGGTGAGGCACTGGAACAGGTTGCCCAGAGAGGTTGTTGAGGCCCCATGGAGGTGTTCAAGGCCAGGCTGGACGTGGCCTTGGGCAACCTGGTCTAGTCGGAGGTGTGCCTGCCCATGGCAGGGGGGTTGGAACTCAGTGATCTTCAAGGTCCCTTCCAACATAAACCATTCTATGATTCTATGAAATGCAGATTAGGAGATTTCTGGAATACTTTAAAGGACGCTTTTTGTATACAGGTGCTGGATGGCTTGATTTGGCATCTGCTGTGTGGGATCTGCTACTGGAAAATGATGAAGATCCAGTTAGAGGGGTGAGGTTTGATGGCAGCCTTGGCTCCATTCGCCCCGAGATGGTGGAGTTTAATATCCCAAGGCAAGTGAGGGAGTCAAGTAGAGCGATAAT
This sequence comes from Charadrius vociferus, assembly GCF_000708025.1. Taxonomy (NCBI): domain Eukaryota; kingdom Metazoa; phylum Chordata; class Aves; order Charadriiformes; family Charadriidae; genus Charadrius; species Charadrius vociferus. Next base: position 2,026,972 of record NW_009649075.1, read on the forward strand.
GACTCTGGACTTCAGGAGAGGAGACTTTGGGGAACTGTTAGGCAGAATTGTACAGGAGCAGGGGGCGGCCCACAGGAGCAGAGGGGTGCAGGAGAGCTGATGGACCTCCAGGGGCAACCTTGTCAAAGTCCAAGAGTTGCAGTAGTCAACAAGGTACATCTGTCTCTTCAAGCAAGGCATATCACGAGGTGGCTGTAGCAAGTTGCAGCCAGGTAAATTCCAGTTAGGTACTAGGAAAAATCCTTTTCACAAGGAGGGTGCTCAAATAGTGAAACAGGTTGTTGAAAAGTGCTGTAAAATTCATGTCTTTAAAGATATTGAAAAATTCTGGACAAGACCTTGAACAACCTGATGCAATTTCAATATTTTCTGTGCTTTGGGCACAGGGTTGGACAGTGGCTCCGGAATTGCCTTTCAATATAAATTATTCTGTGATTTGTGTAGCCTCACAGTGGGCTGCGTAAGAGAATGACTGCTGAAAACCAAACTCCTTTTCCTCCCCCAGTCTCCTGCTCTCCCCAGGTTTGATTGCTGCCAGAGAAATTTTCTAATGTACTGTGAAAGAATTGCTATTTCAGTGAAATGAGACTATTACATTTTTGAAGTAATTTTCTTGAACATATTCTAAACCTGGTCCTAACAGCCTTTAAAAAATGAGACTTCCAGTGCCACCTTAAATACAATGTTCCATTTTTAACTTTTCTAATACTTAGACACTTTTTTCTTACTTCAGCAGTAATTTCTGTGACTTATATGAAGCCTGTCCTATTTGCAATGTTTTCTTATATTTTTGAAATTATATTCTGTGTCCTTTCCTCTGTTTTTTTCTTTTCTATATTTAAACGTAATTGCCAACTTTTTTTCAAAGCACATTTTCTTTCAGTCATGTTGCTGCTGATGTTCTGCTGTATAGCTATATTTGTCTCGATATGTGGGATCCAAAGCTGGAAGCAATACTTCAGGTGAGGTTTCTTATAGAATAGAAGCTTTACCTTCCATGTGTCAGATACAATGTTTGCTCTGAGAAATATTCTTGACTTCTTTTGCGAGTGTCCCATGTATGATTGATTTCTTTTGCATGTGGTCCAGCATAACAGACTGAATAATTATTATTCCCAACTTCCATTTATAGGCTTGTTGATTCCCTCCAGAATGATACTTGGAACTTTTCTTCACTGAATTTCATCTAAGCGATCTTCATAAGTTCCACTCATTTATTAGGTTTGTGAATAGTGACATCTTTTCCAAATACATAAATTTTATGAATGCTTTTGTATTTCGTCATCTAAGTAGCCAATCAGGGTTTTGAAATTATTATGTATCGGACAGAACCTTGAGTCATCTCATTTGATGTGCTGTCTGGGCTTGACAGCAAACCACTGATAACTGTTATTGAAATTTACTTTTCTGTTTGTCTATTCATCTTTTGATGACTTCATCTTGCTCACAATTATGAATCTTCAGTTATGAGAATATTGCATGTTGTGAAGCTTTTGTACATCAGCAAAGGTTTCCTTAGAAATACTTTAGTTGGATGGAGCTTTACATTTCCAGGCAGCTTCTCAGCATCAACAGTTGTTTGCAAAAGTAACTATTATTTAAGAACCTCAATAACTGCATGTAATTTAAAAAATTTTAAAATTTTAATAATAAAGTACCACAATAATAATCAAGCAGAAAGCTTAAAATATTTCTAAGACTACTGCTATAAGTAAACTGTGATCATTAATCATTTAAATTTCTTTTTCATTAGTATAACTTTTATTTATGAACATTTGCTAATTTGTTTATGATTGTGTGCATGCTTCCACCTGTATTTATCTGCAAAGGAACTGGGAAATATGTTATTGAAAATAAATCTTTTTAGAAGGATGCAAGATGGGGAATGCTGCATAGAGAGAAAAAACAGGAGTAACTATAAGATCAACACCATTTTTTAAAATCTGTTGTCATTTTAAGGAGTAAGTTTTAGTTAACGTGCTGTGTTATAATTGTGGGTACTCAGCTACACGCTAGACAATCAAGACAGTATAAAAGACCAAAGTTTTCCTTGGGGAAATAACTAGTTCATTTGACTGTCATTCAGGTTTTTGGAATGAAACAGTTTGTGTCATATATAATCTGTTGCTAAAGAAAGGTGAAATAAAGGTATCTACTGTGAAAAATTAGATTTGGGGTTTTATTTTTTTTTAAACAGCACCTGGTGGTTGTGTGCTCCTTGGCTCCAAGGCGGCCGTTGAAACTCATTTGGTTGTGCAAATGAAAATGTCTTGAGCTGCCAAATGTGAACAGTTGCACTGGAAACTGGAAGTCAACTGTTTCCGTCCTGGCTGGTGCGTGTGTTGTTAATAACAGAGATTTGGCTGTTGGAAGTGAGGCCTGAGTCAACAAAGGCGTCTAAGAGCCTGACTCCTATGGAATAGTAGTTTTGTAACCACAGTGAGATTTCAGCAAAATGTTTGGAGGTTTGGTGAAGTACATAGATCCTACAAGGTCAAACTGAAGTTTAGTAGTCTGGACTTCTGTTTATCTGTGCTTTTTTTTTCCCATGAATTTTAAATTCTAGTTCTTGTGCTTTTGCTTTTATCAGGTACTCTGAGCTAAGAATGGAAGGGTATATTGGCACCCCCTGTTCCAACTGCTTTTCTTTAATTGACATCTAAATTCTTGTCTTAGAAAACAGGCAAAGTTTTGAGTCAAACTTTTCTCTCTTTTTCCTCTGACATTTTATTACTGCTTATTTTGGTTACTTTTCCTCTCCAAAGCTATGAGTTTGCTACAATGTTCAGTTTGCTTTTTATATAATTGCCTGATATACCATCAGGAGACAAAGATCAATGAGCTGAAATTCAGTGCTGTTTGCGTCCATTAGGAATGGTGAGACTATACCAACTATACTGAGCGTCTCTGTCAACTTGAGTGATTTTTGGCTTGGAGCCTGCTTGGTAGCAGAGCTTATGCTGGACTGGATACTCTGAGGACAAGATTTTAGGTACTGCTTGAACTAAGTACTTTTGGGATTCGCTGGCAGGGGAAAGCGTGTTTTGTAAATCAGTTTCTGCAACGTAGGCATTTAACGGTATGTTTGAGTCTGTTTTGCCATACCTATGGGGCAGCACTGAACGCCATGGGCACTGCCAGGTCTTCCAGGGAGTAAGCTGAAGACGGCGAGGTTACATGGACTGTAGAATAATTTAGGTTGGAAGGAACCTGTTCAGGTCTGGTATAACACCCTGCCCTGCAACTTGTGTGGAAGGAACCTGTTCAGGTCTGGTATAACACCCTGCCCTGCAACTTGTGTCCATTGGCCCTCTTTGTGTTACTGTGCTCCTCCAAGAAAAGTCTGCCTCCATCTTCTCTCTACCCTCCTACTATAACAGACAGGAATAAAACATCTCCTTAGGCTTTCTTCTCCTCTCAAGACCAAACAAACCCTCTTCTTTCAACTCCCTTTTGTATGTTATGTGCTCCAGCTCTCTAATTATCTTGGTAACCCTCCAGGGAACTTTATCCTGTACTTCAGTGTTTTGAACTGGGGAAGCAAAACTGGACACATGATTTAAGCAGTGTAGGTATATCATTTTTTATCAGTTGAGAAATAGCTATGCATACTTTTTTGCGCCCAATCTAAGAAGCAGTTCGTTTCGCAAATAATCTGTAGCTCTGTTGAATTTGAAATGGCAAAATGTGTTTTTCCTTATGAATACGTGGATCTGCTTTGATAGCATTTGCCAATGATAAAGGATGGAGAATCACCTATTTTATAGTAATTTTATAATGGTATCTGAGACATTAAGCTTTCCATGGAGCTTTAAGTAGTAAAAATTTGTAATATTCCAGGCACCACTGTGAGCCAGTTGTAAGTAAATTACAGTTAAGTTAGTTTAACGTTACAGTTAATGGCAGCCACTCTGTTTTAAAACTTCTTTTAAATACTGCCTTTTAATTAGTTTTCTCTCAGTTATATTCCTTACATTAAAGATGTGATAACAGAATTATTTATCTGCCGTGTCTATAAAGTAATCCAAATTATGTGTTCTCCGTCCTATAGTTTGGTTTATGGAAATTATTCTGCTGTGCTGGTGTCCTGGGTCTTATTTTTCAGCAGCAATCTTTTCCTAAGGTGGTATTCCGCTGCCTTCAGTTTTCCAAATAGGTGCTTTTCTTTAATGGTGTTTACAGCTTTCATACTCCTTGGAGTTTGTGAATTCTGCAGTTGTAGTCCTTTTAGGAAAAAAAGACATTTTAAGACATTTTTCAGGGCATAATGAGGATATTTAAAAAAAAATAATGTGAGAATGCTATACAATGTATTGATTTTCCTCTTCTGTCATCTCCTTGAGCTCTTGAGTCTCAATCACTAATTGTTAGATCTCATTTTGATCTGAGGTTTCAAGACTTTTTTTTTTTTAAATCTCCTGGAGAGCCTGTAAAATTATGTCCTGTGGTAGAAATTAGTTATCCGCAGTACTTGTTAATTTTCTTTTAAATGGCACAGATGAGAACATACTTTATCAGTCAGATGATTTGCCTGTCGTTCCAGAGTTTTGCAGAAAAAAGACTGATCACATTTGGGAGCTGTTTTTAAAAGATCAGATATTCTTCTATTTTGTTTTTAATCTATTTTTGAGGAAGATATTTCTAGTACTTTGGAGTCGTCGGTTGAAACCTTCATCGATCTTGCTGGGAGCTTAGCCCTTAATTATGATGGGACAACACTTCATCTATGGTGGTTTCATTTGAAGATTACAAAGTTGGGAAAGGAGTGTTTTTAAGTCGCGGAGAGAATCCTGCCTCTCTCTTGAATTTTGTTTCTGTGTGATGTTCCCGTTCTGGGCAGGCATGAGCCGGGCAGTACAGCCCATAGAAGTGTTGCCAGAGGGGTTCCGGTGTAAGTGCACAGATGCTCATAGGCTGTATGTGCATCCTGAAAGGAGCCGTGCTAGCTCCACCTCCACTTCTTCTTCCCAACCTACCTGAGACAGGGGATCGCGGTACAAAATTGTACAAAAAGCCAGTGGATGCAGATTTGGCCAAATTCAAGACAATGCTAATGTTTGCATGGGCTTCGAAACCCTTTGTGGCTTTCTGAAGTCAGGGAATTTGAAAAAAGAAATCCAGTGCTCTTCCTGTTACCGATACATATTATCTTGGTTGATGCATCACATGTGAAATTATTATTAATTTGTTCAAATGGAAAATACTATCATTGTTTTAGATTGAATATTGCCTAAGCTTTTATATTAGCACTTTCATAACCTGTTTTGAAGCCCTCTAAAAACCAAAATTCTGCTTTTCCCGACAGTTTATTTCAGTGCTTCACTGTCCTTAGACTACGAACTATTTCCAAATTTTTTCTCGTTTCAGTCTGAGCTTGTTACCGAGCTCATACAGGAGTGAGTCGAAGGGGAAGCTTGCAGGTTATGTGCCTGGGCGATGCTGGTATGATGTTTGCCCTCGATAATGACACTGTCACTGCATTGTCTAACATCCCTGTACCTCCATGGAACCAGTACCAAGCCAGTGTTCAAAGCCATCCTAGCCCACATTTGTTCTGTTTTATATTGCCCTATTAATTTTTATCCTTTTTGTTTTCTGATTGCTCTTTAATTTGTCATTTTGAGTTCTGATGCTGCAGCACGTAGTTACAGTTGGCTTTTTTACAGCTTCCAGGCTTTTTTCCCCCTTGTGTTTTACTGTGGTTCAGGTACATTTTACCTTTGTGTCTTCATATTTAACACCCCTCAGTGGAATTAAATTTTTATAATCCGAAGATATCACCTGCTCTAATTATTATTGTTAGCCAATTCATGGGTTAATAAACCAAATATGTAATATTAACATTTAATGAATCTCTAGCTTGCAGTTTTGATTTGCAATAATAAAAGTTTTACATATTACGTGCTCTTTTTCCCTCTGAAAACAAAATTTTCCTTAATTCCAATTTACCCTTCCTTGAAGCGTGAAGGAGAAGCAAGTGTGGAAGGCGTTCTTAATCAACTGGTCCTGGAGCATCTACAGTTGGCTCCTCTCCAGTGGGGTGAGTAATGTCAAAATCTATTGATGATCAATTTAGAGGATGTACTGGCCTGTAATTTTTAGCAGCATGAGAATGATAATGTTTTCATTTACTGATAATGTATGATACAGGAGAATTTGCTAGGAATTTTATTTTCCTTTAGATATTTTACTTAGGTGAAGATAAATGTAAAATTGATATCTATTTTATTTTGAGAATCACTGTTCAGTGGTATTAAATATGAAACCTGAGTGCGCACTTTTTCCTGTAATTTGCAATCCTAGTAGTGTTGTATGAGAGGTGGCTGCTACTTAATTTTCCCTTTGCCGGATAGTGTGTGTTTTTAAAGTAATTCCTCTAAAATATTTTCATACGGAACTGTAATATACTTTGTGGTGTATTTCTTATCATGATCTAGACATTTGCATTGCTAACTTGTTAGATACAGAAAAAAGTTGTTACTCTGTGTAGTGAGGAAGAACAATTTCTCTTAATTTTGCATTTAGAATGATGTTCCCATGAAGAAATACTGAATTAATTAATTTTGAAGAGTCATAATAATGTGACTTCTGTCTGAGGTTCTTAACAAGGCTTGTTCAGAGGCTTTGGAACGTGGGATGTTTTATCCCCAACACTTCTCTGTCAGTTATAAGTTTCAGAAAAAGTCCCCAGATCATAAGAAAACCGTTTTCAAAGCTTTTGCTTTTAAAGCAAATTTAAGTCTACCCTCCTTAATTTAATTAATTTTGATGACTTAGAGAGGACCAATTTTAAGCAACAATGATCCATCGCTCTTGTTTGCACTAACTATTAAAACTAAAATGACCCCGAACTCTAGTATTTGTGTACTCTTTTAAATGCTTGTGTTTTTTCCAAGCATGTGCACCATCCTCAACTCATATGTTGAAACTTGTGAGCGCTTTGTTTACAGATGAGAAGATTAATACTGAGAATGGTTTAAAGTTGTTGTAAACATGTCAAACTTTAACCATCTGTCTGAAGTCATGCTTATCTGGCCTCTGTTCTTCAGAGGATTCAAGGATTTGGTGGCACTTGCTTGTATGACTGGCTTTGGCTGTGATTGTTCCTCATCTGTAAAATGAGTGCCTTTGTGTCAGATGTGTGTTGTGAGCTCAAACAAGTCACTGGAGAGTCATCTTAGTTTGGCGGAGTGCCATTGACCTTCAACATGTTTGTAACCTGGGCTCTGTGTTGGGAAATTTTCGCTTGGCACTTTTGCATGGGAGGTAGCCTTAAGGAGGAAAACTTTCTTCTAATATTTTTTTTTCTTCTTTTAATTTTCTTTTCATGCCAAACTTCACTGTTTTCTTAGGAACAGAGACTTTTAGAGTCATAGGATTGAGTCTGGTATTCCTGCCTGAATGGTGATATTCATGGATGCTTTGATGCAGTAGTTGGAAAACATGAACGTAGCACTGATTTACCATCAAATGTGATTGCCTCTCAGGTTGTTAATTTCTCAGGTTGTTGCTTAATTCAGTTAAAGAATCCCAGTTACTTTAGTTTTCAGAATGTATGAACATGAGACAAAACTTTCTAATATTCTCCATCTCATAACTGCAGCATCTTTTGAAGCACAATCTCTTGGCAGATCATGGCCTACATGTTTAGTTTTGCATTAAATAAAATAGGGAAAGGGATATCAAATATGTGGTTTGCCACAACTTCTATATGATATCTCATTTTGGAAAGTTCTGGTGGCAGAAAATACTGGTTTTGCAGAAATCTACTTTATTTTTTTTTGTCTAATATTTTCACAATCTGAAATTAGTGTTGCATATGTTATATTTTTGTATTAACAAAAAAAAATATGTCCATGTAGAAGCTGTAGCTCATTGCGGAGATTACTGAAAAGGACATTTTGATTAAATGCCTGATTTTACTTGAAAACAGAAGCAAAAAATTAAAATTAAAAACAACGGAGAAATTTTAGTTTCTTTTAATTAGCCATAACTTCAAATATTCAGCAGTTAACTCTTTGCTGGTTGGTTTCACAATGTTGTAGCCACGTTGCCTTACCTGCAGTCATCATGAGCAAACCTACTGTGGTCCCTCCAGAAAGCATATCATGGCAATACAGGCTAATTTTGGTTTTATTAATGTGTGGGATGGAGGAGGAATTAAAAGATTGGGTTTTTTAGTTTGGTAGTTGGGAGTAATAAGGAACTGTTGGAATGTCTGGACAATCAAGAGTGTGTGCGCACGCATGCATGTGTTTGTGTGTACACAAGTATTTAGACAATGTGACATATTGTCTTTTGGAGTTTAAATTGTCTTTTGGTGCCTGAATATATTTCCTATTCAACACCTATAAGCATGGTAAAGTGTTATATGTTTCAAATCATCTAAGATGTAAGGCAAGTTCTGTTTTCCCTGTGGTTTTCTTCTTGATATTTTGAAGTAATTGACCTTAACTATCATGTCAGAATCGGGTCTTTTAGTGGTAGTGGTCTGTAGTGAGTACCAATAATGAGATAAACTTATGCAAGCTACCTTAAAAATTCTCTGACTGTTAACATTTCTACAAAAAGAGAACTATAATCTTAATATATATAATTAATAATGCAATAGTCTACAATTTTTTTCCTTGTCCTGCCTCATCCAATATTTTGATGTCATTGATAAGAAGTTATTTTAAAAATACTGTAATATGGTAGTGTCAGATACATTTTTTCTCTTTAACACTGTCGACACAGCCTTACTTTGCTTTGAGTTTGGCTTTTCTATATGTTAAGAATAACTGGCATTTTAATGTGAACCCTGTAATACTAGCCATCATTGTAATATAATCTTTGCATATATTGGCTGAAAATTTTCCCTTAGTGTTATGCAATAAAATTGATTCTGTGATTATTCAAGACTTTTGCTGTATGGATGGTTACATTGAAGGGTTTACTTTATTATAAGTGCTCACACTGAAACATGAATGAATATTTAACATGGTTTTGATTAAAAAAAATGACTGGCTCTTGTTCAAATTTATAAAAGCTGGACTTAAAAATTCCTTTTAAATTTGGCATATTTAATTCATATTAGAGTTAATATTACATTTCTAAAATTATTAAAGCATATTGAAATAATTTTTTATGTAAATTTGACAATCCTGTCTTTTTTTTCATTAAATGCAAGGCAAAGAGTTGAATTAAAAGTTAGTGGCATTGAAGTTTTGGTTTGAGGATAAGAAGTCAGCTCTGAAGGTTGTCAGATAGAGGAAAAAACGTGGCTCTTGGTGAACACTGTTGGTTGTGATTTCATATAATCAAATGACTGGGGAAGGGAAAAGTATTTAAAACATGAGGAATCATAAAGAAGAAAATATGTCAAAGGCTAGAGTAAGACTTCTTAATATGTTGTTAAAATTGATTTTAAGATTTAGGACACCTCTGTAAAATGAAGTTGTCTCTTAGGCAGGTTAGTAAATCACATGTAATTGAAAAACATAATCTTGCTCAACGCCACCAAGTTCAATGTTCTCTAAAATTTATGTCATATTTTCTTTTTACTGCTGGGCAACAAACCAAATGTAGGAATAGCTGTGGTTTTAAGGTGAATATATTAATATCATCAAATCAAGGAAACATAGCCTGCACAGTTTAATGAGGAGAACCAAGACTCTTCAAAGGCGTATGTCGTGCAAGTTCTGGGGTCAGATGTGAAAATGATCAGATGGAGGCATTTGTAGTTGCTGGCTGTGCGATAATTTTTCAAACTTCATTTGATTTATGTTGCTAAGTTTTGCAAGTGAGCAAAATTCTGAGACCGAACACTTACCAGTTTGATGGTACTCTGCTGCATTTCATAGCCAAATTATCATAGCTACAAATGCTATGCAGAAAATGTTGTTATTGAACTTGAAATAGACTGAGTTTGCAATAGACTGGAATAGACTGGAGCCAGGGTATTCCTACATTCAAATGAGAAGTACCTCTTAAGCGAGAGGTTCCCCCCACTTTGCGTGCTGTACACATATTTCACAACAGAAACTTATTTTAAATTCTCCTACATAAAGCAAAATAAAATTAACTTCCTTCACTACCGGCAACCACAAGATAAAGGCATCTTTTCCTGATGGTCCTCCTCTGTGTAAGAGTGAAGATGTATTAGAGAAATTTGATTTAGGAATTTAGAACTGTAGACAAATCTAAATGTGCTAAATGTTTTACTACATTGGGCAAATACCTAGCTTTTCTTTCTCTGTAGAAACTAGCTGAATAACGGAAAAACAATAATTATACATGAACTTTAAAGACTGTATTTGCAGTAATATTCGAAGAACCATACATTGGTAAAACTTCACCACTGGCAAAGTCCAGAAATAGCATTTTGTTGTCATTCATTCTTTTATTTCATTCATTCATTTCCTTCATTCTTCACTTCTTCCTTCATAATAAACGTGAATTTCAAGACAGTTTATAACTTTTAAGTTAATCACGGATACCTTTTCACAACGCAGTACGTTTCATTTGCTAGTGTGGGATCGAAGGGAAAACCAACCATGCTGTTGCCAAATGCTCTCCAGATCGTAATTAAGAAAAGTGACAGTTATTAAACAAAGTCTTAATTGTTTACTTCTAGGTAGAGAATGCTACACATTTTGTTGTGGGTTCACAATAAATTGTGTGTCTACTTGCATCGATATCGTACTCAAAGCCCCAGAATTGAAGGGTGGTTTTAAATTGTTCCTCACAGGTAGTTGGCATCAATAGAAGAGGTAGATTTAAAAGTATTTTGCAGTGTTTTATGTGCATGTGGTTCCTGACAGCTTGTTTGGAAGTTCTGTCTGGTTAAGTTTCACAAAACATCTTATGGAAGTACTACTTTTAAAATAAATTATCTCAATAATTTGTTGTATGTTTTAGAGAACACCAAATCAGAATCAATTTTCGCAGCTTATGTATTTCATGGATCTTAAAATTAATTACTGAAACTACTCACCCATTTTATTTTGCATTTTCCAGTCTGACCTTAGACTATAATTAAATCTTTCTTTCCACAATTCATGTGATTAACTGTTAGGGATTGCAGCAGTGTCAAATCATCGCATGCTGAACACAGAGGAAAATATTTTAAAGTATCTGTCAGTGAGTAGATGAAGAAATGATGTATCTCTCAGCCTGTGTTTTGGATGCTGTCTTGACATCCCGACGTCTTGTTGTGCTCAAGGATCTAGTTAAAAAGAGCCAGATCGTTGTTAACAGTTTTGCTTTAGTCGGGGCAGTCCTACAATATTGCTCTTCCCCCGTATTTGAAATTCCAAGGTTGTCTTGGATGTTTGTTCAAAGAATAGTTTTAATGGGGAACTGTAAGGGAGTGGTTTTGCTTTCTCTTTTAATCAACAAACCCCTCATAGGCCCTCCACAGGAGCATGTGGGTTATAGAAGTATAAGCTTGGAAATACAGAGAGAACAGCAGGGTATATGAAGATCTGCCTTTCAAAATTTTTATGAATGTTATTCTGTTCATTTATCAAACTAAAATATTCTTTAATGATTTCTATTTTAGAATTACAGTAGACTGGCCATTATCATCATTAGAAAGATGAAACCAAGAGCGTTAGCTAGAAAATCTCAAGACTATGCTGTCCATAGGGTAGAGTCCGATTCATAGGAAGACAAAAACTGAGGAGCAATCTGGTGGTAAATGGATTTTACTAGATAACCAACCTTTCTCATTCATTTAGAAAAATCTTCAGGTTTTTCATTTTTATTTTTAAGATGCAAGAGAGGTGGGAACACTTTCATATCTTAACAGCTTGTGTGCACGCTGTTTTGGAGGATATTTTGGCAATGTCAAACAAGCAACATGCTTTAGTTATGGGGAAGTGTTAAGGGACTGGGGTAATACATTGAAAAAATGGACTAACTTGATAAAACTAGGGCATCTGGCACAAGAATAATGTTCTCACATGTCAAAACATGCTATTGTGTGATATGCTTTGAATCAGCTGTTGTTTCTAATTCCTACTGAAGCCTTGGTTACTCTAAACTGAGAGGAAAAACTTGTAGAGAAAGGGTTTCAGACCTAACAGGACCAGTAGTGATTTCAAAGAAAAGATGCTAAGAGTAAAGAGAGCACCTTAAAGTGAAAATAAATTAACAAAACCTCTTACGTTAAGACAGATAATTTGAGACAGGTTGGGTGCAGTGCCAGCGGTTACTTCATCTCAGATTTCTGACAGAACTGGTAGCTGAAGCTGCAGGTTCAGCATTTCTATCAAAGCAGTTACAAGAGACGGGAGGGAAAAGGGAGTAATAAATACTAACAGAGTTGTCTAAGTATTGGTCTAGGACCAATTTCACCAATGTGAATCATTAGTGATTTTTGCTTAGTAAAAAAAGAAAAAAAGAAAGCTTATATAAGGAGGAGGAGTAAACTGATGAAATATGCTGATTGCTCAAAGATAAGCACCACCATCTCTCCAAGAAGAGATCAGGCTCTTATACAGAATCATAGAACGGTTGGGGTTGGAAGGGACCTTCAAAGATCATCTAGTTCAACCCCTGCCATGGACAGGGATATCTAGGACACTAGACCGGGTTGCTCAAAGCCCTGTCCAACCTGACCGTGAACACTTCCAATGACAGGGCGTCCACAGGGCAACTTGTTCCGCTGTCTCACCACCCTCATTGTAAAGAGTTTCTTCCTTATGTGCAATCTAAACCTCCCCCCTTTCAGTGTAAAACCCTTGCCTCTTGTCCTGTCCCTACAGGTCTTGGTCAAAAGTCTCTCTATGTATTTCTTATAATCTCTTGATAATCTCAAAACCCAAAGTACCTTAAATGAAGTGGATGAAATATAGTCTGTTCTGAGAAAAGTAACAGAGAAATATGCTAAAAGTTCAGCTGTCTGAAGCGATTGGAAAGGATTTGATTGTTACTCTGAGCTACCAGTGCAATTCAGCTATGAAGAAAGGTGTATGTGACGTTTGTCCAAGTCTCTAATGAAACCTTCCATGGGAAACTTCTTATAGAAGAACTCACATCAAACAAGAATAGAAAAAAGTAAAGCTTTGGAGGTGATCAAGGTATGCAGACTTATTGTTGGGTTTATTCTATGGAGATACCATGCTGAACAGTTAGATCGGTTGTCAAAAGCTGAGTAAATCTGGCAGGTGAGTTTTCTGTTCACTACTTAGACGTCTAATACAGTTGAGTTGCAGTATCTCCAAGACACGGTTCTTTAATTTAGCAAAATCAAGAGTTGATTGATCTCCAGGAATCCATCAAAGGATCTGGTCTCAAGGAGGGGAGAAAATTTGCTGAAGTAGGGAAACTGTTGGCATAAGAGTATACTGAATAGAAACTGTCTGTTAATAAGTGCAGCCTAGATTTTTTAAAGACTGTTAAGGTTGTCAATGCAGTGTTACAGCAGAAATACTGGAGGAGAGGAAAATACCAAATAATGGTCTTTAATCGGATACAAAAGGAGAAAAAGAAACTGGACATTGTGGTAGCAGGAAAATTAACTCATTCAAGCTTAATTCAGGCACGTGTGCCTAATACATTTTGTTTAGTTGAGTGAGTGACTGTTTGCAATATTTCCTTTACAAAACCATTCTATTTTTAAAGAGAGAAAAAAAAAAAAGCTATACATAGTTTACTTCTTTATAGGAATATTGCTTACGGCATTTCAGTTAAGCCATAACAGGTGATTGAGGAACAGCATAATGATGATAAATGGTTACACCGTTACGCAAGGTACTTAATTTTCTAGGTATTGTTAAAAGTAAATTGAATAATAGATTAATTGAACATCCAAATTAAAAAATGGAAAGCTATCGAAATAATTATGAAAATGGGTTACATGTTCAAAAAGAGGTAGAGGTGTGAAGATAATTGTAAGGAAGAAGATTGAAAAGACTAAAATGCTGTCTTGTAAAGCAGTTGGTGAAAAGTATCACTGAATCTGCAGAGAAGTAGATTTCTGTTACTTTGATGGACACAGAAGATACCATTTGAATAAAAATTTAGAAAAATATGATTCAGCTTGTGGACAATTAAAAAAAGAAAAAAGGAAAAAAGATCAGAAGACGTATGTATGAACAAGAGAGGCAAGAAAGATGCTTTGATCAGGCAGGATTTTAATTACCCAGCAATTAAATGAATTGTACAGTTAAGTGTGTAAAGAATGAGAAATGGAAAATATGCTAATTGTAGTGGAAGAATGTTCTGAATAGCCTATGTAGGACAGGTTCAACGTGTAATTGGTTTCGGGCAGTAAGCGAGAAGGGAGGACTTATTCCAGAATGCTTATGCTGAGCTTTCCTTATCTGGCTTCTGACTTTTTTCAGCTTTTGTTTTATTTCACTTGAAAAAATAACGCATGTGCTTGGAACCGAGTGCTGTGAGTGTTGTAAATGAAAGCAGTCTTTTCACTGACTACATTGTACTTTGGATCCCAGTCTTTTCTAGTAATAAAATGTTTCATTTGACTGGTTTATTATAGCTTCTCGGTATAGTGCAAATGCACTCTGTTGTCGTTTAAAGTTTGTACGTAATCAAGTTAAATGGAAAGTTTTCCTTTTATTTTTCTATTTTACTAAAAGCAAAATTTTCCAAGTATTTTCACGTGTTCTCCCCCCCCTCCCCCCCCGTGTTTTGACTCATCGGTTTAGGCCAACATGACCTACCATCAGTAGGAGTTCTCTGTCAAACAGACGTTTTGAGAGGAGGGGAGTTGGTTTAATTTTCAGTGTTCGTTCTGAAGTAGTCCTTTATTTAATCAAGGAAGCAGAAGTGAATTAACGACTGTAAAGAACATAAATCCATCTCAATAAGCCTTGTAATACTGAAATTAATAGCTTCCAACTGTCAAAACCTCAACAGTATGCGCACAGACCAGAACAGACAGATTTGTATGAGGAAATATAAGCTTTGACTGAAGTCCTCTGTCTTTCATGTTCTCTCCTTTTTAGTGTCTCTCTCTCTTAAAATTGGCAGCACATTGTCTATTTTTTAGCATAAGAGATTTATTTTTTTTTCCATCTTATTTTTCTCCATTTTGTG
Organism: Charadrius vociferus; assembly: GCF_000708025.1. Taxonomy (NCBI): domain Eukaryota; kingdom Metazoa; phylum Chordata; class Aves; order Charadriiformes; family Charadriidae; genus Charadrius; species Charadrius vociferus. The sequence goes on from NW_009649075.1 coordinate 2,042,017, forward strand.
ATTTTTCTTACCCTGTTCCTTCTCCCCATTGTCTCTTTGGTAAAACAATGTCAGAACTCCATTTTAAGTTTGTTTTATTTTGTAGCCCAGACCTTTGCATTAAGCAATCTTTTTTTTTTTTTTTTTAAAGAAAGGTTGTACAGTTTTAGGCGAGAAAGAAGTTAATTTCATTTGATTGACTCAAATCATTAACTGATTTGATTTTACAAAGGAAACTAGTCAACCAGAAAATCTTTCCTGAGCTGTCATTTTGTGTGCTTATTGACACTGTATACTCAGTAGTGAACTTAGACTTTTTATTTTAGTATCTGTTTCCTTATTAAGCAGAAATTCTGGCTCACTTTAATAACATTTCTCATTACGTATGGATACATTAGAAAAAGTTACAGAAAGAGAAGGGTTTTTTTTTTTTTTTTGCATCTTAGGATATAAAAGAGGAGCTAAGCAAATGTGTCTTGTAGGATGGCTTTGTACAAAAGGGCTCTCATCAACAGATACTCGAGTTGTTTTCTGTTACTCATTACGTTTTGTATAGTATTATATGAAGTTGTGGTTCAACAATATCAGACATGTACAGAGCTGTTACAGAACGTCTATATCAAGGCCAGACACAAGAGATTAAATAAGGAAGAATCTTAATTAAAAATGTTAGTAGTATATAGAAAGGGTAAAATGTCTTGGCAGCATCTGGAATTACACGGAGAAATAATTGGTTGCCTCATGTGAAAACTTCAGGAAAGAAAAAAAGGTTGCAGCAGCAATCCTCAATAATTAAAAGAAGTGTTAAGGGGTAATTACATTTCTGTGCTTTGATAAACAGTCAGCTGTCAGTTATCTGAGTGAATGATGGGGCTGAGTTGTTCAAGCTAAAGGAAAAGCCCAGGTATTAGAAGTATTGGAGACCATAAATCAGAAACTTCAGAGCAGAAACAAGTACCACCAGCCCCGAATAGTTCTGGCTGGAAGTTCCAACAGTGTTCCCAGCTGTGGGAACGTTTAGTAAATTTCTTTTAGTAGAATGTGAAGGCTCAGAGCTGGTTTTATGCTGCATCCAAACTCCAAGCTCCCACTGGAGCCCTGCTGAGTCGGGGGATCAGCAGTTCAGATCTGTCAGGGCTTCTTGGCTTGGGCTTTGCCTTCCCTGTACCTCAAACTGGTAGACTGGGTAAAAGTTGACTTTACAGCTATACGTTAGGCCACTTGGATTCAGAGCCCTTGTTTGAAATGAGATAAATTTGGACCTGTTGGAGTGGGTCCAGAGGAGGGCCACCAAGATGATCCGAGGGCTGGAGCACCTCTGCTATGAGGACAGGCTGAGAGAGTTGGGGTTGTTCAGCCTGGAGAAGAGAAGGCTCCAGGGAGACCTTAGAGCCCCTTCCAGTACCTAAAGGGGCTACAGGAAAGCTGGGGAAGGACTTTTTACAATGCCATGTAGTGATAGGACAAAGGGGAATGTCTTCAAACTGGAAAAGGGTAGATTTAGAATAGATATTAGGAAGAAATTATTCCCTTGCAGGGTGGTAATGCACTGGCCCAGGTTGCCCAGAGAAGCTGTGGAAGCTCCATCTCTGGAAGTGTTCAAGGCCAGGTTGGATGGGGCTTTGAGCAACGTGGTCTAAGTGGGAGGTGTCCCAGCCCATGGCAGGGGGGTTGGAACTCAATGATCTTCAAGGTCCCTTCCAACCTAGACCATTCTATAAGTCTATGATATTTGTAGCTCATTCATTCTGCCCAGAAATTTAGGCCCATGTATATGTATAAACCCCCCAAAAGGGGAGCTGACCCCACAGGGATGGGTTTCCACGCTGTGCTGCCTCGTGGGTTCCTTCATAGTGTTTAACTCCCAGTAACTGCAACACCTTTTGCTTTCCTACCACAGTTTTTCCCGTATATTCTTCACTTCCAGAAAGAAAACATGCAGGTTCCTCGCACTAATGAAATTGCCAAACAGTGGTAGTGAAACAAAGAAAATGAAAAATGAGTGAGAAACATAATCTAAGTTTTGAGGTTTGGATGAAAATAAGATCAGTAAATAGCTGTCGGTTGGAGTGAACATCCTGAACTTTGCCTGTTAAAGAGGCAAAATGACCTCTTCTGGTTTCCTAGCGACTATAATTTTGTGTAACTTGCTGGAGCAACCAGTGAGTTTCTGAACATCTGTTCCTAATGAAGGTATTAATCAGCAGTGTGCTCACTATTTGCTATTTATGAACAATTTTTGTTAAACGGGCTGTATTTGAAGGAAATGATTTCTCTTTATGTGTACTTAATAGATAATGATTTGTATTGTCCACGTATTGTTTTAAATTAATCTCATAACATGAAATATACATCTTTATGTTATTTAATTCAGAAGTAGATTGCAGAAGGTGTCTCAATATAATTTTGTTTGGAGAGCGGTTTGTAAACTTATTGAGCTCTGTCTGAGAACCTTGCTGTGAATAGGAATTTCAAGATTAAATTTATTTGTGACTCATTTCCAGCCCTTTTGTTCTCATGTCAATATTGTTCTTTAGTTTAAATAGCTTTTCTCAGTCTCGGATGTTTGCTTTTTTTTCCACTCTCGCTCTTTCTTTTGTGCATTTCGAGACAGCAGTCAGCACTACCTCTCCTGGGCTCCTTGACAGCATAGTGGGGTTTTTTATTGCCCACCCCACAATTATCTCAGTAGCCTCTGTCTGTGTCTGTTGTAAAGGTTTTTTTTCCTCTTAGATCTAGATTACAGGATTAGATCTTTAGTAGGATCATTCCTGACACAGATCCTTAATGATCTCTACCTTAATAAAGTAAATCTGTGCTTTCATTTTCAAGATTATATATTGTCCTGTATCAACCACCAAAATTATAGGGAATATTTAGTATTTCAGTGAACATGATGTAGGCCATTGAAACCATCATTGCCTCTCTCACAAACATTAGTTTGAAGCTGGCAATGATGGAGTAAGTCCAGCTTATTAAACCTTCTGGCTCATTTCAAAGTTTACATATGTCCACTATGAATTTTACTGGCTACAACGCCATGGTTAGCAAGTTGCTGCTGTCTCTCTAGCGTAGCAGGATCTTTAATGTTTAAGGTGGATAATAATGTAGTCTCTCTGAGTAAATGCAAAATAATTAAACCACCATAACTTTCAGAGGTTAGCTTTGGTTATATTTCAGGTTTCAGCTCCTCAACACCATGACATGTAGCAAAGCAGTATCAGGCCTCATTTCTGGCAGAGATTAATGTCATAGTGTGGAGGCGCATCTAGAATATTTCAAAGGGAGTACAGTTTATCCGTTGATGTGAAATTCCTGTGTTATTAGGTTTTTTCATCACTTAAAGTCATTCTTAGCAAACAGTAAGGAAGATGCTCCACATAACTTTGGGAGGCATTTCTCCAAACAACTGGAGTGATGTCATGTTCGCCAGGTCCGTGACATTCCCCTGGCTGTGCTGATGATGTTGCTGCAGAAGGTATTTTCTGAGGAAAAGGGTCCTTCCTGCTGTCACTTGCCCTGATGCTGAGGAAACCATCCATTTGTGGCTGTGAACCCTGCACCAGGTCGCTGTCTGGTGAGAACTGTGTTGACACCTGCAGCTTGATCACTAAATGCTCAAATAGATTTTTTGCTCAACAGATTTTTTTCCCTGTTATCCAGGCCTGTATTCTGAGTGATAAAGTGACATTTGTCCATCCAGGTGACTTGTATTGTCCTTATGGATGGAGAATCAAAGACGTGTTTCTTGTGGTATCCATTAGCGTTGCTAGCTGGAAACCCAGAGGCACAGATGAATTTCAAGTTTAGGTTGGTTTTCATTGCATGATAATTATGGGTTTTGCCACATGCACATGCAAAATCTTGGAAATCAAATGTATGGGGTGTCCATGCCCGGGTGTTGCCTGTGTGAATATGAAAACACATAGGTGTATGATGCTGGAAAAGATGGCAACTTGTGTTTAAGGTGGTCATGGCCTTCCAGTTATGACATACTTCTGGGAAAATCAGAATAGGCATCAGGTCCTGCCAGCAAATGAGAGGGCAGTATGAAAACAAACATGGAAGCTGAAACAGAATGGCATCACCAAGTTTTCAGTGGGAAAGGACTGCCTGTTGTGATGTCCAGCTGAATTAACCAGCAGGGGTAGCAGTGGGGCCATTGCTCCTGCCAGTCAGTCCCAGGGTAGTCTGTGACCGTGTGGGGTATGATGTTTTACAAAATGACAGACCCTGAAAAGGCTGTTTGGGGCTTCTTTCCTTCAGGGTGTATCAGGTGTCCGTGCCCCAGCGCTGGCAGTGGGGCTGTGGGGCGGCCTGTGTGCGGAGGGCTTGGGGCTGCCCCGTGCCGGGCACCGCCAGGCCCAGCCCGGTCCCGCC
>NW_009649075.1:2046686-2138052 GCF_000708025.1 Charadrius vociferus
GGAGCTGCCCAGAGGGGCTTCCAGGGACTGACCACAGTCCCCATCCCACCGAGGGGGTGGGAGTCCCTTGGAAGCTGGGAATGGGAAAGGGGCGGGAAGGTGTTTGCAATTTTGACTGAGTTTCTTACCATCTAAATCTATTTTAATTGGCAAGAAGTTTAATTTTCCCCAGGTTTTGCCTGTGACAGTGACTGGTGAGTGATGTCCCTGTCTTTATCTTGACCCATGAGCTTTTTTATCCTTTTTTCTTCCACTGTCCTGGTGTGGAGGGGGAGTAAGCGAGCAGCTGGGTGGGCGCCTGGCGGCTGATGAAGGTCAACCCACCACAGATTGTTGCCTTAAAATCTGGATATTCCCTTTCAATTATTCCCTTTTTGGGAGGTTGTAGTGCAGTCCATGCAGTTCCTTGGAGCCAGCAATACTCAGAAATTTCTGCAAAAGCTATAGATACTACAGAAATGTAAAAAATATGCTAGAATGACACAAAGCAAGGAAGGAAAATGAGACAATACAAGATTGTTTCCTTGTGAGAAATTGTTTTGGCTTTCTAGCTGTCACAGTACATAATTTTGATACAGGAGGTCCGTTCTGAAAGCTGTGCATAACTCAGTCAAGTAAAAATGAGCAGAGGCAAACCAGGACTGTGACATGGAGCGATACATGCCTGATAGGGGAAGCAGCTTGTAATAGAGGTTGGCGATGATAATCTGGAAGCTGTTCTTCATAAGGCATGGTGGCAGGCAACAAAATTCTTCTATTATTTTGAGAGAGTGAAAAAATCCAAGTACTTGATCATCATGCAGAGCTAACCTCCACAGGTTTCCTTCTCTTCATGTAATAGATTGTTTCTCAAGCAACGTATTGTGTGAGATTAAGAACAACTCTGACATACCGTATAGTGTCATCCTTCTTGTTCTCTTTTCAGGTATCTTTTTGCATTTCATTGGCACTGGCGACTTGGTAATAATCCAGTAGTGTTACCTATTTATATAAAATACCACAGATGGCATTTACCTTTGTCTTTCATCTGGAGTTCAGTCTGTGGAGCTGTTCAGTTGCCATACAGCATGCCATAATAATCAGCAAACCTTTAGTCAAATTAAGTTGGATAGTTTGATGGTATGAACTCAGCAGAAAATTGTTATGTGTCTAAATTTAAAGATGAAGGGACCAAAGCATTACAGAAAACAAGAGATTTCATTTAGCCCAGGAACTACGTTTTATTCAGATCTTGTTGTCTGCAGATACTGACTAAAACATTGCACCATTGGATTTTTGAAGCAGGTTGTCTGTGCCTTCAGTTATCTCACATTATGGTTTACTCTTCTAATTAGAGACTCCCTGTATTCTGTATGGGATCGTGGATGTTTCTCAGTTGCACAGATTCCAAATGTCACTCTTCATTGTTCAGTTATTTTCGTTTTTCATGAAAGTTCACGCTAACAACATGCATATTCCTAGTATGCCAGTCTTGTGGGTATCGTTGGATAGTACTATTTATACCCAAACTTGCAGTAATAAAGTCTTTGAACTACCTTTGGGAAGCAGCTTTAAACTGAAGTACTGTAGTGATGACTCCTATGCTTTCCCTGATGTGCTAAAATCTAGAGAGGAGGCTGTACGAAAGGCTTTTCTGAGCTCTGAGATAACACTGAAGAAACAGGAGATGTAAGTGCAGGTTCAAATATTTTCAGTGCTAAAGTGGAATTGCCCTGAGCATTTCACTAGAAATTAAATCTGAGTACATGGTATCTCACAATTAATAGCAAATCAAAACTATCTTTATAAGCAGTGATTAGACAGTCTTTAATTGTCATTACTTCATATTCTGATGGCAAGGTGAATTTATTAAAGTTTGCAAACACTGAAATAAACACAAGTAAATATTTTGTTCAGCAAAATTTTACTCATATGTAATAATATCTAGGTGAAAAGTCATTTGGGATTCTTTCTATTTTGAAACAGGGATTAAAATGAATTCAAGTCATCTTGCTATTCATTAAGTAGCTCACTCCTGCTCCATCATAAATAATAAATGATATGATGGGAAGACTCATCGCTTGTCAGTGAAATTGGAATATCAGCAAGTAAGTTAATGGATACAAATAAAAAGCAAGCTAATGCCAGCATAAGATATCTTTGAAACTAATGCGGTCCGATGAAGATCAGGATTGGATACCTTCTGCTGCATGAGAAAGTAGAATTTACCGAGATCTACCTGTAGAACTGTTTCCTGTTTTTTTCATTCCCATACCCCATTCAAACTAGCTATAATTGGCAAGAACATAGACTATTTAGGTTTTTGGCTTACCCATGAAACTGAGTGATTTTCAGATAAGCTCATTTTATAAGATCCTTAAGATGTCAGAAATGGCTGCATATTTCTTCCTTTAAAGCCCTGTTAGCAGAGACACCTCATTATGGAAGGTCAAGGCATTATAAATAGACACACATTGATTGCCACCACCCCCCCCAAAATCCCAGGCCCCAGCCCACCCATAAAACTCCACCTGAGATCTCTACCCTATTTCTGGGGTTGAATATCTTAGAACTTTTATGGGAAATCCTTGGAAGTTAAAAGGATGGTGCTGTCAGCAGAAACGCATCTTCCATTCTCCTCTCTCCCCATCCTCTCCTTTTCAGTCTCCCGTGTGTGGAGGTCTCTTACTGAAGCCAAATCATGTTTGTGATTTTGAAGATGTGTGGATTAAAATATTGTAGGCTCTGTTGGATGCCTGAAAGCACCAGCGACACTAGGAAATTTATACTTTACCCCGCTAATTGTTGGAAAATATGAGCTCTTGATTGGTATGCAATTAGAAGTGTAACATTCTGTTAAACATATCACACAGCATATGGCATGTTAGCAGCAAATCCTCTAATTTAAAATGAAAAAAGTATGTAGTTTTGCATATTAGAAATTTTTGCAGGAAATCAAAATTTGCCATTTATCTAAATGTCAGGGGGGAAAAAATCCATCCTTAGTTATTTTGGTAATCTGAATGTGTTTTATGTTTGATAAAATTTCTGTTCTATAATGATAAACAAATATAAAAGAAGAAAAAATATAATGTATTCAAATGTGCCATTAGTTCCAAAATCAAAACTATGACTTTATTTAAAAAAAACAAAAACAAAACCTTACCATGTCTGCCTTCATTGAAACAATTTAAAAATGCTGAAGCAAAAACATAATAGGAGAACCAAAGAGATAAAAAGTCAAAGGACCCTGAGTGGAATTCATGGATGGGCAATCAGACGCTGCACTGTTTTGTCAATTAAAAGCATAGAATGGATCAATAAAAAGATGACCCTTTCTTTAACAATCTCAGTGGTTTGAAGGCTTGATATAGTCTTTCAGTACGTATTCTCTGATCAGTTTGGTTTGGTTTTTTTTATGGTGTGTTTTGGGGCATGTTGGAATAACATTTTCACGTATATACCAAGGTGCTGCAAGAAATACCCTTCTGTTGGAGGCTGAAGTCTTGCTTGTATGGGCCCAGGGATGACTAGTACTTAAAAGATGTCTTAGCCCATTTATAAGGCTAATTGTAAGCACTACTAATTGTAGGCATGGGTCATTGAAGGATGGCTTGATAGTCCAGGATAGGATGGGTGCCAGTAAATGCATCTGAGAATGAAACAGTTTCCTGTCACAGCGGTTGCGCAGGGTTACTCTGCGTCTTCAGATACGATTAGTCTTGGAGGGGATTGCATTTCATTGATTGACTGCACATACACCACAATTTTTATCAGTAAAATTTAACAATCTTTGAATGCTTCAGACACATTTTTGTTAACAGGGTACTCGACAAGCTTGTTATTTCTAATATTTGTAGATGGTCAATTTATCTCATGTTTGGCAGGTAATATTTATCTTCTTCCGCAAAGTTTCCGACTTCCTAGTCAGCCTTTCACTGTTGCTATGTTAGGATAACTCATCGCTTTGAAAATGTGCCTTATTTCTGCTTTAATTTACATCTTGTCTCCGGTCTTCTTCCCATGGCATAGTATTTGTGAGACATTGGCTGATGGTGTATTTGTCAGTGTATCTCAGAGTAACCTCCTTCCGCTGGCTTTATTAGGTGTTTATCCTGAAATGGTAAGTAGGATTCCCATTCTGCTTGTCTCCTCATCGTCCCTGCCTTTGTCACCCTCCTACTTCGGTCACCGAGAGGGGCTCTTACCGCAGTGTAGCTGAGCACTGCAGAGCCGCGTCCCTATCTTAAACCAGGAAGGAAAGAAAAATTTTCTGCTCTAGCAGATAACTGATCATTTATTACGCTTGAGTACTGACATCAGTTTTGTTGTGACTTTGTACTTCATTTTGACATTGCATTATACAGTCAATTTGGCATTGAACTGGAGAAAACGAGAATACTAGGAAGCCGATTCCTCAAACTATTAATTTTATATCAAAGACAGCTCTCCAAAATGTTGCATGGGGAGGAGGGAGTTCTTTTTCATTCTGCTTTGCTCACCAAATTCTGCAATTACTTTGGAAATCTTAAATCTAGTACACTTAAAATCAGTTTGTGCTACAAAGCCTGAGGTTTAGTATCGGTCGTTCCTGTTGTGTGTTGTAGTCACTAATCCTTTTAATGAAGAGCTTTTAGCATCGAAGAGATTCTATTTATAGTAAAGCCATTAGAGCATAAAGCTCCTCATTGCTATTCTGCAGCATGTAGCTGTAATGTTTGTCAGTGGAGAAAAGATATTTTTAGCTGCAGCATTGAAAACCGAGGCTGAAAGGTCAAGAATCCTCGCGGGGATATGTTCTGCTACATCAGTGCTATCACACAGCTGCTGTTTACTCTCTTATCGTTCCTCGGTAATAAGAAGATTTCTTTATTGTGACACTAAAGGTATAAAGCATCAAAAGGATTTTGTGCATGAAATGAATACTCAGGGAAGGATGATGTATCCAATCACATTAAATGTTCTACTTCTCCTTAAGTGAATGATTTTATTTTCCCAAAGACTATCTCAATACCTATTCATCAAAAGATTCATTCTAGGAAAGGTTTTTTTTATTAAAGGGGATAAGACCTAATGCAAGCAAAAGGCAATCTGCTGAAATAGCGGAGAATTTTAAGTACACGCTATTCTGCCTGACATCTACACCATTCATTTTCTTAGCAGCGTACTGCATGAACGGAAGACGTGATATCAACGTGTAGTTTGCCAAAGCAAAAAGAGCCTGGAGATTTCTGTTGGTAATTTGAGGAAGAGAATTGTGGGTGGTGGTGATTATATCTGCTACAGGACAGCTCGTAGCACACTGGATAGGTACTCAGCAAGCACAAAAAGATCATGTGGTCCTATTGAAACAGGATATGATAGACGATATGTAAAAGGGAGAAGGGAGAAAGGAGGGGAAAAAAGGGATAATTATAGGTATACAAGCTGCATATATTAGCTGAGTGTACAATGTGGAGGCTTCAGAGGGTTTTCTAATATCTTTATATAAAAATCAGGGGGAAAAGAGATTAATTGCCACATTGAGAAAATTAGGGCTGTATGATCAAAGGAAAGGCAGAGAAGAAATGGCCTGTTGACAGATGGCTTATAAAAATGAAAAGATTTTTCAGAGGATACGAGTCTGGAGTTTTGTGCTGCTTGGGGAGACACAGGCACTGTCATCATATTTTAATAATAATAAGCTGCTATGTAACCCTTTTTATTCACTAAACATTATGTAGCATAGGAAAAAGTGTGAGTAAAATAATACACTGATAGGTACACTTTCATCTCAGGGTATAAAGAAATTAATTGTACTTCTCCTCTAAGAATTTCTTCGAGATCTTGCTGCTGGAGGTTGTTCTTATCTTCTGACACATGGAATCCATTATCACATACCTTTTAAAACAGGTGCCTTCATATCAGAAAATTATTTTAATTATACTCTTTTTGCCTACCCCAAACCAGTTTTTTTTATCATCATCTCTTCCAGGCGTTCTCTGTGGGCAGTATTTGACTTGGTCGGTGTGGTTAGAACTGTTATGTTGTTCTGTCTGTTACAGTCGTGCCAGGCAGCAGCAGAGTGAGCACGCATTAATAGGCAGCTCCTGTCCCCGGAATCTCACACATAAATAGAGCAAAAATTGAAGGATTGTAAAAAAAAAAAAGAATTAGGGAAACGGAAAAGAACTCGATTTGACAATTATTTTCTTTTGTAATTGAATGAGATTTAGGTAAATGGGCATTGGCTGATGGGAATGACAGAGGAAGGGAGGGTATGGCTTTATGAAAACACAGGACGTTAATGGCTTGTTCCTATCACAACCAACAGATGTTGCTTAGTCCCATTATCTCTCATCTCTCACTCTTACGTGAAAGAAACTCATGTGTTTCTGGCTCTGTCACTTCATGGCACAGTGACTCAAATCTGCCACTAAAATGGCAGAAAAAAAAACCAGAAAAAAAATAAATAGTAGTTCTTTTATTTGGGGGGTGAGGTTAGGAGGTTGAACGAGCATGCCTTGTGCCAGGGGCGGTGAGTGCTGGGACAAAGGAGCAGCGGGCTCACGCGGTGAGGAGCCAGGGGTGGGCAGAAGAGGAGGCTGAGATGGAGCCCAGCTTCTCCTTCTCCCTGCTGAGATGATGAGCTCTTAATTTTGCTTACCATCATACAAAACACAAGAACAAATCTGAGGAAGGCCCTGAGGAGCAGGGACGGTAGGTGGAGAGAGGCTCAGTTATGCAGGAGGAAACCTGTGTGAACCTCCAGTCTTCACATGGAAGAGAATGTACCAAGAAGGGGCTGTCAAAAGCTGTCCTGACAACATTCAAAGGGCTTGGCCATCCCTGCTCTAACTCTTTAAACCTGCGTTGGTATCTGCTCCTCATAGCTTCAGGTCCTGGGGTGTCAGGATATTTTTGTCTTTTTAATTTTTTTTTTCTCTTCGAATGCGCATGGCTTGGAAAAAGAAGGACACTACCTGGGGCTTCACGCTGACTAGGGAGGTGGGTGCTCATATGTGAGTTATGCACATAGTGTATGGAATGAAGGAATTTATTCTGAGTTCTTGTCTTCATGATGTGTATATAAACACACTTTCTTAATGAAAGAGAAATTTTATAAACATCAGTGATGGATTTAATATATTGTGAGAGCTGGAAATTCCTGGGATTTTGATGGTAGCACAAAGGCTTCTTTCAAAAGAAAGAATTCGGGATTATTTTTTTTTTGTTTCTTTCTATGACTGTTAGGCTACTGAAGGAATCAGCAGAGAATATGATAAAAAAATATGCAGACTCATAATCCATGATCTTAACTGCAAAGGAGTAAGTTATTTGTTTATGGCTTTCATAGCCTGTAGAAGTAGTTGTGGTGTTTGTAGAAAAAAAAAAAAAGAAGAAAGTTCTAGGTCACAGACTAATAAAATAGTGTTTAAATTGATTGTTGATATATTGTTCAAGAAGGACAGGGAACTGCTGGATAGGGTCCAGCAAAGGGCTACAAAGATGATGAGGGGACTGGAGCATCTTTCTTATGACGAAAGGCTGAGGGCCTGGGGCTTTTTAGTCTTGAGAAAAGAAGACTGAGTGGGGATCTTATCAGTGCTCATAAATCCTTAAAGGGAGAGTGCCAGGGGGATGGGAGCAGTCTGTTTTCAGTGGTGCCCAGTGATAGGACAAGAAGTAACGGGCACAAACTTCAACATAGGAAGTTCATTCTAAACATGGAGGAGGAACTTCTTCCCTCTGAGGATGGCAGAGCACTGGCACAGGCTGCCCAGAGAGGTGGGGGAGTCTCCTACTCTAGAGGCATTCCAAACCTGCCTGGACGCTGTCCTGTGCAACCGCTGTAGGTGACCCTGCTCTGGCGGGGGGGTTGGACTGGATTATCTCCAGAGGTCCCTTCCAACCCTGACCATTCTGTGTGATTCTGTGTGTGAAATGCATATGATTTTGCTGTTCTAGCTACTGCAGTATCGTCAAAATCCTGATGTGTACTCTAGTTTTCCTCAATTTCCCTAATTAATCTTGATCCTTTTTATGCTCACTAGTCCTGTGAAATACCAGGTAGGTTTGCTATCTGAGCTGCATTTTCTCTTGCTTTCTGAGACTATTTAATTCTTGTTTGGGCTTAGACCAGCTTTAATTACTTTAATGGTGGTCTTGCAATTTTACAGTCACTATGAGGTCTTTATTTTTGCTGTTGCTTTTTTTATAGTTAGCTGTTCACATCCTGCCTAACTTTTTCACATCCTACCTAAGCATTCTTGAGAGAACCAAAGGATTTTTTTCTTTTTTTACTAACAATGGCTTTTGTTAGTTAAAGCAAAGGGGGCTCTTTTGGAGTCTAATGGGCTAACGCTCCTGCTTGGTCACACATTGGCATGAAGTTGAAGACTGGTAAATTTTGGTAATGATTGACATTCAACTTTGCTGTAAATTTGTAAAATTCAGTGCAAGTCAGTTATTAAAACACATTGTTTTCATTAAATTCTCCCCTGGATCTCTTCTGTGTGCAGAGATAGGTTAAAAATAATTGCACAGTAGATGTGCTGGCCTTTATTGACATAGATTCAACGAACATGCAGGAATTGACAGTTGCCTTTTACTAGTTTCATATTTTCAATTTAAATACATAGTTTCCATGAGAGAGTGGAAATGTCAGTGCTGTTATCTGTAGTGAAGACAGAAATACTTGCCTGTAATTACTCTTCTCTGAAAATGTTTTTTGTGAGAGGTTTTATCTGTTCTCCTTTCTGCTGTATCTGAGGCTTGTATATTCTGTTCTTGATTTCTTTGTTAACCAAGGGGAATATTTATCTTCTTACTGTCTTGGGTTTTGAGGTTTATTGTGTGATTGCCCGTAATTTGAAACTTGGAAAATTTTATGAAATACAGAAAAGTGACCTAGTTCTGACCTCATATACCTACGCTGCATTTTGTAGCGATGCTCCTACCACGTTTGATGGCCCTGCGAGTCCTTTTATTTGCAACCTGTCATCACGAAATGTATTTGGCTGCTGGTTACTATATAAAAGGATTAATGATTCCTGACACAGCTGAAGTTTCGGTTTAGGAATCTCAGTTTAAATCTCCTCGCAACAACTGAAATATCAAGGGTTGTTATTGGAGAAAGATTGAGTCACTTTGAGAGATGTGTGGAGACCTGTGAAAAGCTGTACGTACATCAGAGAATCTCATCATTTCAACTGCACTTTTCTGGCTGCTGCAGAGCAGTATCTGGAGAGTTCAGTTTATCTACTTGAGCTAATCCGTGACTTCAGTTTATTGTATATACAGAGCCTCTGCTGTAGATCCAGTTCAAATTAAAATGAAGTGCTAGGTCTTAGCGTTTCACTCCGTCAGAAGCAGCCGTTATTTGATGGTAGCAATGTTGAGTACACTTTTGCAAATAAAGCTACAGGCGATGGCTAACATTTTAATTGTCCTGTCCTTCAAATTTGCTCAGCTCGGGAGTCTTGTTGATGCTAATGTTCTCTCCGTAACACAAAGCTAGGATGACTTGTGATTCCAGTCCTGTTTGTTAAGTGGATGTATTTTATGTGTAACTAGTGACTTGCTGCTAGTGGATGGTACGTGTAACTACTGACTTGTTTTATTGTCTGTTCAAAGCTCATGAATCTCTGAAGGAGTCTTAAGACACGTTTTTTAGCTGTGGTTTCCTGCTTGTGGTTGGGTGCCATTCAAGATTTTTAAGGAATTAAGAGCTATAGGTAGCCTTGTCTGACTGCCTTGCTTTCTATATAGCATTTCAGCATTTGGGATCCAGTGCAATTTATGTTAAAACAATCTAAATTGGGATACTTAAGGGTAAAACATTTCTGGAAATGAACTTTGTTGTTCTTGCTGTCAATTAAATGACTCGTTCTCAGTGTAAAACCTTCCTCTTTGTTCAAGATTCTGACTTGTGCGCTGTTGACATGCTGGGAATGTAGATAAGATGTGATAAAAGGTACTGTTACTATTGCCTGCCCACATAGATAATTTGTTTGCTGCATAAGCACACCTACAGGCTTCTTCCATACAGGGATCTAAGTAACTACATAGAAACATATATTTGCTTTGTTAACTCACAGAATTTTTCTGTGGTCTGTTCAACATAAACATAGATAAATAAGCCAAGGCTTCAACAAGGAAAACCATGTTTCTGCCAAATTGCATTGCAGTAGGCCAGAAAATTCCTTCCAAAACATTCCTCGACAGCGCATGCGACATCTAAAATAATCTGTTCCTACGAGTAAAAGTTGAAGATGAAAGAGTAATTTTGCCTTTTCACCCAAGAACTCTGGGTCTAGGAACTGTACAATGAATAATCCAAACTCATTCTCAAAACCATAGAAAGTAGGTATGTTATGGGGGAGCCAAAGCCTACGGTGGTGTCTAATTTGGACATCATGCATTGCATCTAAGAACAAAGTGAAATACGAGCTAGAAGCATGACTACGTGAGCAGATAGCCTCTTTGATAGCCCAAGTTTCTAACTAGTTCCCAGAAGACAATGTTGCAATATTCTCCAGCAGAACTGCTAGAGTTCCTCTTTCCAACCGTGCATATCTGAAGAAACATATCATTATCAGTCTCTGCAACTGTGTTGCTGACCAAGGCTCCAGTGGCATTTTGATAAAATAAATGAGCAAGTCTGTTTAGCTGCAGAATCAAATCCTATCTTTACTGTTTTATCTGGTTTCTTCCCCAAACTCCTTCTCCCACGTCAGCTTTCCAACTCAGATTGTGCTAATACGCTCTCCAGCATCTCCTTCATTTTTCTTGGCTTGTGTTGTTCTCCTGAGCTGACAGAGCTCGAGTCTTGCCGTTCCCGTTCTCTCTCAGGGTTCGTGGGATGATGTGGAAGATCTCATCCCTTCTGGCTCCAGATTAGAAGTCCTGAAACAGTCAAATGGGTATCTTTCTCTGAGGGCAGGATGAACTTCTGACTTTTCTCCTCTGGCCAACATTGTGTTTATGAAACTGGAAACTGACTTGGGAAGCTGATTTTTATTTTTTTAATATATTTTATTTTAAAAAACCCCACAAACCTTGGAGAGCTCGATACCGGACAATGGTATATCTAGGTAAAAATTTGTTGTAACTTTAAAATTGTCCAACTGTGGTGTTATGAGAAGACAGTTGTTTTCACTCTGTTGCTTACCTCTTGTGAATTTATGATGCTGTTTTTCTGAGAACGCGGAAATTTTTCTTATTCAGCGAGCGAATCATATCCCTGTGAGAAGCATAATGTGCATATTACATATAGACAGACTGAGAAAAGATCATTACTTTGCCTCTGGCTACAAAGTAAGACAGTAATATAGTGGGAAGCTCAGTCTCGCAGTCTCCCGGATTAACCAGTGAATGACTCATTTATGATACTGGCTTAAAATGCACTAGGAAGGAAAGATGGTGAATAAAGCTTAAAAATGATTGGTCAGAACAATGTCTCCTATTCAGGGTTTAATAACGTGTGACTTTCACACCAGTTTGGAAATTAAACTAAAACTATGGGACTGTATTTTGCTTCTGGCAATATCCCTGATGAATAAGCAAAGCAAATGTTTTTCTCCACTGAATTACTTCCCATATCTTTATTTACACATCAGTGTGTCAGAGTAGTCCTTTCTCTTGTTATTTGGCTGTTTGCAAATCTTTTTTTGTTACTCCTTTTAGCTGCCACTAGCTTGGCAATGACATGGCATTAAGCTTATGTCCGTAAATATTTCCAAATATCCTCCCCAGCATCACAGCAATATTTCTGTCCAAAGACCTTCCTCATTCTGGAACGAGAAGAAACCACCTCTAGGAAGAGGTTTTATTTTTAATTGCGGGTTGAGCATCCACAAATCTATGCTTAGTTTATTGCAAACCCAGTTCAGTATCAAGGCTCAGAGGAACTTCAGATGGGATGTCAAGTTCCTAGTGCCCTCCTGATCCTACCACCCACTGCTTTCCTTCTCCTTCCTCAAGTCTAGTTTGAGGTGGATTTTTAATTGACCTAAGATGAGGGCTGCTACGAGGGAGTATTTGTGCGTTCCCTTCTTGCCGGTCGTGTACTCCTGGGTTTTGGCACTAGTATTTGTATAGCTGCCGGGTAAGTCAAAGTTGATCTCTCTGAAAACAGTTTTCTCCCCTCACTGCCAAGTCTTCCTCCAGATTATTTCCTCAATTACTTTGTGCGCTTTTACCACCTAATTTATTCCAGCTTTGACTCTTGCCAGACTTCCCTGATCTGATTTAACGCACCAGTCTGACAGAAGACAAACCCAGTGAGAAACACAGATTCCTGTAGCATTAGTGATTTGAATGGCTGATGGGGAGATTGCCTTGCTTGCTTTGAGAATTGCAGGCTCCCATCCTCTGTTCCCACAAAGAGAGAGGAAATGCTAAGGAAGTGGAATCTCCTTCATCCCTATCCCAACCTTTCTTTATGTGATCCTCTTAAAATTTTTGTGTTATGACCAATGCCCCTCTCTGGGCTTCAGTGTTCCAACCCTAAGACCTTCCACTGCAGAGTACTTTATAATCCAAGGCTGGTTCTGTGCATGTGAAAGCCCATTGCAGAGTACCCTTTGATCTGTATACCTATTCAGCTAGATATTTTAAAATACAAAACTCTTAAGAATTGACTGCTCAATTCTAACCAGAATTTGCAAATTATCTGGTGAAGTTTCGTTTTTCTCCAGAGTTGTATGACTAAACGCGAGAAGGGAAAACAGAGTAATCAACAGTTAAAATAAACAAATAATGACTTAATAATCACAAATCTAACTGAGAAAGTGGTATTAATTATTCATAGAGGGTGATTTATCTTAAAATTACTGTTAGACTAGCAGCTGAAGTAAAGGCAGATGTTTCTGCTTTGTCCCAGAGGGCTGGAAATACAGAATTGGAGTCAAATTTGATATCCACATAATGATGTAGGAGGGTGTAGAGGTCTGTATAGTTGTTATTTGTGTATGACGTTTGTTTTGAATAACAGATGGAAACACTTTTTTCAGAATTTGTACTGTTTCTAGTTTCTTCTATATGTTGTGTAGAGGCTGCACTGTTACTAACAGCTTTCTTTAGTGCTCTTGCTGCACATTTTGGAACAAATATTTACAGGAATAAAGACAAACGAAAAATGCCATGTATTAAAATTTTAATAGATATTTTTAAATTATGAAATCACTTCTAGTAGTTACATTTCACTTTTGAAATGCTTTGCAAATGTGCTTAAATACCACAAACCCATAGTTTCAGAATACAAAATTTAGATTAAAGGTGGAGGCTCTAAAGCAAAGTGGAGTGAGAAGTCAGAAATAAATTTATGACAAAAGCTTAGAAGTTCCAGGTCTCAGAACATCTGGTTTTGTCTTCCACCTGTATTGAAAATTTACTGTGATACTTTGGATATGTTGGATTGTTTTACTTTTTGTTGAAAGGAGTGTTGTGATCGAGCTATGAAAGTTTTAAAGTTGAAAAGCACTAAACAGTACAGTATGGAATCAATACAGTGTAGCTGGACCAGATCTGTGCCATTGTCTGGTCTAGACCCCGCTCAGAGTGGGGCCAATCTTAATATTAAAAAGAAATGCCAAGTCAGGCCAGATGTGAAGGGTATCATCACTGTTTTGCAACTTCCCAAGGTCAACCCATGAGTTAGAGGCAGGTTTGACTGCATGTTTCCACCCCGACTCTCTTTTCTGGTTATGTGCACTGTAATTTTTCTTCAGTAATTACATTTAGAATTTAAGGTGAGATGAAGGACAGAGGTTTATGATGAGGAAAGGGAAAACAGGTTGAGAAAGTTAAATAGCTTTACTAGAATGGGAGCCCTGAATCTGTTGTCTTAGGTAAGATGTTAACAAGGTGCAAGATTAACACAGAAAACCTTAATGGTCGATAACTGTTTTCTCCTTGTGTCATCTTTTTTTTTAAAAGAATATGTGTTTAAAATTTTGACTAGTGGTTTAGCTTCTCAGGATTTCACTTCAGCCAGTTAAAGTATATGGCATCACATTTGTTTGAAATGTGGTAACATGTTCTTTCTTTCTAAAAAAAACCTAAACCAAACC
Source organism: Charadrius vociferus (assembly GCF_000708025.1). NCBI lineage: Eukaryota > Metazoa > Chordata > Aves > Charadriiformes > Charadriidae > Charadrius > Charadrius vociferus. The sequence continues at coordinate 2,060,720 of NW_009649075.1, forward strand.
CAAATCCAAACCAACATGTATTTGTATTCAGTGCTTATCCTACTGACTAACACATTTATCTGAAAATAATCCATGTTTACTTGAGCACATTGGGAAAAGTTGTGGCATTTACAGTTAGGCGTTTGTATTTTTCTTCTTGTCCCTGAATTTTGGGATGTGTGCTATTACAAATAGAGTTTGTTAATATAGGAAAATAAATCATGCAATGCAACAGAAGGGAGCCAGCAGTGGCCTGCCTAGCTCTGCTCTTTCTCATCATAAAATTTTCTTATCTTGTTGTACTGATGGTATACAGAATTGCAATGGGCACATGAGGATGTGCAGGCAACTAGAGAGAAGTGATGCTGTTTGCCTGCCTCCAAAACTGTGCGTGTTTGGCCTTTGCAGTTCCAGGTTTGGAGTATGTTTTGTATTTCCTTGATGTGGCTCATGTCTGGCTTTAGTGGACACAGAGACCAATATGTCTTAGCTGCTTCTCTTGTGTTTCTTCTCCGTTTCTCATGCTAAAACTAGAACAGTTTGCCTTAAAGATGTTGCAATGAAGCTGCTCTCCATTCAGTTCTTTTGTTCAGCCAAGAATCTGATCCTGTGGGGTTAAAACATCTAGAGTTACTTGTCATTATTAAATAAAGTTCTATATGCTGTTCTGCTATGCTCAAGCTTTCCAGTACTAACTCCTAGGATTCCAAATTTTTATCTATCATCTGAGCTATGACAAAATGTAATAGCTTTTTATGTAATGCACACTTTTCCTGGGCATCCTGAGAATATTTCCTATCAGCATCTCCATCTTGGAGTTTTTAATGATTTTTCTCTAACATTTTCTTTAAAGAGTCACTTATTTTCTGGAAGCTTGTTGCCAAGCTAGCTTCATTATGCTATTATTATTTAATGTTTTTTTCCCACCACAGAACACCAGAACTTCCAAGAACTTAATTTTGTGAAAGTGGTTGACCCTTCCTGGTATAGAAAACCCACACATTTTCTTTGGGAAGATGGTTATATTTTATCTATAGGACATCAGTCTGGAAAGACTGAGTGAACTGTTTGAAAAGAACTTCTTCCAGCTACTTTTATGTAGTGGTGCCTAAAATAAAATTAGTAATAATTGCCAATGCCTCTTCACAGGGCTTAATAATAGAACCTATGCTAGAACATCCTATCAACTGAAGATTTCATACATCGCTTGAAAAGAGAAAATGCAGACGGAATTTTAACAGCCACAGGCCTTGTCGAAATGGGCGATTTTTAAGTTTTTTATTTTCTATTGATGACAGTAATTCATTTGTTTCAGCATTAGCAGTATTTGGATCACTGACATAAACACACTGCTGACTATTATTCTGAACCAACGTACACTCAACCTACTCAACCTCTTAGCTGTTAGCTAGGCTCAAGTGCCATGAAGTTGTAGGAAGAGGGCTTTTGGCTCTCAAGTATGTACATTCTTTTATATTTTACTGCAAAAATAGCTTTGCAATTATTTATGCTCACCTTGTCCAGGAGCATACTTCTCTTGTGTCTGCCAAGTAAAAACAAAGCATGAGACTAATGGATATTTGATCTTGGAAAAAATAGGATTTTACCACACAATGAACTCTGGGTGAACAATTATTACTGCTATTAGTATTACCTGTGCTTTTCACATTGCAGCACAGATTTCTATTCCTGCCCGCTAAATCAAAGTGACCAAGGTTTTTCCGTAAAGTGTTTGTTGCAGTTCCTATTTCTAGACACAGTTTTATGTGTTTGTATTTATAGCGTTTCTTGTTGCATGGGTGTTTATGTATGTGTACAGAAAGTTTACTGAGGCTGTACGCAGGTCAGTTTGGTTTCCGTGATAAGTGTGTGATTGTGCAAAAAATACTAAATTTGGAGAAGAAAGTGAGCTTGTGGACAAGGTTATGGAATCCAGAATACAGAAACTTGCTAATTTAGTCTTTGAAGACACAAGTGGTATTTTCACCCTGCATCCTATTGCTGAATATTCCATAAATAGACTTTATTCATATTCCTCTAGGAGAGACGTGGCTGCAATTTATGGAAACCTCATCATACTTCATGAAAAAGCTGAATGCTGCAGCTTTAACCAAAGCGCAGTGGTTCATAAATGTTGCAATGCTATGAGCAGTATAAAAGTATACTTTTTTTTTTTTTCCTTTCTGGCAGGCGATATGATTTTATTGCTTGAAGATGATTCCTACAGAGTTCAAAGAGAAAAAACATGATCTCAATGAATTTTTGAAAGAATTTGATGCTGGCTAGTAGAAATATTTTCAAAATAACTTCACTATCTGCTTGACAAGGTGTGGTTTCCAGGGACTCTACACTTCTCTTGCTTCTGCTCTGACCTGCATACAGTGTCATGTTGCAATCATGTCCTCCGTTCTTGATTTGCCTGTCAAGAACTGAAGTTCACAGGGAGACTTAGCTGGGGCCCAGCTCTGGATAGATGCAAACCTTAGAGCGTTCAGACATTAACTGTGGTAAAAAAAAAAAAAAAAAAAAAAAAAGATCAATAGAAAAGAATTTTGCTGTGTAGTGATATTTTTTTTCTGAAGATGAAAGCTGTTAGTCACAAGAAATTATAGTCTTCCCTTATACCAACAGTGCATACGTGCCGAGCAGAAATACTATGACGGTGAAACTGGGACTTTCAGTGTCCCTGCAGTGTCCTTGGCAAAGTGTGTGATGGATTAGCGAGAGAGTGGTTCTATTACACAGATTAGGGGCAACTCATTCTTCATAGTAACAACTGATTATGGTGCATTGTTATTTACCATTCTGTGCATACAAAATTAAAGTTTTAATGTAGTTATATAAAGGCCATATATTAAAACAAAGAAAAAAAAAAGATGCGCTGAAGTTTTAACTTGCTGGTTTTGAGTTTCCAAAGCAGCCTCAGCGCTCTGGTGGGGCCCACAACCTCAGGTCCTCAGTAACTCCTGAGGCTTGGGTGGACATGAAGGATTCTGAGTCATATTTAAGAAGGCACAAAGTCTCTTATGTCTCTTGTATGTTTAAGTGTAAATGCCCCTGCATAAAGTAGGTTTGAGTGTACAGATGGAATATAGAGAGTATAACCTAATGCTTTAAATGGGATATAGCCTACAACTGGTTTCCCTCATTCCTACGACCTGACTCCCACCTCTGTTCCTTCCAAAGCTGAAAATAGCGTATACACTTACTGCAAAGAAAGCATGTTAGTGTTGAATTTTGGCTTTTCACTAAATGGAACAATCTAGAGTATCAGTAAGAAAGCCCTAAAGAAATATTGAAATGAATGAAAATTTCAAAGGAATAATCTTTTTTTTTCCTTTTGTTGAAAGTAATTAAGGATCATAAATATTTTGGTTACTCTGCAATAAGCAAATCCTTAGGGGATTAAAATATGCTCTAACTAGCTGCTTTGCCAATGTAGAAAATTCATAATGTGTTTGATTAAAACTTCTGTATTGCTTACTTAAGCTTTCTACTGAATTCTACAAACCTTTCATAAAGAGTAGTTCATAAATCCTCCAAGTTATCCTTACCATCTGTGTCAAAATCTGACATAAGCACTGTTGAGAATTAAAAAAAAAAGTTCAAAACTCAATAGGAATTTAGAAATACAACAAGGAAAGAAAAAGGTTCTTGTTTTACTGAGACTTTGGACAGTGCTGGGACTTGATATTTGTGCTTACCATTGCCCTGTGCATGTGCTGTTTCAAATGTTCTTAAGCACGCTAGAGAGATGTGACAAAGGATGAATGGGGAAAGCAGTGCAGAAAATAGGGCAAAAATGTGGAACTTGAGTTCTGAACTGGCAACAGATCGTTGAAGGGGTTTCTACTTGATTTATTTTTGTATTTTTAAAATAGAATAGTTAGGATAATTTTACTTTCTTTTCCTGAAAACCTTTAATAGGCTTGCCATGAAATGAAGATTTTCTTCCCTAATTGTGAATCTGTGGGTGAACAAACTAATGTGATCCTCTCAGTACAAACACTTACAAATAAAGTCAGCAAATTAGCTTATAATGAAAACATGAATTGCATAATAATTAGAGGTTATAATCAAGTCTTAAATAAAGTGAGTTTATCTAAATAATTCATGTGCTGCAAATGCTGTTAATACAGTGTTTTTCAATAACCTGTTTCTTAAATGATCATCTCTAGGTCACCTGAAGTACCTTTCTTACTTCTTTTTTTGCTGAATTTTATTCTATACCCCAGTGATTTCCAACTCAGAAATAGAAAAGGGCCATAGTAACATTATTGCTGTGGTTTTTGTTGCTGAAATTTTCTCAAAGCCCTTGAGCAAAGTGAAACTGAAGCAAAATTGGTGGCATTCATCAGCCACAGTGAACAAACAGGATCCCTCTTCACATCAGAAGGAATTTTAATGTCTCATTACAATCCATAATTAAGTACCTGCTCTTTCCTCATCTCCCTCTCCTCAATCTATTTACTTGGCCATTCGTAATACTGACATTTATGCTGACCTGTGTTCCTCAAAATTATTTTGTAGGTCTTTAATTCCATTTTCCAGATTACCCTGAGGTGAAAATGTTTGTTGTTCTCTTCAATGACAAAGGCTGTTAGAAACACCAGCTAGTCTTAGTGTAGCCTTAATCTCAAAACTCAGTTCCAAAAGCTCCGACAAGAAGAAATACTGAACAGAAAAAAGGGCAAGTCGCATGAAAAATAATGCACGATGCTTCAGTTGGAGGCAAAGAAACATCAATTGGATGTTTTCATGTGTTATGATATCTGAAATCTTATGTGATGCATTAAAAATCACGGATGGTAATTCTGCTTTAAGAAGAGGTTAAATCATAGGAAGAAAGAAGGTTAATTTATATAGGTCCCTGACAAAGTGGCAAATGAAATAAAAAAATCAGTCTGCTTGCATTTCAGATTAAATTCAAAAAGTAAACAGTAAAAGATACGACCTTGAAACAAATCAAATGTTGAGCTATTTCTGAAAATCTTTGTAGTTAACGCTGATCATTAAGCAATTTCATTCTATACTTTCATTATCATAAAATCATCATATTTGATAGAAATGCAACAATGAGGGTTGGATTCCCAAATGCTGCTATGCTTGTGGTCTGAAACTGCTCCGAAGTGGCAGAAAAAGGAAAGAAAAAAAGCAAAAAAGCTGTTTTCTTCCCCTGGTCAAAATGAGTCTCGGCTCTCCTTGCACACTTCCCAGGGCGGTGCTTAGAGCAGCTGCTTCTGGTTTTCACTTTGGTGATTCAGAGCAAATTAAGTTTGGAAGCCTCAAGTTTTGCCTTCTTAATATAATTTAATGCATGGTACTCCTTTGGAGCCAAACTGTGACCAACAGCAGATCTGTGAGAACTGGCAAATTCAGAAAGTTATGATGCAGATTTATAAGAGATGTCTTTCAACCCAAGAGGAACACAATAGTTGCTTATTTCAACAGAAATGTAAAAGTCTGCAGAAGCTGATAGTGTTTGCCCAGCCATTTGATCAGTAGGCACAGGAATATTTAAGACCTTTTGGGCTTACAAGGAGGTTTTTCAACAATACACATCAACCTAAATAAAATCCTGCTGTAAGAACAATTACCATTTTCAAATTATATGTTTTATTTTAAGATACTGAGTGAGACTTTAGCTACAAACTTTATGTTCTGTTCTAAGCTTCCACAGAAGCTTAAAAAGAGGTTTGTGCCTGTTAAGAAATACATGCTTTTTTGACCGTAACTCTTCAAGTTGGTTTTAACTTAGTGTAGTGCCTGCAGAACAGATGTGCCTGCATAGCACGTCTCATCTGGTCAGGAGCTTAGTGATGCACTTCAGTACCTGGGATCAGCATCCAGCAGGTAGGAAAAGCACTCTGGGAAATCAGTTCATGTGGAAAACCAGCAGAGATCTGATTTTAGTTCAGAACTGTCCAGTTATTCTTAATTTTAGGTGCTGTGGCATTTGCCTATTGATGAAATTATGGAAAATTTGTTTTTGTGTGTTAACGCTTTTTCCCTTATGGGCCACTTTCAGTTTTGTATTGTAGTTTCATGAGTCAAAAACCATTAGTAAGAGAAGAATGCGGAAATTTATTAGGAGTCCACAGTTTGGAACAGTATTGAAGATGATATGTATTGGAATGATTAATTTTCTTTGCTGGTAATTGCAAAAATGCATTTGAATTTAACTGACTTTTTATTCCAATTTGGCGATGCATCTGTATGTAATGGTGGGCACAAGTGATTTTGAAAATGCAAATCAAATTGATTAAAAAGCATTTCATCCCAGAAAGATTTTCCTTTTTCTGAAGTCCTTTTTTTTTTTCCCACTAGGAAAAAAATTAAAATAGTATTTTAACAACTGTTCTCTGTAAACGAAATATTATGCATGTTTTTGTTCACAGAGAATTTAAAAAAACCCAACTATTTTGCAATGCCTTTTTTACAAAATTGAAATAGGTGGTGTTGCAGATAATAATAGAAAGTAAAAATATTCATTAAAGTATGAAATTGGGCACTTGCAGCCCAGAAAGTCAACCGTGTCCTGGGCTGCATCCCCAGCAGCGTGGCCAGCAGGGCGAGGGAGGGGATTCTGCCCCTCTACTCTGCTCTGGTGAGACCCCACCTGGAATATTGCACCCAGCTGTGGAACCCCCAGCATAAGGACATGGACCTGTTGGAGCGGGTCCAGAGGAGGGCCAAGAAGATGATCAGAGGGCTGGAGCACCTCTGTTGTGAGGACAGGCTGAGGGAGTTGGGGTTGTTCAGCCTCGAGAAGAGAAGGCTCCGGGGAGACCTTATGGCCCCTTCCAGCATCTAAAAGTGGGCTACAGAAAAGGAGAGATGGGGTGTCTTTTTCAGGGAGTGTAGCGATAGGAAAAAGGGTAATAGTATTACACTGAAGAGGGGGAGATTTAGATTGGACATGAGGAAGAAATTCTTTACTGTGAGGCTGGTGATACACTGGCCCAGGTTGCCCAGAGAAGCTGTGGCTGCCCCATCCCTGGAGGTGTTCAAGGCCAGGCTGGATGGGGCTTTGAGCAACGTGGTCTGGTGGGAGGTGTCCCTGCCCATGGCAGGGGGGTTGGAACTAGATGATATTTAAAGGTCCCTTTGAACCCAAACTGTTCTACAATTCTGTGAAATTGGAAAAGGAGTTTGAGTAGTCCATCGCCTGTTACCAAAAAAATTTTAAAATATGAGATTAACTTTTTTCTTAATATTTTCTCTCCAGTTTTTTTTTAAGGCAAGTGTTCTCTAAGCATATCCTTTGAAGACTTGATTCCGTTATAGTTATGAGTTAGTATTTTGATTATTTTCTAAACAATTTTATTTTTCACTACTTTGGTTATACATTCCAATTTACTATCATTGTGCCTTGTTTTAGAAGAGGAGATTAACTGCACTTTCCCCTGCTTGCTATGTACGTTATATTTAACTTTCCACTAATTCTGGGTGAGTGAGTGGGCAATGGTATTTGTTGCAGTTCATTGTGTGGGTACAGGAAAGTAAGAAATGTAAAACTAAATTCAGCAAAGTAATTCTCAAGGAAAACTTTTTTTTAAAAAACAATTATTGAAAACAAAGTGTAAAGTGATACATACATTAAGTCAAAGTTCCCCTGGCTTTTTTTTTTCTTTTATTACTGATCCCCCCCTTCCAATTTTTGTTTTGCTTTCTGTAGTTGCTGTCCTTCCTAAGAACGTACACCAAATAAGGCCATTTTCCTTCTAAGTAATTCCCCAGGATAGGCCCAATTTAGGTGTATTTTACTAGACTTCCGTAGTTTACCCCCCAGGTGTCTTCCATCTTAACATGAGAAGGAACTTCTTTACTTTGAGGGTAGTGGAGCACTGGAACAGGCTGCCCAGAGAGGTGGTGGAGTCTCCCACTCTGGAGACATTCAAAACCCGCCTGGACGCTGTCCTGTGCAACATGCTGTAGGTGACCCTGCTCTGGCAGGGGGTTGGACTAGATGATCTCCAGAGGTCCCTTCCAACCCTAACCATTCTGTGATTCTGTGATTCTGTGTCAAGAATACGTGGTGATTAGTGCAAGTCATACTATGGAAATTATGTTAAAGGCATACATGTTTAATTAAAAAATGCTTTATAATGGACTGTTTTATTTGATAATTTAAGCTTTAATTCTCTAAATACTTGGGCACTGAGTAATTTTACACCTAGAAGTATTCACGTTGAATATTGTTCACGTTATTCCCAGACGTACCTTCCAGGTTTGGGGCATTGCCATGCTTTAGTCTGGGCACAGACCTGGGAGCCTGAAACACTTGTTAGCTCTGCTACCATCTTACTTTGAATAAGTTACCAATATCTTGTATTTTTGTTTCTGCCTCCATGAATTCCCAGTTTTTGTTTTCTTTTTTTTTTTCTTTTTCCCCTAGACCTTGCATAGCTCTTTTGACTTCTGACTACCTATTAAGAAATAAAACTGACTTTTGTCTCTGGTCTGGGAGAAACACAGGGGAGGTCTTTTCGGAAAAGGTGAATGCACTTTGACAGAGAGGTCTTAATGATGCAGCAATTTTCATAGCAAGAACTATTTAATAATTTTATAGCATACATCTAATATTATCAGAGAGTCTTGAGGTTGCACAGTGACTTGATAGGCCCCCTAAATAAACTAAGGGTATCCAGACCTGGAGTCCTTTTGGGGTTCTGCTGATATTTGTAAGGGAAAATTCCGACACTGCACGTCAAAAACTTCGCAAATTCTGCTCCAAGAGATCAGGAGCACAGCAATAAAATCCTTATCTACCAGGTCCTCATTCTATGCCTTATCCTGCAAGACCAGCCCTTCTCTCATTTTATTGGAAAAATTGCTTTTACCCTTATATTTCCTGTAGGAAAATTGACCTTTAGGAAGTCTCCCACTGCTTCCCCAATTTATAAATCATTACTTGACAGTGTAGTTCTTTCTACCTGTGTGTAAATGGGAAAGAGACAGATCTGTGGAGACAGATCCTGAAGGAGACCTGTAATAAAATCGCAATTAAAACCAGAAGCAGTCTTACACTTGAGCTATTTTTTCTTTCTTAGGGATGCTCATTCAGGCATCTCATCCTAGTGCACACCGAGCTGCACCATCCCTTTTGTTGTCGTGGACTTCTTTGTTGTCTGTTTACAGTGTGTAACACTGCAGCAAAACTATCACAAAAGGTATTACTTTAAGCTGTTTATTTTACTGTTTCTGTCTGTACCAAATTCTTTCGCGACACATGAGGAGAGCTTATCTTCGATGCACTATGGCTTTCTGTGTCGATAGTAAAAAAAATTTCTATGTCTACATTTTTGCCTATTCTTCCTTTTGTAGGAAGTGAGTTGACAGAATAGAAGTTGAAAGTGGAAATATGCATAACATCAAGAATCAGTTCTTCCTGAAGTATGTTAGAAACCACACACGGCTGACTGCTCAAGTAGAGGAGATGTATGGGTGAAAAGGGCATGAAGTGGTACTGCTGTACCATACTTTGTACTGCCCATGGGAGCGAAGGAGCAGGTAACTATATCCAAACCTCAGCTTTTAGCTCACCCTCTCCTCCTTTGGCATTTTTTCTGCTTTAATTTTTGCCATCAGACTCATCAAATTTTATAAGTTTATCAGATGAAGTTCAATCTAGTGGTCTAGTGCAGGGCTTAAATGTAGGCCCCTGCCTAACTTTAGGAAATTGGGGACAACAAAATTGTATTTATTATAGAAATGCTTCACTGGCGATAGGTTACTTTTTCTTCAATTTAACATTCCATTTTTTCCTGGGATTTTTAAGTTAAGCAAAAGGCAGCTGTTCACAGTCAGGACATGCTGATGTTAAACCAGCAGCCTGCCAGACCTTCCTCTCAAATAAAATTGTTTGGGAACTTCTTATTTTCATTCAGAACCTTAACAAGTGACCGTGTCCTCTGCTCCCTCCTTAGGTCACCTACATCTGCAGCCAAGTCCAATGTTGGGATACTAGTGTGACGGTCACATAAAACACTGCAATGCCATGTGCTTGTGATGCTTGTGAATGAAACAAGAGAGAGAAAATAACTGTATTGGTTGCAGATTTTAACATAAATTAAGGAAATGGGAAGGACTCACAGAGCCTTTATAACATATTTCTAAATGAAAAAAAATGTGTAGTGCAATAAAATGAGCTATTGTACTCCTGACAATGTGTTGACTCTATTCATATCACAAACTTGTATGTGCTGCTCTCAGGTAGGAACTGGGTTTGCCCATATTTAAGATTTCATAATGTCGTTTGCAATTTCAAAAACAGGAGGGCTGTTAGCAAAGATGCCAATTCTGCAGTGAATTAACCAGCACTTGAGAGGTGGTTGAGAGTAACTGGTTTTATTATAGGTTCAGGACATCCAAAAGCAGTCCTGTTATGCGGCTCTAATATGAACTTATTTGTTCGGTTTTGGCTAAAGAGATTTAGCTGGGCAGCGGTGTGGACTCCTTTAATGGGCAGAGAAAGATTGCTTCTCTCCAAAGGAGAAAGGAGTTCAACGTGGAGACTTTCCTCTTGCAAAGAGGGGGAGACAGAGGGGCACCTCATCAAAGCAGGGACTGCTGGAAAAAGGAGGAGAAACTCAGCCATCCCTTGTAGCTCAAACAGGAATGGGGCAAGTTTGTTGCCACTCAGAAAGGAGAAATTCAGAAAGAAGAACAAACGGAGAAGGCAGCGAGGCTTGTTTCAACCTCTGTTTTCATTCTTTCTCATCTAGTTGTTCTGAGCAAACTCTATTCAAAGTAAATTTCGAGTTCATATTGTAGGAAAATGTAGCATTGGTGGTAATTCCACCAGAAATTCTGAGGGTTATGTCCTGTCTCACTTCACGTCTGTGTTTGCAATTGTGTTTGTCCTTGCTTTCCCTGCTCGTTCTTACATCAAATTGGGCTTTTATTAATACAACACATTCTTGTAAGTTTGCAATTTACTATAGTAATATTTCATCCAAGACAAAGAATTTAGACTGAAGAAGCTTTCAGGAAAAAACGATTCTTCTCTCTGTTATACCCTTGTGAGTCAGTGTTCAGTCCGCTCCCATGTGCAAAGCACCCCTTACTTTAGAGTAATTCAAGTGAGATCTATCCTAGTATAGGTATTGTGGTAAGTTTTTCTACAAAAGCATCCATCAGTTGTTTTTTAGTTACTTTTTAACCTCTTTCAAAGATGTCTTTGGTAGTAGCTGAAATTGCCATTTTTTTTGGTGACAATGTTTGGTGCATGATGCTGAATTTTTTAGGTAGTCTCTAGATGTTGCTGCTCCCAATAATGTGCAGTGCAACATGTGAAGGACAGCAGAGAGCATTTTATATTGGTGTCAAGTAACCATCCTATTTTGCTTCATTATTAGTGATTCCATACCCAGAAAAAGGTCTTAAAATACTGGAAAGCTTTATAAAACTGGCAGCTTTTTAAACAGCGTATGTGTAGTCTGTGTGGCCGCTTGACGGTGTGAACAAATAGGATGGTCATCTCCGCAGTTTCTCTTCAAAATTGGAGGTTAACAGCTACGGTGTACAGCTGTGGTGTGAACGTGTGTTTTGAAATTTGGTCTTGCCAGTGGTATGTTTAATGCGTTCATATTCAACCAATTGTTTCCCATCAGAGCATTTCTCAGCTGTGAGATGGATCTCTTGAGTGGTGATTATTTCTGTACACCTGTGTTTTACTCGTGTACCTTGCTCAGGAAGCTTGGCATAAAATCTGGCCTTTCTCCAGCAGGCAATGTAAAAAATTAGGGGGATTCTTCAAACATTGAAAAAAGTATGTTTTTCTCCTTTCCAGGTTTAAAATTGCATGACTGTCAGAGAGCACAGATTCATTCTCATGTCATTCTCAGTTAGGGATATAATAATACAACCCATGTACAAAGTTCTTTGGCAATGTCTGCAAAAATAGTGTGAAGATTTTTTTTAAAAATTAGAAATTTCCAAAATATTGATGAACTCGGCTTTAGATTACTATACTGTACTGGGTGGATTCTCTATTCCTGAATATATTTACTAGAGTTTTGACATCAGTGACAGGTCCTCTGTTTTCAATTACGTCCTGACACTTTCTTCGGTACAGGAGGCCAGATTTACCCCCATTGCTACGTGAACCTCATGTCTGAAAGTTCTTACTGACCACAGTAAGCACTGCAAATAAAGAGGACAAGAAAAAGGGGAAGAAAAAAAGAAGAGAATAAAAAAAGAAAAAAAAATCTATGTTTTTTATATGTATTTTATTGGAGTGAAGCCATAGTAATATGATTTTCACCTCTGAGCAAACCTTTCCTGCAGGATTGCTGTATACAACACCTAAACTGAGACCTCTGTGCATCTGAATTCCAAGAAGTCATCATTATTAAGGGAAATTTTAGTTTTCAGAAATAGATTGGAAGATGCATGGTTTGTTAGCACGATGTGTGTGCTATTTTGTTTTAGAAACTTAAAATGATGTTACCTGGAGTAAGCATTAGTAGAAGTAAAAGCAGGAGTATGAGTGCAGGAGCTGGTTCAGTCTCTTTCTGTTTAATGCGTGCTGGTTTTAAGAGGCATCAAATGCTTGTCCTGGTTCCCGAAGCAAATAACAAAATATTCCTGCTCATAAAATATAAATAAATTATAAATATATTTTTGTACTCATCCCCGTGAATGTTCCATTATATTATGTCTTCATCCATTTTTTATTATTTTTACCTTAAATTTGTCAGTGTTTGCACTCCTAGGAAATATATGCTCTTGCAAGGGGAAAAAGGGAAAAAAAAAAGTTTTCAAACGTTGATTGCAAATAGAAATGGATGAGAGATACATAAATAATGGAAATAGTTTTTATTCACCGGTTTCAGACCACCGCTGCATTTTACTGAGGATTTTGGTAGCAATGGGAATGGATAGTTTTGAAGTTGAACGATGTTGCCGGGGGCTCTGGTGTGAGCGGAGAGATCTGGAGACACAAAGCAGGTGGTTCTTGTATACATTAATTCAGCTTCTCCTAAGCTACATGTCAACTCCTTCAGTTCAGGGCTTTGTGACTAGATAAGATGGAAGAGGGTGGCTGCGAGCGCCCCTGGCTTTGAAGTGAATGTCAAATGCAACCACAGTTGTAAAAATAGTAATTGCATAAAAAAAATTTGTATCCATTTATCAGTATGGGGTGTCAAAGGGAAAGCGGTGAATCTGCATATGCCTTGGCAAGATTGCACTGCACAGAAAAAGGGATTATTGTAGAATACATTATGGACTTTGCATCCTAAGTTGTCAGGAAGGGACGAGATAAAGAAATAGTATTTTCATGAGGAAGCAGCCCAGTTCCCAATGCTTTTAATAAAACCCAAATATCCAGTAAAGGCTCAGAGATGTTTATTGCAGTGCTCCTGCCGTGCAGACCTGTTGCTAATTGTGTCATTTGTGTGAAGGCTGAGATGTCTTAGAGAAAACAATGTTTACTTTCTTATTTAAAAATCAATTTTCATAAGACCTGGAATAGCGTATAATTTCAACCCAGTTTCTGAAGTACAAATTTTTAACAATGTTTTTAATTATGACAAATTTCAAAGGGTGGTCTTTTCCAGTCTAACAATGCTGGTGGGATGCTTCCCTTTGTGATACGATTTTTCTGGGGAAACACAAAGTTCGGCAAATTTTTCAGGTCATTTGATAATCTCAGCTCCTGAAATAAGAGTATGCTTGTCTGCTCTACAGGTTTGGAAGTCATTAGTTATCCTGGGTCAACTGGCTTGTGGAGACAAAGCAAAGGTTAAAGATGATGTTCTATTATGTTTAAATATGATGGTCTATTATCTGTATTGTACGAAGCTTGTATTTGTAACATACCCACGTAGTCTCAGTTGGAATAATCCCTTAGCGATTTGCAGGATGCTGAACCAGTGACTTGAAGCTGTCATTTATTGGTAGGATGAAAGAACACTTAATCTGCGATTTTTATTTTGCAAGTGTTCATTAGCATCATGAATTCCCCTTGGGGGAAAAAAAAAGGGAAAACAGAAAATGTTGAATTGAGAATATGTCATAAGGTGGAAAACCAGTTTGGAGCTAGAAATGTGAAGTATGATGGGATGCTGTACATGGGTATTTTGTGTTTAGTGCACATGAAAATATTATTATTAACCTACTGTAGAATGTTGAGGGAAGAAATCTCTAGTCTGAAAATGATATCTCATGTGCTGGGAGAAAGGTCACCATCAATCACCGTGGAAGGGAAATTATCAATAGAGAGTTCTGTAAGGTTTCTTTCCCAGATTCAAGCAGAATATTGGCAAACGTGACCTCACGCTGAAGCTCTGCTTTCAGATAAATTTGCCTGTTTATTGGAGCCTGCCATTGTAATGAGCTGTTGTAGCATTTTCCTTAAGACTGCTTTAAAAAATGTCCAAATTGCATTCATTTAGTAAAATAGCTTAGCTAAGTGAATTTATTTTGAGCTATTTATCATAGTTCATAGTGATACGGGTCTAAATAAATGGGATTTTGTCATGATGAAGTGACAAATGAAATGCAAATTAGATCTTGAAAAAAATGAAAGAGTAAGAGAGATATAATTGCAGTGAAATACATTGATAATAAATACTTTAAAAAGAACCCCCAAATGAATATACAATATGTATCATTGATAACTAACAGAAGGTATCTAGTTAGTGCTAATTTCAGCACAGGAGGAGACAGCTGGCAGAAAGTCAGCACAGGAAAAGTTTCAAGTCCCACATCTTGTCTCTAGTTTATGTGTTGGTTATAGAGTGGAAGCTTCAACACAGATTTAGAAAAGTATTTTTTACAATGATGGTATGTTGATTTTTTAAGATGACATAGGAGGCATTTTTTTCCTCCTACTTTTTCAAAATAATAATTTTCTTTTTCCTTTGAGCCCTGAGTGAAAGAATAAAATGGACCGCAAAAGTTGCTATGACCTATAAGCTGGACTTTCAGACAGTGTTTCAGATCTGACCCAACTCTGATATCTCCCATTTCTCTTTTAGACAGTTTAGAAAACAAAATGAAAAGCCCATAGCAGCTTTTATTTGCATTCATGTCATGTTATCTTTGCTTTATCTTACAATATACCAGAGTGCTTTGCACAAATGAAACTGAGATGTATCCTCCCGCCTGTGTCATAACATCATGTGGGAGCAAAATTGTGGTGTGCCCATTTTTGGGAAGAAATGCAGATGTGTAGTGGGGTGAAGTCACAGCTGTAGTAATCCTGTCGGCCTGGGCAGTAAGAGGTCCAGGATTCTTGGGTACTGTGAAAAGCAAACCTCTCTTGCCATTAGATATAGCTATTGTCAGCCAAATTGAAAGTTGTATTTAAAGTATGGAACTGAAAGTATTTTTTATTAAAATAGACTTAACATGCCAAAAATGCAGTATATATTTTATTTGAATTTTGTAGACACACCCATAGGCCAACTGTTTCGTCGAGTTTTTCCCTCTTGAGTTCATGACTTGCTATTATTCACCCAGATCGACTGTTCTGGTAGGGATCTGAGAGATACTTCATGCTTTCTTCTTTATCAAGCATGAAGAGAAGAGGAGGAGAACAGAAAAGACAGGGCATTTTTCCCTGCCTATAGCCTCCTGCAACCTTCCCCAAATGTTATCCCTCTCCTGTCTACTGTAGACTTTAAGTCCACATTTTCATTATGTACATTTTTGTCATTCATTCACAATCTGCACAGCCATGACAAGAAAGGATATGTGGTCTGCTATTGAGTTTGATGAGATTAAATTAAGAAAGACAAAAAGAAAGAAAAATGATGAAAGATTGAGCTGAGAGGTACTTTAATTTTTTTTATATTAACCTGGTTAACTTTTTTTTGGAAACACATCAACCATCTTTGACAGAGGATGGGAAGTGGCATGTCAAAGATGCAGGGAGATTGGTTTCTTTTTTCCTTGGTAGGCAAGGATGGAGGGGGGGAGTTGAAAAGTAAAGCAAATCTTGTTCTTTCTAACAGCATAAAGAGAGATTTAGTGGCTGGAAGACAGCTGCTTTCTTCTTGCGTTTAGCTTAGTGTGAGAATTGGTGGAGTTCGTCTGCTCTTTACTATTCATTTTCCAAGAAGCCCTTCAGAACATTATACTTTTAAGATCTCTACTCATTTTGTCAAATCTGGTTGAAATAATAAAAATTACTTAAAAAAATTACTAGAAAGGGACAAATTAATTTGGAGACAGTGTGATTGAATAAATCTTGTTTTATTATGAAACCTGGGATACATGAGCACGCCTCAGCCAGATGCATAGGGATTTTTGCCTTTTTCCTCCACAAGCATTGCCGTCAAACTAAAACTTAGCTGGATTGACTCCATATTTTCCCCCAGCCAATCAATTAGCAGAAACATTAATTTTTTATAAATGTCACACTGTTATAAAATTACTTTGTGTCAGTTGTTTTTCCCCTGGAACTAATTTTTATAGCACAGGGAGAAATACTAAAGTGTATAATTTTTTGGATGTGAACAAGATTTGTTACAGTAGGATAATAACCGTGTGCTTTTAAACAGATGGGGTATCATTTATTTTCTTTGGGCCTGCTTTCTTTCATCACAAAACATTTAATGAAAAATAGGACTGTTTGTCAGTAAAGTTTTTCTTCCCACCCACGCTGATGAGATACCACCATTGGATATGAGAATCGAATCACTATCACGGGCCATCCTAAGCAAGTATCGGTTGGTAAAATTCTTTATATTTCTTGATAATCCAAGGAAGGATTGTTGTTAGGGTTATAATAATTTTGCAGTATGTTGAACTGTTGTTACTTCTATTTTGCTGCAATTTTTGCTTTGGGTAAAGGAAAGAATTGGGAACAGAAGGATGTCTAAAGATGGGCCATTATGGTTAACTTCTGAATTTTTTTAACAAAAGTGTCAAGTTTCCCTTAAGAAGTTTTAACCCTGAAATCCCAGCTCATATATTTGGCATTTTCTTATGACTACGGTGAAATATGCTGATCTTCTTGGCGTTTTACTTGAATATTTGTAAATATTTACTGTTGCAAGGTGGAGGTGTTAAGACTACTGCTATGCTTATAAGCACTCTAGGATAAGTATGGAAAAAACTCAACTGGGGACCAATACTCACTGCTTTTCATGGACTTCCTCTGACCTGCCCATGGAGTGGGAGGTGTGCTGCTGATCATCCTGCCATCAAAAGCTCCTACCTTGAAGATAGACTTTCTTAGCACACTGCTCAATATTCACTACCAAAAAGCTAAAGTTTCCTTTCCTTTGGGGTTTGCGAGCTCCACCGAGTGAGCGGTGTTAAAGGAGACCTGTGCTTGTGATGTGAAACTGTAAGAATTCCTCTTCACCGAGTTCTTAAAAGTGTGAATTGTATTTTACAGAAGCAAGACAAAATGTTTTCCTTTCGTCTGACTTTCATCTGAATTACATCTGAATTTCTGTCTCAGGAAGGAGTCTGCAGTTTCTAAAATCCCTGCACTTTCTAAAATCCCTCTGCTCATAGGGATGATGTGCGTACAGGCAGGAAGAAGGAAGTTCTTAAATAATTCTGCAATAATGTTCCCAATTTCTCCTTCATATTCTCATGCAAATTTTGCTCTACAGTGAATGTAGAGCTGCACTCAGATTTTTCCCATCATGAGGCTTAGGGAGTCCCAGTTTTTGAACTAGGACATGGCTACCCGTTTGCTATACTCCTGCTTCTTGTCCTCTTTGATTTTCTGTTTCAAACCTACCAGCTAAAAGACGTTTGGTACTTTTTGCTAAGAATCTGGTTAAGATACGACTTTAAAAAGAAATAGTATACTTAGCAGCTGTCCTGGTACATCCTTGATTTCAGATAAGGTAGCTGTATTTTGCTATTGTTTGTTTAGAAAATATAAATCTCTGTCTTTTTATATAACACTTTGTTCAGGTATGGTGTATCGTGTTCGTTCTTTATGACAGCTATATCAACTTGGGGTTTTGTGAGGGTACATAATTGGAAAAGTAGGCTGTTAATTGTACACTCAGCGGGTTTGATCTACAGTCATTGGCAGACAAGAAACATTGACTCACAAAAATATCAATGTTCTTACAAAGCCATTTATTACTATCTTTTTAAAAGTCTCGTATGGCAGAGCCATAATGTACTGCACAAAAGGAGACATAAACCTGAAGTCCACCAGGAATGAGCACTGCACTCATACTTTAAAGTGGTCAACAACCTATTTCCCATGATTGGGTTGTAAAGAATATAATGTCTGTCATTTTTTTCTCTTTAGAACAGCTAAATTTTCCAGGTGGAATTGTTGTTTGGCACTTCTAGAGAGTTTTATATGCATGTTGCTCATCAAACTGATAGTAATACAAGTTCTGATATATTGATACATCCACTGCATCATTGGGGACTATTATACAGAGTAAAACCATTGTTACCCTTCTGAATGAAAAAAGAATAATCAAAGGCATTAATACCCTCAAACAAGGGGATAAGGATCAATGAGCAGCAAGTAGTCAAAAAAAAAAAAAAAGTCTAATTTTTCAGGAGGCAAGGCTTATGGAGAGAGAAGGATCAGTGGATAATGTATTTGGGGGGGGTTAGTAAGGTTCTTGACATTCCTTCTCATGACACTTTAAGCTGAAGAAACATAGTTTAGATTACTCTGCTGTACAGGGAATGCAGAACTCGTTGGAAAACCACCGAGACTGGAAGGAGATGTTGAACGGAGCTCAGCAAAGGCTGTTTTCATTACCAACTCGGGTGGTGGACTAGGAGGCATTCTTATTAAATTTGCAGATGCAAGGAAAGTGGGAAAGATTGCAAGTGTGTCAGAATGCGGAATGACAATTCAAAATTGCTGGAAGAGCTGGACTAAAAATGCAAGAATTCTTAGAGGAACAAGAACAAACTGATAAGTTTAGGTGGGAGCATTTTGTTATTTCTCCGGTGTGCCTTTCAAGTAGAGTACAGACAAATTATAGAGAATCTGGAGTACAGTCATGGTTATGATTACACATCTACGCAGCATGATCTGAGGGAAGAATGAGAGAATTGGGGTTATTTAACTTGACAGAAGACCAGGAAGTACATAACAGCCTTGTAATACATTACCACTTGTACTGGTTCTGGCGGGGGTAAAGTTAATTTTCTTCATTGTAGTTTGTGTGATGGTACGATTTGGATTTGTGCTGAAAACAGCGTTGGTAACGCAGGGATGTTTTAGTTATCGCTGAGCAGTGCTCACGCAGCATCAAGACCTTTTCAGCTCGTCACACTGCCCTGAGAGCAGATAGGCTTGGGGGGCATGAGGAGTTGGGAGGGGACACAGCCAGGACAGCTGACCCCGACTGAGCAAAGGGATATTCCATGCCATGTAATGTGCAAAGCAATAAAAGCTGGGAGAAGAAGGAGGAAAGGGGGGATGTTTGGAGTGATGACATTTGTCTTCCCAAGTAACGGTTACATATGATGGAGCCCTGCTTTCCTGGAGATGGCTGAACACACGCCTGCCGGTGGGAAGTAGTGAATTAATTCCTTGTTTTGCTTTGCTTGTGCCCACAGCTTTTGCTTTACCTATTAAACTGTCTTTCTCTCAACCCACGGGTTTTTTCTCACTTTTACCCTTCCAATTCTCTGCCCCATCCCACTGAGGGAGGAGTGAGCGAGTGAGTGGCTCTGTGGGGCTGAGCTTCCTACTGAGGTTAAACCACATCACCGCTGCTGTAAAAAAGATGATGAGGGAAAAAATAACAGATTGTTTGTGTTTCTGCTTAAAGGAAATCTTGAAATAAAGTTGCAAGAAAAGAGAATTGTACAGGGTATTAAAAAAAAAATACTAAGTTATCACAAAGTTATGGAAGAGATTATCTAGGGAGGCCACGGTGGCTTTACCATGGAAGCCTCTGAGATCCGACTAGTCAGAAATGTCTCATGAATGATTAGGTGTAACAAGATCCTCTTGTGGGAATAGGAGATGGAGCAGATGTCTTCTTCAGGATCAAGATCTTCTAATTTTCATGACAATCTTGCAAGGTTGCCATATGTGGCACACCAGAAATTTATGTGATCATCCATCCTCACCATTTTAATTGGTGGGTGTGTGTTCAGGCATATAAACTTGTCAAGCTGTATCCTCCATTGTTGATGAGTGAATAAATTAGATCTTTTATTTTTACATTTATGAGACTATAAAGGCTTCCCTCGCCTATCAAAACAGAAACTTACACATTTACTAATGGGTTGTAGGAAGCAAATGAAGCTTGAATTCAGTTCTTTTCATTTTGACAACTGTTATTGATATGAAGTGTAATGAAAACAGCCTGTCTGTTGTTAGGCTTTTAGTTATTTGGTATGCTGTTTCCAGCCTTTAATTTACAAGGATGAAATAATTGACCTTGTATCCTTACAGGGCTGACTGGGAATTACTGACTGCAGTTATGTTTTATTTAACCAGTAGCACTGTGCCATTGAGAATAAATGGACGCGTGTCTTTAATAAACATAGAGGATGGTTTGGTTAAATGTTCTTCTGGAGATTTTTGGTACTTGATAGCCTTCTGATTGCACAAACATGGACTAAAAAAACCTTGCGAATGATGAGCAACGATAATTTCAAAGGAAATGAAGCAGAAAATATACATTAATATCTCTAATGCTAAATTTAGGTTCTCATGACAAATGTAGAATATTTTGATTTACTGTCTTACAGCCGAGCCCCAAAGTACTTGTGAAATAGTATGCTTTTTGGTTTCATAATTAGAATTATTTTAGTGTAATTATTGTTTCCTTCAGTTGGATCTGATTGCCTCAAAAGTTAAAACAACTTAATTCTTATTGTTTACATTGCAGGCATGAGTATTCTTTGAAGAGTGTCCAAGGATAACTACTAAACATAAGTAAACCTTGCAGAGCTCCCAAGGACATAGCCACGGCATCATAGCAAGTTACTGACTTTTTCTGTTGCAATTAGGGTCAGATTTATGTCAATTTAACAAAATCAAGTTGCACGTCAGTTGTATCACAGCTAAATTTTGGTAAGAAGATTACATGAGCTCCGTGATTGACATAGGGAAGGATATGACCGAGAGAATTTGAGACATCCTGAAAATCACTTCTTGCTGACAAATACCTGACACCTCCCCCTCCTCTATACACATTTTTGAGCTGTGCCCCATCCTACTACTCTGATGCACGTATCTTGTTTGGGTATGTCTAATCAGAATTCATATGTAATTATTTTTAATTATTAATTTAGCAGTTATGTAAAGAGTGAGTTTTCTTCGATAGGAAAGGTTATTGGCAGCTGTCAGCAAAGAGTTTTGCTAAATTTGCTATGAAGAAAGCCTAGCATAGTTACTTGGCAAGGAATGATCTAAAACAAACTAAAAGCCTAAAGATTTTGACTTGAAGCACCAAATTGCCTTTTGCCATTCCATTACACCAACATTATCATACAGCTTTCTTTTGTTTTGACTCGTTACATACTATCCATGTTTCTGACTCGCAGTATGATACCAGTCTTTCACATTTGCTCTACAGCACCCTCACTTGCTCCAAGTGCCTTTCATCATGTCCTCTCTGTTGTTTTTATTTGCCTCCTGCTCCTAACTACTCATCCTCAAACTTAGCAGCTCTCCTCAGCTTGCTGGTGTATACTGTGTATTCTTCTTTCTGTGCTTTTTCTGCCATAGCTGTTTAAATGTTACGATACACA
This sequence comes from Charadrius vociferus, assembly GCF_000708025.1. NCBI lineage: Eukaryota > Metazoa > Chordata > Aves > Charadriiformes > Charadriidae > Charadrius > Charadrius vociferus. The sequence goes on from NW_009649075.1 coordinate 2,082,368, forward strand.
ACAGAGGAGTAAGAGATCGGTTCATCCCATACTATTACGGATGCCTTGCTGCACTATTTGAGTGGTGCATCACTCTTGACGCCTTTTCTCCCTTCTTCCTGGGACAGTGCCCTATGCCAGATTGTTTTCCCTGGAAGAGTTTACCTTTCTGTTTAAATGAGCAAAGCCTTATTGGCTAATGTGTTGGTTATTGTCTACTGAAGCTTCATTTCCCATCTTCTTGCCATGCATCTGCTCTTCTTCTTGCTTAAAGTCTGCCTGGTCTCTAAAATCCCCGCATAGTTTTGCAAACAGATTTATTGTTGAAAGTATATTATTAGCACGGTGCCTAACACAGAGCCTCTGGGTGGCACCACAACATGAATAATGATAATTATAATGAGTCGAGTCAGCCATTAAATCACTTCACCTTCAAATCTTGGCTACGTGTGGAAGCCTTTTTTATTTCTAGAGCTGACTTCTTCCAAATCTAAAATTCATTACTCTGTGCATTTTTCATCTCCACAGACGTGCTGGTGCTCAGAGAAAATTGGGCCGCAAAAAGAAACTGAAAAAGCTTTAATTAAAAAGCAAATAGCATTTTTCCAGCAGGGAAAAGAGGTGGTGAGATCTCCCCTAGGCTTTTCTTACTATAAAAAGATCCTTCTATTTTTGTTTTACTTGCCTTTTAAAATCCACCACCTACCTTATTTATTCATTCCCACTTGGAGTTTACTGATCCAGTTGTAAGAGAGGTGTTCAAAATTAGCAGCTGTGCTATGGCAGCCTTAAGGTGTGTACGACTTCTTTCTGTAAAAGCAAAATTGCAGGCTCTGCACATTAATGGTACAGCCAGTCAGCCAGGGGGATGGAGCTCTAATAGTGTCAGTACCTTTTATTTTCAATATTTAATTGCCCAGTGTGTAAAAACAGATTACTTTTGGCAATAAGTAGAGCAAGTAAGATGTGGGGTTTTTTTTTTATTATTTTATTTTTCAGAACAGACCAGGCTGATTGGAGAAGACAAACTAAAATGCTGTGGTTATCCACTCATTTCAATTTTCAGAATTTCACTTAGGATGGTATGGGTTAGCAATTCCACTATCGATATTCTGGGGAGAATTAAGACATTAGCATACGTATCTTTTAAAGTATTATTCTCTTCTTTGAATAAATAATGTACTTACCACATTTCCGAACTTTGTGGAGTTGGCTGAGTTGTGGTCGAACTGCTCTGAAAGCGTTTGTATGCAGTTTACTCTTTTGTAATCAAACTCCAAGCGATGAAAGCCCTTTACAATTTATTAGCTATTTGATGACCACTTTGAAATCAACTGTGATCTTGCTTTGTACTGCAGAAGAGCATATCTTGTTCTGTTATATTTAGCTGTAATTGGCATCTTTATTGGCAGTCTCAAGAAAATGAAATGGTGAGGTGGGCCCTGGGAGCTGATTAGACCCTCTTAATTACTGAATGTTTGTACTCCTGGGAGACACTCGACTGTAGCTGTGGCAAAGGGGAACTTTACCCTGCTGCTCCTTTTTTTAATTATCTTTGCAAAAATGCAGCAACTAACACTCTGCTGAGCTTTCAGGCCACCATCCTTCAGACAAATAAAGGAGAATTGTTTTCTTAAAACCATTTTAATTACTTTCTGAATGTTGGACAGTGTATTTATAAGTGCTTCCATAGGTGTTGACTGTTTCCATGTACTGGAACAAGTCATCCATCCCATTTTATAGTTTGGTCTTCTCAGAGATGAAATCCTGGTTTTTACTTTAATTGGTAGGAGTTTGATTTTTGGTTGAGTGACAACAAGGATGTCACACGTTGAGATGGCTTAGCCATCAGCTCACGTCGTGAATGATGTTTCCTGGGTTTAGGAAATGTCTTTAGTATTTTTTCTTAATTAACATTTAAAATTATTACAGTGTTATACTGTTGAAAAGCACTGTGCCGTAAACTTGTGTAAAACTTGCAGGTTCTTGTAATGTTGGAGGTGCTCCGAACTATCCTGACAATACCATGTTTTTCTCTGAAATTGAGGTTTATGAAATTCAGATGTGCCCTATAAATATTGACTCTAAAATGACTACAAGCTATAGCTTGATTGCTCTGAAAACTATAGTGCTTTTCAAATAATGTTTGGGATTTTGAGGATTTCTTCATTAATAGGCACAATTTGGTTGCTGTGGAAAGCTCTGCTCTCTGCGTGAATGTTTAAAATGTCTCTGTGTGCAGTCTCTCTGGAGATAAGGTTTGACTTCTGAAATGTGCCTCTTTCCAGCTGTTTTGAAATGAAGAATTTGCACTTCGGCATTTTGCAAGTGGCATGGACATTACTTATGAACGCTCCTTTTTTGAATAGCATAAACTCCAATCAATCAATCAATCAATCAGTCAGTCTTTCCTTCTACATCAGGGCTTTTCTTCATCCTTCTAACTAAGGACCGACTTGGTCCTTATGCTAACTCAGAATATGCAGTGTGATAAGACTGCAGCTGGGGGTGATTTGACAGCCTATTTTTTTTTTTTTATTTTATTTTTTTTTTAGCTTATTACTTATGAACATCACGAGGCCTTCTCCTTTTTTGTTAGGACGTGGATGTTAGGTAGTGATCCTTCCGAGCAGTTTCTGCATTGCTGGCTGGTTTGCATTTGAGAGAGTATAAAAACCATGAGAGTTTGCAACTACATTTAACCTCCTGCCATCAAATGTATGCATAAAACTTTAAGGCTTGTGGACTAAAATCTTTTAGTGATATAAAACCTTTTAAAGTCATCAATTTTATTATAGGCTTTTAGGTGCTTTTTAAGTCTGCTGAGAGACATTACGTACTTCTTGTCTGGTATACCCGAGCACCGCTTCCTCTAGTCTTTTAATACATAATTACTAGTGGTTGCAACGAAGTTTGCATTTTGACGGATGTTCTCTTATTAAGGACTGCTGATAAAATGAACTCTTGACGTTGTATGATGAACAGTGTTGAAACCGGTAGCTGTTCAAGTTGGAAACTATACTCAAAATTGTTGTAGCAACATATACTTCAAAAAGGTCTTTTTCTTATCTATGTTGTAAGTTAGTTGACCTTATTCTTACCGTATAAGTATACTGGTACTGGATGTGTTGAATAGTATTGTGATTTTTATGAATAGAAGTAAGTTTGCTATGTTACTAGATGGACATATTTCAGATTGCACTCTTTTAAACAATTATTGGAATTCTTTCATAGTGAACTTGGACTTTCAAAGATGATGTCAGCTTGAATCACCAGATGAGAGGCTTTAGGTGTGCCTCTGAGGTTCCTGCTTTTCATTTTACTGCCTTATAATTTATATTTTCTTTGCTTTAAAAAGCTTTTCTCCTCTGGTAGTATGAAACAGACTATTCTACATATACTTTGATTTTTCATAATCCCTTTATTTCTAGCTTTTTAGGCAGCCTCCATCACCTTTGTTATATCAAGCTTCTTGCCTTTCTTCCCTGCCTAGAAATCTGCCCTTGTCTTTATTTCTCCTCTAGCCAGGCCAATGCCTGTTTTCCCAATGACATTCAGATCCCCTCGAAAGAGATACTTCCATTACGATGCCAATAAAACTGTTGACAAATGATAATGGTGCATTTTAAAGGCATTAATATAATTTAAAGACATTTATTAAAAAGGGGAGCATAGCCACACTGCCTGGTTTATTTATACATGACACCACTCTCTCTAATTATCTTCTGGTTTAACATTCCTAAATTTGAACATTGATTACAAAAAATAAAAGGAAAAAAATGAGCATTTGAGCAATCTCCAAGTAACTGTATTTTAATTGTCATCTTTCCAAAGTAGTTACCTGTAAATTATCTACAAATTGTTTAAAAATCTAAGGTCAACTGCAACAGTAGAAAAAAAACCCAAAATCTTCTTTAGAAGAATATTTGCAGACCTATTAGGCATTAGCAATACTCTAAGATTCAAAAAAATGATACTTTAGAACCAGCCTCTTTAATTAAAATATTATTAAAGGAAAAGAGGGGAAAAGATAAAATGTCAGCAGAAGTTAACAATGTGTAAGGTATCCATGTTATTAAGTGTGTATCACAGGTTTAAAATGTTCTTGGAAGTTGTCACAATGGAAGTACAAAGCACCAGATTTTGATACTGGTACTTAAAAAAAGTATTTTTGACTTGTTGGGAATAGTGATGGTCTCTCGTAGGCTTTGGCTGTTAGACTTGGAGACTAATAACAGCATTTCTTCCCTGTGATGAATGACCACTTAGATTTTCCTTTCAGTTAAAATTACTTTGGTGTAAAATGCTGTAGATTTTAAATTGAGAGAGGAGACTATTTATCCAGCCCTTGCTATTTGTTATATTTCTCCTTTAATACTGCATGGAAAAATGATCCCCTTTACACAGAAACAGATTGTAAGCATTAGACAATTTGCTATCATAAACTATATTTCTGCCCTTAAATATTCTGTTGGGAAAGAAGAAGTGACCGTCTGAAGTTCTCCGGGAGCAGGAAAATATATCTGTGGTATCTGAAGTTCAGTAAATTGAATAGGAAAGTAGAAGGATCACACAGCACTTGAGTACTTAAAGTAGAAGGAACTGTGCGATAACTACTTAGTAAATCAAAAGTCAGATTCTCCTTTGCAGGCAAATGGAGGAGGAGGAGGAGGAGGACGGGGGGTTGCTTAATGTGTCCTTTCAATTTCCCAGTTAAATTCTGTTCCCTGTGGCACACTCTAGTTCACTTTCTGAGCGGTTGGGCCCTTCAGCAGGCATTTGTTCACCTGCCCGGATAACCGATGGGAGCAGCCATGCAGGAGGAAGACACAGATTTATCTGCCCCACCAGTTGTCTTCTAATGGTCCCCAGTTGTCTTCTGATCCTTGCTGGTGGCTCAGAAGGGAGTGTAAGGAGCAGGGACAGTACAGGGTGATCCTTCCCTTCCCGTATCTTCATGTCCAGGATTTGCATTCCCAGTTTTGGGGAACAGGCAGGTTCAGGACTTTCTCAGCTGCAGCTACAATGAGCTTAATAGGTGATAATGGCATTATGCTACACAAATGAGCCTAATGTCTCTTCGAGCCTCTATACTCTTGGCCCCTGTAGTAGTGTCCTGTGGTGGTGAAGTCCCACAGTTCAGCTGTGCTGTCTGAAATGCATTTTCTAGAGTTTGCTTTACCTTCGTCACACGATAACTTCATTCGTGTCCCAGTTGTGTCATGCGGAACTGTGAAAGAATTGCTCCTTTGTCATCTTTATTTCATAATTTGTGATTTTATACATCTGTATCAGATCTTATTTTACCAGCTGTAGAATCAAAATACTTTTTTTTCCTCATGTTAAAAGTGCCATATTTCATCTTGTTTTTTGTTTGCCATCCTGTTTTTCGCTTGTTCTGCTCTCTTTGAGATTGCTTTGCCTGCAGTGCCTGAGATAGGGGCACACCATGGATTTCTGTACAGTAGCACACTGGTGTTTTCTCTCTTACCTTCCTTCCAATTCCTTATTAATGTCTTATGTGCTGTTTTCTTTTGTGTTGTCTGCTGAGCATTTGTATTTCTTCTAGTTCTCATAGAGCTGTCTACCACGTATCTGAGATCTCTTTCCAGAGTGGTAATGACTAACTAAGAACCTGTCAGTGCCCACATTATATTTCAGACCTATCTGCTTTCCTCTGCATTTCAGCTGCCATTTTATCACCCCATCACTTAGGTGGTTTACGCAACAGTACAATTTTTTGCAGTAAGCTTTTGATTTTGATTATTCTGAACAATTTTCCATTGTCAGCAAAATTCATCCCTACACTAGTCAATCATTTTCCAGATTGTGTGTTCATCTTTTCAGCTGCACAGGTCCCCTGGGTGTTTCCCTGCTGTGGAAACCTAGTAAGTGCTCTATATTTTTAGCAAACTTACAGATTTTCTCCTACGATATCCAAAAGTCTTTCTCTTTTAGAAGCTTTTCAGTGATGTGTATGTAAAGAACTTGGTGGTCTTCTCTTTGGTCTTCTACATATTGCTCTCAGCACCATCATGTTACAGCCAAGAAAGAGCAGGGACTCGAGTAGGTGTTGAAGTGACCTCCCTTCATCTGCTCTGTGCTTTGTCTTGCTTAGAACAGAAGCTCACTGCGTCCACAGGTCATGAGATTCGCATGGCCATGGCCTGTACAGCCCTTCTTTTCTGCATTAAATAGGGATTTAAGGACGAATCACCATCAGCCTTGAGGTATTGCTCATAAATGCAAAAATGCCATTTTTTTTAAAGGAAAGTTTATGAAGCTGTGCAATGATTTTTTGCTGCAGCCATTACTGTGTTATGAATCTTTAGACAGAAAACCAGCAAGCAAATAACTATTGATCATCTGTTATTCCCCATATTTAGATGCACATAAGTGCAATTTCCCATTGTTAGTTTGCACTATGGCCCTGGTCTGGCCATCAGAATGAAGTAATGTTGACATATTTCAGTTTTATGATCCTTTTTTTCAAAGCCAAAACTTTGTGTGATCAATGCTGCTATATTTAATATCCTTTGCTGTATTTCCTGAAGTAGTATGATAGTGTATGCTACCGTGGCAGAATAAAACTCTAGAAAACATAATGTATCAAAAGTTTATATTGAAGTATTTTTTAAGAGTATTGCAGTAATGGATTTTAATGGCCATCATGCGAGCTGTTTACCAGATGCATCAACATATTTAGATTGCTGATTTTTTATTATTTTTTTTTTTAAGAGAAAGCCAAATTCTATCAATCTAAGGAAAGCTCCTACGGAAACGACATCAGACAGGGTGCCCTCTCTTGAACACTGCTGCTTTATAAGCGCGACTGCTATGTGATTCTAGCACTTAGGCTGCCCACATAAATTTTAAAGTAAACACCTCTTAACATTTCTACAAAAATTAAAAACCAGTTCTGAAGAACGTTTCTCTGTTGTCAGGCAGAGCTGACTATGAATCTGTAGCTGACTGTGCTGTTTGGAGCCAGAGGTGTCTGTAGTCTTGTAGGTTTATTCACATTTATTTCTATTACGCTTTGATGGGTAACAGTGATGGGGAAAGAAGGTCTGGTTGCCACACAAGCTATCCAACGAGTCAGCACTCGGGCTCGACTGGTCCTGCCTTTGCTGCTGCTGTTACTTGTCCCAGCCACAGCCCAAATTCAATGAATACAAGTTTTTACGGTCTTGTAGATCAGGTGCAGGGTAGCAGTTACTCAGCGTGTTATTTGCAAGCTAAGATACGGTATTATATGTCAGATATTTAATCATACATGATTAAATTCAAGGAATCTCACTGAATGTGTGAAGTTTAGCTGTATGCACTGGCTTTTCTATCATTGTCTACTTTTCATGCTAGGAAGATTTAGGTGGAACCCTGGAAGCTCTGCTTATTAGCGTTAGGGGTTGAATTTATGTCTTCTTGGAAGTAGCTAAAAGCAAAAATAGCAAAAAATTGAATGTGTGAAATATTGTTTATGCAAAAAATTGCGTTGTGTGTCTATTCATTACAGAAATGTCCACATTAATTTTGAAGACTGGTGCATTTCTTAGAATTTTGGCACAGAGGAACTCCAGTGTGGAAATATATATTTTGAAGTTTGTGACGTTAATAGAACATCGTACCTAAAGCTAGAGAGCTCAGCCGTAATATGAAATGGCACCAAATATTTAATGGCTGTAGATTGAAATTGTTCAGGAAGTCTGGTAGGAGTCACACGCCATTGTGACACGCTTCTGCCAAATCGCAACTGCTGTTCTTGTTTGCATCGAGGATGTATTGCTGTTAGCTTCTTCTGCGTACTCGTTCCTTTCACTAACACTTAATTTTGGTTTGCTAATGCATTTGGCTACTCTTCCCGGTACTGTAGGTTAGGATCTTGACAGATTGAATAAGTTTTTGGACTGATGAGCTGCGAAGAAGATTTTGCAGAACACAGTCTTGAATCAGGGTGGGGCTTATTCCCCAATTGTTTCTTCCTCTTGTATTAGTATTGTATTATGCTAGTTCAATCCTTTCTCTGCTGGAAGTTGGGATCTCTCAACTCTGAAGAGCTTTTGAAAGAAGGATCTGTGCTGGGTTTGAGGGGAGAAAGCTTCAGTAGTACTTCTAAACTCCGTAAGAGAAATTGAAATGGGTACACAAAATCATGAAAACTCCTTTTAAAGATTAAGGAGGAAGAGAGTGCAAACATGGTCTATTTTTTAGACATACATTAAAATCAAGACATAAGTGTCTTATTAGAGAGGTGCAGAGACAAATTAGAGATGGCACCTTTCAGTCTGGCATGGTAACAGTTGTCACTTTTTAATGAACGATTGAAAGATTTATAGCATTTAGAGCTATTCATTACTCTGTAGAATAAGACTTGTGAACTACTTGCTATGCTGCGGGTCAGGCAGATGTGTTGCTGTGGATGTGATTCCTCTTACAGATGCAGTTGGCACTTTTCTTCCCCGTCCTATTAGCAGGTATTTTGCAGCAGTTTCACTCTACTGTTTACCCAGTTACCGTTAGCTGAGTTGGCAGCTCCTGTTTCCCAGGACCCAGTGCAGTATTATGTGGCTGCAGAATTTATTCTAGAATGACTTTCATATGCTTTCAAGTTCTCCTTTTCTTTCTCATCAGTCTTGTTGCAGAGCTACTGTTAACAAATCTCCTTGCAGATACACAGTGGAAGTAGTCTTGTGCTGAGAACAGCAGCAATGAGGGAAGTGGTTATGGCTTTTACTGCATTTACCTGTTAATTTTTTTTTTTTTACCAAGTGAAAGAGGGATTTCCACGCTTCAGGGGGAGGTAACCCATTTCTAGGTACTGCAGGATCATTCCTGCAGGGAAAAGTATTGCAGGAAAGCATACGCTTTTCTAGAAAGCAGCATCTTAAAACCCCTTTCTCTTGCTCCAGATTGCACACAGTGTGAAAAAGGAGGAAGTGGGGTAAGGGAAGAGGGGAGGGGATGCTGCTGTAGTTTCTTCACCTACCTTCAAATCACAAAACCTGAATATTGTGCAGTAACTTACCGCAAGTATTTCAAATGCAGTCTGGGCATTTGTTTGTGAAGGAGGTCCATAGCACTTTCTTGATGCAAGGTGTTGGGTGTTTGGGATAGGAGGTGCTGGCTAATCAAAGGGGAGGTGATGGAAGATTCCCATCTCTAAAATCCTGGTAAAAACATCATTGTCATCACATAGTTTTGTTGCATTGCTGTAGCGTACAGGTAAGTGTTTAGAAAATAGTTTAAAATAATTAAACCCAGCATTTTGAAATCTATAGTTAGCTTTGTGCCTGGATAAACCAACAATTCAGTACCTAAATAAAGAAACAATTTTCAATGAAACTAAATCCCAGTGGCTTCCATTGACTCAATGATGCTTGTGGCTCAATTCAGCTGCATGTAGCTGAGCTTCCATGCCATTACGGGTGACTTGGACTCCTTAATTGATTAAATTCCAGACCTCGGAGAAGGTTCAGCACTTAATAATGTATTTGCAGGGCTGGATGAAATTAGTTTGCACTAGCATGTTATTTTTTTTTTCCCTAATAAATTAAGAAATTTGTAACTACTGTGTGTCCAAAGACCCTCAGGAGAAAGTATCCTGAGGAACAGAGCTTTATAGCATGGGATGTGCTTATTTGATTTCTGGCTTATAGCGTATTCAGTAGAAGTTCTCTCAGAACTTTCTGGGACTTCAGAGCCAGACTTGAAGTAAGAGAAGAAGATAGATTTTTGAATTAGGAGAAGTCTGTAAAGAGTGGAGGAATTTTTCATGAATTTTATCAGGATGAATATGCATTTAGACATAGATATTAGAGCCAGTGCTTGCAGAAACCTGCTAAATTTGCCAAGACACATTACCAATTAACGTAGTTAATTAACAAGAAGCTATGTTAAAATTAGTTTGGGGTTGGAGGAGGGGAGAGAGAAGTGAATTGTAATTAGAAAAAGAAATCACAGCTGCTATTTAGAGAACTGGTAGGGAAGTTTGCAGGTCTCGCTGTCGGAAGCAGCACTGCATTGCGGCTATGCCTCGTTCATTCATTCCATTCTCAGTTTTCTAGGAAAGAGCTACTTTGGTATTATGTATCACGATTTCCAAGCAATATTGATTACCCTAATCAAATTTAACTTTCTGCAGGCTAACATAATAATAATAAAAAAAAGTCTTTTTTTTTTTTTAAAAACTTCTCAGAAAGGTGAGACCTTTGGTGGTTCTTGAGCATCTAATGTTCAAGAAATTATGCTGATTTTCTCAGTTAAGGATTTGGATCCTGCTGAGTAGAATTTGCTCAAAGAAAAATGCCGACTTTCTCAGCTTGTATTACTCTGCATGCTGCTACTAAGCAAAGAGGAAAAATCAAGGCATTTATCTCTGCAAATTGAAATGAGTTTCACAGTAGAAATATATAAAAGTTACCCATGAAGTAGTGAATGTCTCAAATACATCATTTTATTTTCCCAACAAAAAATAAACTACAATTTATTTAATAGATTCCTGAAAAGGCCTCATGTTAGCCCAGGGAATTTTCTGGTCCTTCTCAAATATATTTATTTATTTAAAAAATAAAATTGGGCATACAGATTAGGATGTGTGAAGCACGCTTGAATCTTAGGTTCAACATGGCACAATGAGTCACATTACCAACAGTCTACATTACAAAGATTTTAACAGGATATCTTTTCCTTTGGTGGTATAGAGGAGCTGCAGTTTATCCTGTCAAAAATGGACATTTCTTCACTAGTCCATTCAGCTTCAAGAGAGCAAATTCCAACCTTGCTGCTGAGGCAGAAACTTGATTAATAGAAGCGCATCAGACCTGGACAACCGATAGTCTGGTTTCTTCAGCCGATGCTGTTTTGACCATCTCAAGGTGAGATAGTGTGGGTTTAGGCAATCAGTGCTTTCAGGTTTCTAATTAGATTAATCTAATGGATCCCCATTGGCCTCACTGCACCTATTTGAAGTATGTTGAGTATGTGACTACACCTAAACTGTAACACAGCAAAAAAAAATTCATTCCGCAATGCCTAGTTTTCAGTTGAGACAGACAAAAACTTCTTTACTGCTTCCCTATATGACAGCTTTTCTGGAGGTCTTCTTAACATCAGCAGGTCACCAGCTAAAGCAGGTTTTTGTGCCAGTAGAGACCAGTGGTTGAGCATACACTGGGTTAGCCATCCTACTAATTGGTATTTTTTGAAGATGTGCTGGTGAAAGTTTTGCAGTATGGTTTAGGTCACACATTTTGGTGTTATTTAAATAGATGGAACCCAGCCACCAAAGGAATAGGACCTTCAGTTTGTGCCCAGTCAGTTTATAAATAACATCAGTGAGGAACTCTATTGTAGATGTGCAGAGATGATATCTGTGAAGAGCTCCGGTTACGGTATTTATATCTGAAGTACATGGATGAGGAGTTGTCTGATGTCTCTGTGGCTCTTGCAAAGCGCGTACATAGGTAGTGAAACTAGTGTGGTGTCTTCTAAACACGTTAAATCATTACTTATTGCTCTGGTTGCATTCAAGAAAGGTTAGGAGAGATAATATTTTTACTCTTTCTTTAAAAGATTTGCTTTTTAGTTTAACATAACATTTATTTGACTTTTTAATGCAGTCAATAAGTCCTGAAAAGGTCTGTATGTACAGGCAGTTCTATTTAAGGATTATTAGAAATGACATTAATAGCATATCTAGTAGCTTCAGCTTCCCATTCTCCATTAGAAATGATCCTTTGCTTTTGCTGACATAATTACCTCCATATGAGCCAGTTCTAACAAGGCAGAATTAAGAGTTCACATTATAAATGAGCAGCAGGAACAGATGGACTGAGAAAATAGTCAGGTTTCATGCAAATATCAATAAAGGTGATTAGTAAAGCAATAAAAGCATTTGGCTCATATGTTCCTTTGTATTAATGAAGACTGCCTAACTGGAAAGGTCTTGAGGCCCGTGGGAGGTCTGGAGAGTTAGATGTTCTGCTTCTGTACATTATGAAGTCAAGTTTTGGTTTGCGAGAAGACGCCACAGCCGTGAGCGGTGTCACACTGCCAGGCCCAATATTAAAATTCATCATTTTCACAGATTCGTTTAGCTTAAGGGCTGAAACTGTTACATTTCGTCCAGTGAAACACATACTGAGCTGAGGAGCTTAAATTTGATTAAAACACTGCTGTGCCTAGGTAAAACGGGTTTAGGGCCCCTTTTGCCTGGGTGTCATTTCTCTGGTTTATGAACCTCCACTTGCAGATTCCCACCGTGCCTCTCTCCTTACTCCTTCTGGAGGTGTCACTCTTCTGCAACGCTTTGAGTTTGTTGTTTTGTGGTGATGCTGGTGCACTCCCGTATTTCTCTGTACCATATGGATCTATGCCCTTTGGTAGATCTGTTTGTCCTGCAGTTTCTCTCGCTTCTGTTTCTGCCAGAGACAGAGAAGAGAGCAGCAGAGCCTCTGGCAACACAGAAGATAGGAAACAGCTGGAATACATGTATCAGATGTATAGCACATGTCTACATATTCCTATCCAGGATTTTTTTTGGAGAGAAATGTCGTTGTACATTATGTAGCATTTGCTCATTGACTCACATGCGCTCTGGACTCATCAGAATATCAACACACACATTTGGATGTTATTTGTGTGCACTCTACAAGTGCTTTGAAATTGCTGCCCATGTAGTTGATGCGCACACGCACTGGTGGGTTGAATTTCTGGACAGCCAAATCAAGCCAGTAGCTGAGACTTGCCTCTTGCCTCTCAACTGTCTGGAAAAATATCAGAAGTCCTCAGAATTCATCTGAACATAATTTCCTGACAGATATCTGGGGAAACCTGGGCAGCCCTTATCTACAGCAGAGGGTTAAGATCACCTCCCTCTTTTTCTCACGCGCTCTGAGCTGTGAAGAGTCACGCCAATGTAGACATGTATTTTATGTGGGGGATACTAAGTGTATGTCTAAAAAGCTATATTTACTCTGAGAACAAAAATTATTTCCCAGTCAGATGAAGCATACTGTACAGAAAGGCGTCTGATGATTTTTTTCTTATTACTTATTTGCTGATGAATGAACACTTGGAAGAAAGTAATTCTTTACTTAAAATTCAGTTTGCTAACTTCTTTCAGCTGTAAATACAGGAAACGCTCATTGCTCCGAGTAAGTGCTTAGGCAGAGGGAGGTGATACAGGAAGATCTTTGATGGCAATAGGCTATTCCACTGTATATTTTAGGTTTACCTTCCTGGAAGAAAATCTCTCCTGTCTGTCCCTGACTCTTACATATATATCTAACTCTTAATGTGGGGTCTTGTGATGAATTTAGAGAGGCCTTTGAAAAATACTACTACAGAGTATTTGCATATTGTAGATCTCTTATTATCTTTGAATCACTTTGAAATACTGTACATTTAATTATTTTTTCTTCCACTTAATGTCATTTTTTCTTCTCCTCAATATTAACAGTGGGTATAAAACCTTGGCTGTAACATTGGCTTCCTTAGTTTTGCTCTCACCGTTAAGACTTCTAGCCAGAGCCCACCCCCTTTTTTTTTTTTTTTTTGCAGTCTGGGAGGACAGGAGAGATTTCTCAGCTAGAACCAAAGCTTCATGCATTTCACTTAGCTTTTGATCGATTTTGTTGCTGCTCACTGTTGGTACTGTATTGAAGTTGTATTTTTATTGTTGTAAGCTCCTATGTGCTGTGGTGGTTGGCAATCTAGAAATGTGTTAAATAATATTGATTTTTTTTTCCCCACTTGGCAAGCATTTTATTTTACTCTATCTCTAATACTATTTTAAGTATCATTTACTGGTTTTATTTTCTTTTTTGTTTATGACTTGGCATCTCATAGAGCAAGGGGCCATTGCAGAGCATGGAGAGAAGTCCTGAGAGAGGATGCTCACAGGAATATACTTTCCAATTCTGATGCTAACTGCCTTTAGATAACAAGATGTGTTTGCATATTATATTCTTACGGCATCATTAAATAGTAGGTTTCCATATTTGTCTCAGAAAAATATTTTGATTTTCACTGCAGTCTGTGTAAGGTAGTCACCCTAAATTGGTGTTTTGACAAATCAGCTTCCAGAAAACATCCTTTCTGGACCTCCAAGGGCCAACAAGACCGGTCCATTTCTGATATCTTTCACGATAAATACATGCATTTAGGTGTTTTTCTCTTCATGATAAAATGTGGGTTGATCTGTTAAAAGTGACTTTTTCTGAATTGTCTTTGTTTGGCATATGAAGGTGTTGGGGAAAGGAAGGCTGTCCTTCACTCGGGGGAAACAAAGATTGTCTTTGAAGGGCAGGTCCCACCTAATCCTACGGAAGTTGTTACTACATCTTAGAGCCTTCCACAGCGTTCTTGTGCTGTTATCCTGAGTTGGAAACCTGTGCTGAGCAGTAAGCTAGGCCAGGGAGAATAAGGTACAGAAAACAGCTGGGTGATAAAGCTGTGGTTTCCAACAGTGGTTTTCATTGCAGCTATTAAGGGAACACAATGGCCTTTTCAGCTACGGTAATTGTCTGTTTCTGTTGAGACTTTTCTTGAAAGAATAGTGGGAGATTAGTTTTTAAATCAAAAGAGGTTAATATGGTGGTTTATTGACACTGTTTATTTCTTTCCCTTTTGCTCTGTACAGATTCGCAAAACTCAGTTGTTTCCCACCATGAAATGTTTCTTCAATAAATAGTGCTTCTATCCCAAATTTTGGACACCTGTTGAAGCATTTCATTTTGGAGAAAAAACGTAGACCACAGGTCAGGTTGTTATGGCATCTTCTTTGAAGCTCTGTGTGTGTGAGCAAGGGGAAGAGGTTAACAGTTTTTCCTGAAAAGATTTCTTTAGTTGAAAATTCTGAACAAAAAAAGTTCAAGAGGAATGATGGAAAAATACTAGCAATTCTTTTTTTTTTCCATTAGAAAATTTGTATGGAAGGGGGTAAAAAGAGAAGCAATTAATCAACTTCTAATGAATTCCCTTTCTGTGTAGGAAAGAAGGAATGGATAGAAAAGGGGAGTTTGGAGAACACTTGGAAACCCCTCCATGGGGATGCGAGTGCTCACTTGATTTTCCCTCCATGAACACTGATAAAACCTGACCTTGGATCCAGTTCTCCATAATTTGAAGTCGTAGTTAGGTGAATACATGAATTTCCAAAGGAATGGTACAATACGAACCTGTGGACAAAAATAAAACAGCCCTGATTTATGAAGTCAAGAATTTATTGCTGGAATGACTGAAATTTTAACAGTTTATTTAAAGAATATTAGTCTCAATAATAATGACATCGTTGGTATTGTTACACACAAATTATATATATATATCTAATCTTTCTTTGCTGTTACACTCAGCCTTCTCTTGCCCTTCTGGGTCCTAAGGTTGATGGTACCCATATTCCTGAAGAAGCAGCCAGGGGCTGCAGTGAGTTGTTAACATCCTCCAGTTCTTCAGTCTACTTTTTGTGTTTTCCGATACGCTTTTTTCTCCTCTCTGTTTCTTAACTGGTGTGCAACTGTGTTGTGCAACTGTGTTCGCTATATGTGGTGTATTTCACATATATTAGCTACACGTATTCGATATGGTTTTTGATATCTTTGTTACTCCTAAAACTGCTTTTCCCACTCCCAGGTCTGCATTTCTTTGACCTACCATTGATAAGTTGTTTGTGGCTCTGGGTCTTCAGTGTCAGTGTGTAGCTGCCTTCTTCCCATGCCCGTTGTCCTCCACACAGTATCCTGTGTCCCAGCTTTCAAAGGTCTCTGCTGTCATACCAGGCTTATATTCCTCTGTGGTATATCATAAATACTACGACATAAATACTCATATTCATAAGTACTTCATTTTATCCCAAATAATTACTTGTTACTGGTGTTATATACAAATTTTGGTTATAACATACAAAGATAAGTAAAATAAATTAGGACTAGCCACCTGCTCAGTAGGAAATTTGCTGATAAACTAAAGAAGCTAAAATGAAGCTTCTTAGAGCCCAAGACAAGTTGAGACTGAGTTTCCAGGGCTGCAGTGCTGTGCTGGACGATGATCTTGAGAACCTGAAGAGTGAAAAGTCTTTACATTGCATATGGAAATTTGGACAGTGTCTAGAAAAGAGTTTTCCCAGGCTATTTTGGCTAGGAATTAGCATTGATGGTTTTGGGTATCATCAGTGGCAGCAGCAGTTCTCACCTTTTTTTGAGACTGTAGACTGCTTTGAGAGTTATTGCTACGGGTGTTTGTACTCACTGCTTCCAATCCTGTTTCCGTAATAAAGACCATGTGGAAAACAGAAGGTAGAAAGGACTAATGCCATTTCACCTCTGTATGGCGCTATCTGTGATTGACTGCAGGTATAGGCAGTAGAGTCAGTTGTTTAGGGGAGCAAAGCCAACAGCACTGAAAAACCCAAAGGTGATTCTCCTCCATCCTTTGCCAGGCCGGCTGATGTCTCTTAGGGAGAGCCCAGAGGATGTGGAGCAGCAGCCGCACTGTGAATGAGGAGACTTGGTGGCTTTCCAAGAACAGCAGTTTGTGTCACAATCCTTCATCTGTCTTTTCTGTCCTGACAGCTGATAAGTTTTGTCCTGTCATCCTTAGAGCAGCCATACTCTGAGGCATACATTCTTGGGAAGCTTTGGACTGGTGCTACCTGAATCTATTCACACTTTTAATCCGTTTCAGCTACAGAGGTTGACATTTGTGGTTTTTTTTTTCTTTGAAGCACATACAGTTTTCCTGCATTTCTATACATAGACACACTCTCAGATCTCCAGACTGCCTTTTGGATTTGAAAATGAAGGAAGCCTTTGTGCTTGCCTGCTCTAGGACAGGCAGTGGCACCATGAACGTTAAATGTAGATGAGTTCCAGCTGATTTATAACTGTACCTACTGCATCCAATCTTCACCACCTTATCTTTTGAAATTTGCATTACTTCATAACAGAGAAATAATCTGTGGTTTTTTCCTTTTTTATTCATAGGTTAGCATTACTTGGTATGTTGGAAATTCATCTCAATCATCTGAGTAATAGAACAGGCATTTCCTGTCAATTATCTCTTACAGATAGACGCTATACTATGTCTTATTGAGCCCTAATACTATCTTTGGTTGACTACAAAGGCACTGTGTGGGCAAGTCGGTAGCATCACATCCATGTAACATACCTTCTAGTTACATTGATGCCATAATGTACATCTCATTCCCTTTTATTAATGTAAATAGAGCCTGTTTCTCCATTCCGTTATGCAGCTCATTTACAATTTTAATGAAGGCACGTTGGGGGAGTTAAACTTTTGCGATAATGTTCATGCAGAGTATTATTTATGTCTAATGTTGCAATTGTACGAACAATTTGCAGACAAATGTAAGATGTGAAACCGAATTAATTTATAATCTAAGATGAGCACGCTGCGGGGTACAGCACTGGGGCAGTAAGTGAAGGGAGATGGCAAAGCGGGCGGTGAGGTTACAGTGCTGCGGCCAAGGTGTATTTTTGGTGTTCGTTTCACTGTCACTGACCTGTGTTTCTAAACCAGACCTGCCCCTTGGAACTGTCAATAAGTCCCAATGTCTGGATGAGTCTTTATTTTAGAATCTGTTTGATAACCTAATTCTCCTCACTCAATTGATTTCTGACCTGGCTTTCATTCTTGATTCAAATGGTTTTCTTAATAGCTTAGCTAACTACAGTTGCCAGTAATTGATCCTTATTAAACACTTTTTTTTTAACGTATCTCAGCATTTTTGCCACCCATCTGCTTTTAAACTGCCCATTTGTATGGATTCTTTGCATAAATATTTTGTGGCTCATTTGATTTTCTGCATAATTAATTAATTGCTTCTCACTTAGTTTTCTGCATAACTAATCTACTGCCACATAATTAACAAACTCTTTAATTCCTTATTAATTATTTACTGTTCTTTTGAATATATGAATTAATTGACTGTTTAAATTTGCTGCTGTGCTGATTTGACATCTAGTTAATTGTTTTGATTAATCAATTAATTAGCTGCTTAATCTCTGCTTAAAAGTATAACCCCATGACTGCCTTGCAAAGGTTCTAGTGCCCTTCCCTGTTCTCTTCTCATTCAATTCTATCATCTTATCCACATTTGGATGCTCAACTTACTGTCCAGGCACACGTGGACCTTTTGGGCTTATATGAATCCCTCTAGTGAAGCCATCTCTATAACCCCAGTGATGCTCCTTATATCTGATCTTCCTCTAAAGGTTTGTTTTGTTTTTTTTCCCATGTTACTTTAACCTCAAGAAAGATTCAGGTCTGTTTGTTTTTTTTTCCCATGTTACACACTGCTCATGCACTTTAACCTCAAGAAAGATTCAGGTCTGCATAGTTATGCCAAAATGAAAAGAGGAGGATCAGGAAGAAAAGCATTGAAGTATTGAGGAATGAAAATCCAGGAGGCAAATATGACACGAGAATAGAATAGCAGAATTATGCATTTTTATGGCACACAGGGTGAGGGTGTTTCAGATACAGTATAACTACTGAAGACGTTTGTGGTAAATTGATGTACGTGATAAAGTTCCTGAAACTTTATATTTATGTATAGCTCTTCTACTAGACTTACTTGTCGAGGCTCTTTTTCTCTCATTCTTCACTACAGAAGAATTTTAGTAGAAAAGAACCTTTTTCTTCTCACTTTGCTTTATATATGTGCTAATCCTGGACTTAAGATTTCACAACTGGTTGCTGTAGAAACTGCTGTTCTCTTTGGAGACAAGGCCTTTGAAAGAGGTGTTGTCTTAAAAAGTTGTTTGGTGTTACATGTCACAAATAAGCCAACAGAAAACATACCCGATATTTGAAGGAAAACTCCTTCAAAATGGAATGTTTTTTTAAAGTTTTCCACAAGGTGTCAGCTGCTCTTCGAAGGTATTAAATTGTGGCTTCTTATACAAGTGGAAGTGTGAGAAGTGAAATGGCTTTATCGAGCATGCAACATGAAACACAGGGAGTACATTTCTGCCTTTAAAAGAAGGTGCTGAGTTGAGTATCACATTTAATAGCAAGAGAATAATCAGGTTGGAATCCAAATAGGTTGGACTTGCTCATATGTTTGATGGGTGCTTTCCTAATTTATTGTCTGATGTTGATCACTCTACATACTTCAGAGTGAGAGTGGTTGCCAGAAATATAAGACTACCCCAGAGCTGGCCCTAGTCCAGCTCTGGAGACCCCAACATAAGAAGGACATGGACCTGTTGAAGCAGGTCCAGAGGAGGCCACGAAGATGACCTGAGGGCTGGAGCACCTCTGCTATGAGAACAGGCTGAGAGAGTTGGGGATGTTCACTCCGGAGAAGAGAAGGCTCTGGGGAGACCTTATAGCCCCTTTCAGTACCTAAAGGGTCTACAGGAAAGGTGGAGAGGAACTGTTTATCAGGGAGTATAGCGATAGGATGAGGGGTAATGGTTTTAAACTGGAAGAGAGCAGATTTAGATTAGATATCAGGAAGAAATTCTTTACTGTGAGAGGGTGGTGAGACACTGGAACAGGTTGCCCAGAGAAGTTGTGGATGCCCCATCCCTGGAGGTGTTCAAGGGCAGGTTGGATGGGGCTTTGAGCAACGTGGTCTGGTGGGAGGTGCCCCTGCCCATGGCAGAGGGTTGGAACTAGCTGATCCTTGAAGTCCCTTCCAACTCTAACCATTTTATGATTCTATGACTTTTGGAGCATATGAAAATGTATAAAAACTGTGTTATCAATGAAAATTTTCAAATACATGATATGATAGGTTATACTGTTACAATATTTATTTAAAAAGTTACGATGTGCATGATATTTATGTTATAATATGTCTTAAAAGGACTACTTAGCATGATCACATGTCTGCTGAACCATATTGGACTGTAGAAATCTGGAGCTGGTAGAGTAGTTCCTTGGATCCTGGAAGCAATCTGGTACTGACTGCAGAGCTCCTCCTCCTTCTGCATGCCATTGACTGTGGCAGCTTGATCTCCATCCAGTAGCGTGGGACCATAAACACCGTGTGCACGTGGGCATACCTACATGCAGATGACTAAGTTTAGATGTCTTAATCCTGAGCCGAATTCCACCCCAAGGTGTTTTCAATTAACCACTTTGGTAAGAAGGCACCAGCTGGTCCATGAAAAGTCACCTTTAGCAGTGGTCTCCATGCCCAAGTGTCTGGGACTCGCTCCTCTGGTGGAAAACACTGAAGAATATGCAGAAGTTGTTAATATTTCAAGGGAGTGGATGCAAGAGTCCGCTTCTGTCTTTTATCTCCAATTTCTGTGAAAATCATAAAAACTTGCCATGAAGAGATGCCAGGCAAGACGCATAACCTGCTAGCTTCCCTTTTTGCTGTAAGCATAGAGGTGATGAATTTGAAAAAAAAAAAAAAAAAAAAACCGAACCCAAAACATTTTGGAAAGAGGTACAATCTGAATGAAAAATGAGCTTTTCAGAAAGTTAAAAAAATAGCAGGAGATGTGTCATAAAATGATATTGGAGAAATACATAAGGAAGTGATATAGGTGGGAGAAATTAAGACTTTAAATATATATGTGCCTATCTATATGTATATATTTATTGTCAGTATTTCTTAATAGTGAGAAAAAATACGTCAACAACCCAGTGGTCTACAGGAATTATTAGAGAAGGTGAAAAAGCTGAGCCTGTAGGAATGCAGTACCCATTCAGCTCTGTCTCATTGCATTTTTATGTCAGCATAAATCCACTGATTCAGTGAAATTCAGCCCACACCTTGATTTCTGTGTCTAACTGAAGCTGTGCAAGCAAAAGCCCATACATTTCAGAGTTCTTGTTTTATTTGCTGCTGATAGAGCATTATTCCAGTGTGGTACAAAGGGTAACATAGTTATTTCATCTAATATTTGATCCTTTTAAAAAAAACTAAGACTTCTTCCCTGGCTTCCTGTATGTTTAGAAGCTCACTCTCAAATTGAAGTTAACTTTCATAATAGCGTATTCAAATTGAATTTTAGTATTCCTTTTCTTTAGTTTTCTTTCTTAAATGTAGAAGAATAACATCCAAAAATATGATTACCCACTTGTTTAAAAATCTGTCACAATCGTGACACGTTGCTATTGGTTTCATCAGCGGAGTTGGGAGACAAAATTTCCAATAAAAATATCTAAAATACTGGCTTCACATGTACATAAACACGTTGGATATGGAATGATCTCTTTTTTCAAGTGTTTACCTCTCTATCATTCTACGAGAAGCAAAAGTTATGAAAGTAGGTAAAATGTAAAAGATAAATCTAGCTTTTTGCAGGATTGGGCGTATTACTTTGTGTGTGATTAAGTAGTTGTGGTTGACAAAAAGGGTGGAGGCAGAATATCAGAAATCATTGCTTTGTTATGGGTTTGCGTTGTATCTCAGCTTAGTAGTCTGTTTTTTAATGATTATATGTACTTGCTAACATTTGGAAGTTGTAAGAGAGAATGCAGTGTTTATACTAGAATTATATCAGCCTAAAAATTAGGTTGGCATTGTTTTAGCAAAACTTCGGAAAATTAACTGTAACTGTTAAAAAGAGAAAATTGCCTTCCTTTGCTGCTTTCTCTTTACTTCAGAATTTCTTTAGAATTTCAATTTATTTGAAAATAAGATTTTGGGAGAAGCTTAATGTTCAACAACCTAATACTTTAATTACCCAGTATTAAATTTTGCTTAATTATAAAACAACACATAGAACTTTTTGACATATCAACAAAACATTACCAGCAGCTTTCTTTTGAAATCTACAAATCCACAGGAAAAAGCAGGTGCTGATATATCTAAAAATGCACAGTCGTTTCACAGAGCTCCCTTGAAAGATAATGGAGTGTTTTAACGGATAAATTAGAAATAATTTAGCTGTTATTGTTTAACTTATGTAAGAAGCTGAACAGCAAATTATTTTTATGTCTGTGTACATGCCTCAATACTTTCAGAAAAAATAACAGAACTCTGTCTTTGAATTTTACTTTAAGTAGCCCAAGTGGGGTATTACAGCTTTCCAGAAAGCTGGGAGTCACCTGTACGCACAACCCCACAGCATCATCTTTGCCCGGCTGCACCTGAGCATTCAGATCAGGTAAAACTAACAAGTGGCCTATATTGAAACACTAAGTTTGGTCTTAGAGGGTTTCCTTTGCCCAGTTCTTGAGTAGAGAATTAATTACCAAAACAAACACTTGCCTTTTCATTGCAGCTTAGCTTCTCCCCATAATTCATTCCCTAGTATTGTAGAGGAGGTAGCTGGATTTCAAACCTGTGGAATAAAACAGAAATACTGGAGCTATCTCTTAATTGTAATGTTCTGGTAGACTTGCAGTTTGAGCACTCTGAAGGACAAGCTGTGGATGTTCTTTACCTGGACTTTAGTAACACCTTCAGTGCCATTTCCCACAGCATTCTCCTGGAGAAACTGGCTGCTCATGGCTTGGATGACTGTACTCTTCACAGGGTAAAAAACTGGCTGGATGGCCGGGTCCAAAGAATGGTGGTGAATGGAGATAAATCCAGTTGGTGGCCGGTCACAAGTAGTGTCCTCAGAGCTCAGTATTGAGGCTGGTTCTCTTTAATATCTTTATCAATGACCTGGACAAGGGGATCAAGTGCAACCTCAGTAAGTTTGCAGACAATACCAAGTTGGGTGGGACTGTTGACCTGCTTGAGGTTAGGAAGGCTCTATGGATGGATCTGGACAGGCTGGATTGATGGGCTGAGGCCAATGGTATGAGGTTCAACAAGGCCAAGTCCTGCACTTGGGTCACAACAACCCCATGCATCACTACAGGCTTGGGGAAGAGTGGCTGGAAAGCTGCCCGGCAGAGAAGTACCTGGGGTGTTGGTCAACAGCCAGCTGGATATGAGCCAGCAGTGTGCCCAGGTGGCCAAGAAGGCCAACGGCATCCTGGCTTGTATCAGGAATAAATAGTGTAGCCAGCAGGACTAGGGAAGTGATTCTCCCCCTGTACTTGGCACTGGTGAGGCTGTACCTCAAATACTGTGTTCAGTTTTGGGCCCCTCACTACAAGAAAGACATTGAGGTGCTGGAGTGTGTCCAAAAAAGGGCAGTGAAGTTGGTGAGGGATCTGGAGCACAAGTCTTATGAGGAGCAGCTGAGGGAACTGGGGTTGTTTAGCCTGGAGAAAAAGAGGCTGAGGGGAGACCTTATCGCTCTCTACAACTACCTAAAAGGAGGTTGTAGCGAGGTGGGGTCAGTCTCTTCTCCCAAGTAACAAGCAATAGGACTAGAGGAAATGGCCTCAAGTTGTGCCAGGGGAGGTTTAGGATGGATATTAGGAAAAATTTCCTCCCCAAAATGGTTATCAAGCATTGGAGCAGGCTGCCTGGGGAAGTGGTGGAATCACCATCCCTGGGGGTATTTAAAAGACATGTAGACGTGGTGCTTAGGGACACGGTGGACTTGGCAGTGTTAGGTTGATGGTTGGACTTGATGACCTTAAAGGTCCCTTCCAACCTAGACAATTGTATGATTCTGTGTAATACGGGAAGTCAGAGTAGACTTCTTCTAGGTCACTTCTATATGCGATGTAGTATTGTATTTGATTAAAAAGTTTCCAGGTTACACTTGGTGCTGAGTTGAGCTTCAAGAAATGGAGAAAACTGTTTCCCTTTAATTCCTCTTTCCCACTGTCAACTGGGAGCCACAGAAACCAGAATGAAATTGGTCCTTCAAGGCAGCATCAACCCTAACTCCAAGCTCCCTAGTTTTCATAGGCTTATTTATAACAGATTTCCAGAGGCTCCAGAAGGATACGCAGCAATGCTGGAGAACCGTAGCTACACATAAGTAGTGTTTCTGAGGACTTTTCTCACGTTGCTTAAAAAGATGAAATAAAGTACATGGCAAAACTTAAAACTACAATGAGCAGCAGTCGAGTTCTGCTCCTTCTGCTCTTTGGCAGCGCCTGCCTCAGCTACAGAGAGTGCTGGCAGCACAGCGGGGTCTCTCTCTCCCTGTGTTATATCTCATCGATGCATCCTTGTCTTCTGTCCTCATGGCTCTTTTCTATAAATAGCAGATTTCACCAAGAAAGATGCCCGTCAAGAAATTAGGGAAAAGGTGCAGGACATGATGTGGGACAGAAGGGCCGAGTGAGGATGCTTTTGATGTGGAAAAGAAAGAAGATCGTTTTGGAAAGATGAAGAACACGGGGATTTAAGAGTTGTTTTCTGAACTTGACCATGTGTTGTGTTACCTTTCAGAAATAGTTTTGCTTCTTAAATAGCTCTGCTATATAAAGCATGCTGCTCAAGTTACAGTTCCCCTTGATGGTAACATCTGGCCCTCTGATTATTGTCCTGTTACTGACAAATCAGAATTTGAGCCCTGAGCGCATGGATGCTGCTAATGTTCGGTAGCAACAGCTTGATTCTCCTGTCTGAGGCAGCCTTCTCGCTTCAGCAGAGTCCTGGGCTGCCAGATGTTGTCTTCTATCTGAATCGTTGACTTAGTCCTTAACAAATCCTTGAGTGTAACACCAAGTCCCAAAGTCAATGAGTGCCAACTTGTTTTGTGAGGCACATATTAAGGGACTAAAAATGAATCTGGGAGAATCAGAAACATAATCTTGTCCTCCTCATGTATTAAAATAAATTGGGACTAATTAATTCCGATCTTTTAGTTGAAAACATTGTTCTGGGAGCACCTCGCTTGAATTAATCCAAATGTGGACGTTTAATATTGCCTCATTTATATGTGGCAAGCAGATACCAAGATTATCTGGGTAAACACATGCATAAAAGAGCATTTAGGCTAATGAATCTTTGACTGAGAAGTGTTCATTGTTAAATATGGAACTGGTGCTCCAGTGCAGTGATAGAAAATCCGGTTCTGGGTTCTATTCCTCACTTTCCAACTCAATAACTGTTGCTCTGTTGCCCTAGGCAGTCTCTTAGTGTTTAGCTTTGGAAAGCGGGGGGGTTCCTGAAAGGTACAGTGGAAATCAGGAGGATCTGTGGGAGTAGGGGATGGTGAGAGCATCAAGGCAATTACATCTTCTTTGGTCTTCCTACCTACCTCTGCAGTCTGCTGAAATAACTGCTCAGTTTCCATTTATTCTATGATTCACTCAGAAGAGGGAAATGGCAGAGAGTCCAACCATTTAGTACTATCTAAACTCATGTAAAGTGTAACCCTGACCATAAATTGTTTGTGGCTCTCTATGAAAAGTACTAGAAAACACAAAAGTCTGTATGTCAGAGCTGGTTTTTCTCCAAGCCCAGTGCAGGGCAGCAACCTGCAGTTTCTTCTTGCCAGAGTGCCTTCTCTTCTGAAGCACTTGTCCCACCCTGGCTGGAGAGGGTCACATCAGAGAGACCATCTCTCGGAAGCAGAGCCTCAACAACATTGCTGCTCTTAGCTTCTGCTTACCAAAGGATCAAGACGTACCCTGATGAGAAATCTCAAGAGAGGAAAGCCTGAATTCTTTATGCATTTAATAGACTGTTTTCTAGTCATAAATGGCCTGAAAATCACGTGTCTCTCTTTGACATATATAATGACTATAAACGGATTTATAAAAGGCCTGGGCATAATAAATAATAGAAAATTTAAGAAGTCATAATATGACTGCCACATCTTTATTTTTTTTTTAAATATTTTTTCCTGCTTTTCATTCTTTTTGTGCATGTCTACAGCATCCAGGTTCTGGTAATATTGCAAACTTTATAAATGAAAATATAGGAAGTGATGGTTAGTGTATTGGCAAGTCTGAACTGTTGCTTGTAAACTATTTCGTATTATAAAGTTTACTTCTAACAAAGTAAGACCACTCTACATCTCTTTCTGAAAGCATTAAGTTCAATTCAATGCCGCACTAAGAATCCGTAGAGAAAGTTTTTCCCAATCGTTCTTGTTTAGAGAAAAGTTTCATGCCACAATTTTTTTTCTGATAGAACAGCGCAATTGGGAGCAGAGGAGAAAAGTAGCTGGTGGGAGGCTGAACACCAGTATATGCGGTGCCTCTGCCTGAAGGACAGCTCCTTCATAGACGATAGTGAGAAAGAAGAGCTTTATTTCGAACCCCTCTGGAGAGCAAAGATGCAGAAAGGTCTAAAAGCAGCACATGAGACAATGCTGTCTCCTACTATAGCAGGAAAATGAAAGTTCAAGCCACAAAAATACAGGGAGGATGAAGAACATATTCTTGGGGAAATTATTGTGCGGTCAAACTCAGCCAATTTGCACTACCCCAGATAGGACTTCCCTTGGCTTCCTTCCTTGCATATAAACCATTATGAACAAGTAGTTTCCATTACTTCCAACACAAATATCCTTTCTGAAACATACCTTATTTAGGATTTTCCTTAAATGGGCATATTGTGCCTTATGGAGGCATCAAATTGTGCTGAATTTTCATGTTTCCATCTTGGATAGCTGCAGCTCAAGAAGACTCAGCTGCTGTTTGGCTCTCAGTTCCCCTCATGATCTGAATGTCAGTTCCCGCTCTTTTGGGATTAGAAATAATCACTGCTAAGTAGAGTCTGCAATGATGAATTTATTTAATCACTTTCTGGGTGATGATGGAATCAAAATGGGATTTGTTTAACTTCCCATACCTTTATTTTTTATTCAGGAAAAATCAGGACATTTATTTGGTTGAATTAGTGAAATACGAAGATACAAATCAGAGTGCTCAAGGTACTTTTTTATAGAACGAACAAGAAGTATTACTTTTGAATTTTGTCACATGATTATGAAAATTCTCATTACAGTACTCCTAAGAGAATACCATCTTATTAGGAGGTAGCTGGCTTCTCCAACTTCTTCAAATAATTTGAAAAATATGCAGATGTTAACAACGTCTCTGCTGCATACAGAAAGGGGTGTGGCTTTTATTTTTATGCAGACAAAGAATGTTTGGCAGACATATCAGCCAGAAAGTTGTTGGTTTTGACATTGTCCATTAGGATGATCAAATTGGGGTGGGTTTTTTTCAAGGTTTTAGGTCCTCTCATGATTCTTCTTCCATTCTTGAGCCACTTTCTGAACGATGATGATTTTAAATGGAAGAGGCACAGCAAAGCTGCTGCTGTTCCAGTTCACTGATAAATATTCAGTCAGCCTTTTGTAGCTGCTGTGTACGACAGGAATAAAGTAAAAGGGTTTAATGCTGTTAAGAGCTGTTCCTTTGCTTTGACTCATTTTACTAGCAATTTCCAATTATTTTTCAGTGCCCTTCCAATAGATGTCCTCACACTGGTCCCCAAAATATCTCCTAAAGGGTCAGCTACCCAGTAGATATTTTCTTCATAGACAAGTTGACATTGTTAATGGAAACTGCTGGCTGCTTTCCTGCTTATTTTGGTATTGCATTTTAGTAACCTGCGGTCTGGCAATGTGTAATGTCAAGTAACTCACTACATTTGGCTTTTCTACAGCATCGTGTTTTACAGTTGTGTTGCAGCAGAGTTGCAGAACATGAATGTCTTTATTTTGAGCTGTTAATTAGCAGTGGAAGCAGGATGTGCAGTAAACTGCAGAGTTAACATCTAATTTGAAGGTGGTAAAGTTATGCTTCAGTTTCTGCACAAGACTGGAGAAAGAGCAATAGAAAGTTGTTATTTTTACCCTTTCTTCAGAAACCACACACTGAGATTACAGGAAAATATCTAAGGATAAATGAGATAACAGGAAAACGAAGAACTCCTAAGCCTCGTCATATTCGAATTTAGCAACCTCAGATATTTTCCAAAGGCTCTGGATTTTTTAAGTTCTTTCAAATAAATAATGGTTTAAGACTTTCTCAGAGCAAAACCCCGTATCTCTGGAAGCATTTGAGTAATAGATGACGATAGCGAAGGTCACTAAACATTTAATGGTCTTAGTTGTGTTTACATGTTAACACTTCTCTGTATTTTTATTGAAGGAAGCTAACTATTGATATTGAAACTATAAAACCAAGGTAAAGTGGTGACAGGATTCCAGAGAGAGTGGGGGTTTGAGAAGAGGCTCCCAGTACCAAGTGTAGGACCATGACCAGGAATCTGTCTCCTTGCAGAGCTCACGGTCTTCTGGAGCGGTGCCGGTACGTGTGAGCGGGAACAGTCCTGTTGCTGATGGATGAGAAAAACTTGGGTTTACTTTTCAGAAAATGGAGATTATTCTTCTTTTCCTAGAAGTATTTCTTGCAAAGCTAACAGTCTTGACTTGGAGTCCTAGCTGGATTTGAGCATCTTGCAAAAGTAGTATCAGTTTAATTCCTTGTGTATGTGTAACAGCAAAATGCCTTTTTGAACCAGAGTGGAACTTACCGACTCTGTGAAAATGTTTGGGATAGGTGCTTGAGTGTCGTTTCTTTTTTTTTTTTTTTTTTTTTTTCTTTTTAAATTACTTGTAGAGTTAATTTTTCAGGTATTTTAAGAGTTTGTTCAGGTCTTCTGAGCTAAAGAACGTCTAGTTGGTTTACACTGAGATCCACCTATTAAACTGTGTTAATACACATGTGAGGGTGCATGTATTTGTACAGCCAATAAAATGCAGCTTCATTCAGTATTGCTTTCCCTTTCCTTTCTTGTTGATTTGAAGCTTTGCAATCTTTTCTGTTTCAAAAGCAGAGAGCAAATAGAATCTAACATTCCTTTAAAAAAATAAAAGAGAGACAGAGGGGAGGTTGTCAGCTCTTCTGCTTACAAAGAGCGCTGGCTATGTAATTTGTGCAAACCAATTTCTTAGTTTAAAACTGAATTTTCCTAAAAGTCAGAGAGTTGTTATTCACATTTCTGTCAGTACAACCAGGACCAGATTTAAAGTTGCAAAAAGATGTCAAGATTTTTTTTTTTTAATTGTGGGGGGAGGCTCTAGCCCATTTGGAGGTGTTGGAGTGCCCAGGTCTCCTGGAGAAGGTCTAAGCTCAACCACTGAACATTCTTACTTTCCTCATTTTTTACATGTGCTCTTGAACCACATTTACCAGAAAGCATGTCTGTCTTACATCCATTCAACATGGACCTATTGGAGTGAGTCCAGAGGAGGACCACAAAGATGATCAGAGGGCTGGAGCACCTCTGCTGTGAGGACGGGCTGGGGCAGTTGTTGACTGGAGAAGAGAAGGCTCCAGGGAGACCTTATCACCTCTTCCAGTCCCTAAAGGGGCCTACAGGAAAGCTGGAGAGGGACTCTTTATCAGGGATTGTAGCCATAGGACGAGGGGTAATGGTTTTAAACTGAAAGAGAGTAGATTTAGATTCTTCACGGTGAAAGTGGTGAGACACTGGCCCAGGTTGCCCAGGGAGGTTGTGGCTGCCCCATCCCTGGAGGTGTTCAAGGCCAGGTTGGACGGGGTTTTGAACAACCTGGTCTGGTGGGAGGTGTCCCTGCCCATGGCAGGGGGGTTGGACCTCGATGATCTTTAAGGTTCCTTCCAACTCTAACCATTTTATGATTCTGTGATCACTAGGTATGATAGGACAGTGATAAAAATCCCTCCAGAGCCACAAATTCCTACTGCATTGTGCAGGCAAATAGTGAGGAGATGCTATAGACCGGCCTTTTCTACAATAGCTTCTACTGTTGATTTCAAATTTTATCGAATAGCAACTTTTTTTTTTTTAAAAAAGTAATCAGTTTGAAGTCTTGATGGTTTGAAAGGAAATGTAGGTTTCAGCATGTTCTTGTTTTTCCTTCTGCACTTCGCCTACTTGCAGTGTAGTAAATTGGAACCGCCGTTTGTATTTTAAATCTCTTGATTTTCCTGCAGTTTTATAAAGCTAAATAAAATAACACTTTTAATAACCTTGAATACATTATTATTACATTATGAGTAGTGCTTCATGCATTTTTTCCCCCAGATAGATATGAAAACAAGGTTCTGGGCTTAGAGTGCTCAAGACAAGAGCGAAAGAACCCAACAAGAACAGACTTCAGAGCTGCTCTTTCATTATTTTATCTCTCTCTGCTTGTTTTTTGCTGGTAGCCATTTGCTGTTCTCAACATTTGTGAGAGCTGCCTCATTTACAACGTTAAAAATACAATAATTTTGTTAGTCCTAGATTTTATATCTTTTATCTGTTGTAAATTCAAATATTCTTGTTTGCACCAGGACATAAAGAGTTTGCACAGCACGTGGGTGTGAAGTTTCTGTCAGGTGAGAGCCAAAAAGCACTTTGCTTACAATGAAATGTTGCGTTGTCTAACTGTGTCTTCTCACCGCTGGGGAAAAAAAGAATCTCTGGTTGGTCGCTCAGAGCTTTTTTTAATGGTACAAAAGGCCACACTCAGCGCTTCTGCTTTGGAGATAGAAGAGGAGCTCCTGTCTGTGTGCTCTTGCTGATGCCGTGCTTCGATCCTGCTATGGGAGATAGAGGTGAATCAGCCCATGGCACAGCCCCAGTGTGGCCAGCCTCGGCACTGGTCACAAGGTTAAAGCTGGCTTTGGTTTATATATATATACACACACACACGTCTATATATTGCACTCCTGTCACTTCTCGAATGGTGGGGTTTACCATAAATATTAAATGAGGCAGTGGCAGCCCAGTGTCAACCATGCGGTTTCCCAAGAGCTCAAGTGGTTTGCTCTGCGGGCTGCAGGAGCAGGTGTTTTTCCATGGGAATCAAGCTCCCTGCCTCTGCGGGAACACTCTTTGCTCGTACAACTCCTAGAAATATATTCTGAAGAGACAGTTTAACGACCTGAATGTGCATCTTGTATCCTACCTAGCAAAAATGAGATCTGAAGATTTAAAATCCTGTATTTTTGATCTTTCGCTCTTGAATAGCATTTCTGTCTTCAAAATAGTCTTGAGATAGCTGATAGCGCACAATATCTGGGATGCAGCTGCTCTGTAGAGTACTGCTGGGAAAATACTAGCCCAAAACTGAACAAATATATAGAGTTGGCACCAACTTGAAGACTCAAGAACTGTCCCTTTATTCCTCTGTTCTCCATAAGAAAGAGAGGGAGAAAACATTTCCTTTCACATGATAGGCTGGATATTTTTGCTATATATGAACCGTGGTTCCTTCCAGAGCTATGTGATTGCCAGAACAGTAATGAAAGATGGAAGTTTTGTTTAACTCTCAGCAGGTAGATGTACACTGCCCCCAAAAAAGTAAATCACCCTGAAGTCGGAGAGTTAGGCAAGCACCGTCACCACACTGCTGTCATGGGCTGTACGCTCAGGAATGGGAAACAAGATGATAGCTCTCCTCGGTTCAAAGCTGAGGCTCAAACTCCAAATGTTTCAAGGACTTTGTGTGAATTTGTGACTCCGTTATGTGCAAGGTAGTTAAGGGTGCTTGACACTTCATCAAGACACACTACTGTGCCTTAAATATTCAGCCCTGAAGCTAGAAAGAAGTTATAATAGAAATGCCACAAAATTCAGGTTCCTGTCCAAAAAATTAAAGTGGACAATATGAGGAAAGAGGGTGAAACAGGCTGAATTTATCATGTGGATTACTAATGTTTGCTTGATCTTCATGCAGTCTGCCAGTTTGAGTTTGGAAGACTTACTACAAGATTTGGGAGACCTGTTTCTTCCAGTCTGGAAATACAGGACGCTTGATGCTGTTGTCAAGGCTGGTCTGAACATGATTTTATTGCAAAGGATTCTCCTACAAATTTTGGAATCTCACAGAAGTTCCCCATAAGTCACTGTCTAAAGTTGCAGAGCAATAAAAGACCAAAGAAGACTCTGTTGAAGAGGCCAGCAAATTTTTTCTTCTGCCGCTCCTCTTAAAACAGTGAAGTCTTTTTGTGTTAATATCTTTCAGAACCTGAAGAATTTTTTTTTGTTCATTTTGTGTGCATAGAGTTTCCAGTTTAAAGATTATAATCTAGTTAGTGTGGAAAATAAGTTGTAGCAAGCATGATATACAATAACTTTTCAATTGCCTTGTCTTGCTACTTGGTTTTCTAGGTTGACAAAGTATGTATATACATATACATACATATACATATACATATATATACATATCCCTGGAGGTGTTCAAGGGTTCTCCTTGTAGCTGTTGTGTGGTACAGCTACATCTATCAGCTGCAGTCTGGAGTGAAGAAAAATGGTGTTTGTACTGTGCTCACTGCTAATGATAAAAAAATAATCGAACAAGGATCGAAGAATCCAACATGAAAAAAAAAACCATTTAATTCTCTGTCTATTCCATAAAGACTCTTCTAAGCTATATGGAAGGTCTGGCACAATGAGCTTTGATACCTCTGCTATATATTAAATATCTCACATAGAAGTTAGATCTGAGAGTATTAAATTTCATTATAAACTCTATTTCTAATCCACTGCATCCCTTTACGCCAAACCACATTTTGTGGGTCACAGTGGGATGAAGTGGCTACCATGGTTGTTTGTTTTTTTTTTTATTTGGACAGCAGGAGTACCTTTTACGGGCTCACAACTCATTATCATTTGTGTATCTAAAATTTTCTGGCTGATTTGGTCCTTGGAATTCCAGGGAAATAGTTCTGCATCTTACCTAAACCTAGTAATCGAAATTGCCATTTCTTGTTTTCTTGATTTAACTTCCTTAACTCTGTCTCTTTACTGTTCAAAGCTTTATGCATTTTCAGGAAAATATCTGGGTCCTCCCAGGGGAGGCAATGCAAGACATATTCCTCTGCTGATGGTGCAGGCTGGTTTCTGCAAATCATGCTCCGGAGAGCCTGTTCCTCTTCCTTGACATAGAGGGAGACTTAGCTCTTAGCGTGGATCCTCAGATACGTCATCTTTCACATATAATGATTTTACTTGCTGATGCGTTTTATCTAATGAACTCAAACTGAAATGGATTTTATTTAGTTGTTAAAACTGAAAAGAGCAAAAAGTCTCAAAGCCAAACAAGCAGCCTTCTAAGATGAGTTAACTGTGCTTGTTTTACAGCAAGAAGCAAGTTCCTGAAGTGTTGAAATTTGCTTGCCTAAGGTCAAAGTGAATTGACAACAGATCCCAAACCAGGACCTAGAAACACGTTTTCAAGGCTCTAATTACAAGCTGGAAAGGGAGTAGTTGTCTTAAGCTATTTTATTGCATTGCATCTTTGACCTGAACATAGTCAAGAAAAATCAATATTTTCCATAGACTTCTGGAGTTGGCTTTGTGGGTGGATGAGGACAGTCTGATTTATTTAATGAAGCTGGTGGCAGGAAGTAAATGCTGTCATGGAGTTTGTCACCACATATTGGAGGGAAAACAATGATTTCTAAAGCGGCTGCTATTTGCACATTTATTGAGCTTTTGGTGGAGCCGTAGCTACTGATACTTTTGGGATGCCAGATTATTTTATCAGTGACGCATCATGTGTTTCCTCCTCAATCCATTTATATCCCCTTGAGGCAGTGGCAGAGTGTGGCAAAGCAGTTTTCTGGCAGAAGGTGGCATTTTCTTTCCGAGTTGGAGCACTGACCCTTTATCATTGCCATGCTAAAATATCTAATAATTAAGAACTGATGTAAGTTTGGTTATGAAGAGCCCATGGGTTCTTACTGCAGGCTTTAAGGTTGTTACTTTATGTGCTGTGTCTATCTAACATAAAAATGAGTCTCAATCTGCTGTTCAGTGAAGCAAAGACTTCTTCTCAGACACTCAGAGGATCCTGATAAGTCACAAAAGGCTAAATAAAAGAATCTATATCGTTGTTCTTGACAGCAATAAAAGACAAGTTATGATGTGTTTTGGCTCATTAATTTAAACACCAGTGGAATTAAGAAAGCCTCTTACAGTGTTACCAGAATGATGAATGCCAGTTGCAAATTACAGGGCTTTTTAGATCTGCTTACTGCGTGCTTCAAAGTCGCTTACAGAAAGATTGACTTGATGGTATATTTTAATATTGTTAAACTGCTGCGTGTACGATATAATGACTCCCTAACCTTGTTTGATCGAAGTGAACCAAGGAAACTTGTGAAAGTCTTTAAAGTCTCATAATTTATGAAGTTTAAAAACGATTTTAAAAATAGAGTCTAATTGAGGTACATATTGCCATTTCTGTTTCTTCATGCTCCACAAAGCCAATTAATTCTCTCAGCAAACCAGAATGTGTGACAAGGAAGAACTGAGCACAGCCCAAGGGTACTCGTATCTTTGAAGGTGTCTTTTTGGATGGGATGCAGGCAAGAAACTTTTGAGACCATGAAATAGTAGAAGTGTGTAGGTAGTCGCTGAGGCACTGAATGCCAGCGGTGTCTGAAATCGGGGAGACACATGACACGGGGACACTGCCCCGAATGGGAATCCATGAGGTTGAGTTGGTGTCACACCTCGTGCTGGTGGTGTGGTAAGATGACCACCCTTGCAGATGTCAGTGTTCGTAAGATCATATATTCTAGCAAAATCAAGTTTTTACCTTGAGTAGGCAAGCACAGGGGTTTTATGTGTCACATCTCTTCTAAGGGGGCTTGGAGAGATGCAAACCATGTTTTCTTAGAGGGTTTCCAGCTGCCGCTGCACCAGTAGAGGGAAAAGGAGGCTGATCTAGGGAAACGCTTATCCAGATGGTTGGAGGAGTTTTGTGGCCCAGGTCAGAGTGGTACAAAAGGTTAGAATATCAGCAAGAACTTTCTGCCTTAGCGACAAGGTTTTTTTTAGTTTATTTTTAATATTTATAACTTCTGGATAGGTTGGTCCTCCTAACTCAGAGCAGAAGGCAAATAAAATATTTCAGCAGTGGCTCATTAATGGCACGTAGTATCTTCTTAATCCTTTTCCTCCCCTCAGATTTCATTTTTAAAAAGCAGAAGTCCCATAAAACATTAGGCTTGCACTCAGTTAATTAGCTGAATTCAGCAACGACGTTTCTAATAAATATTTGCTTTCAGTTCCTCTGTGCCTGTTCTTGTAGATGTTTGCATCTAAAACAGGAAAGTTGTCTATTTACAGCTCACAGGATAATTTCTTTCCTATCTGGCAAAAAGATACTGGTCTTTGTAAGTAGAATAAAACAACCAGTTGCTTCTTTACCCTCTGGTGCTCTTTAATCAGTTTACCACCCTGTTTTCCAGCCATGGTTTTCTTAGTACTCTGAGTCTGATACTCTGAAGATAGATTTATTTATTTTTTGCTAGTGTATCTGTAAAGCGCCTTGAGCACAAGGCCATTATCTGAGAGCTACAAACTAGAATTGATCTGTTTTAGGCTTAGCATAATTTCCATGTCTGGGGCTGACCTGAATGTTATTGTCCAACAGGTTTCTGAAAATGTCAAGAGCCAGAGGGGAGGTCCCAGTGAAATTGAAGTTCTTCCTTCCCTCAGAGTAACTGAATTTTAAAGGCCCCAAGCCCTGTAAATAAAAGAGAAAAATTGGTAATGAGAAAGGGAATTAATAGGATAGTCTTTCACGCGATTTATATAGCTTTCAAAAACTGTTGCATTATTGTGTTTAAAAGTGCTGGTCTACAGCACTTTCACACAGAGAAGATAAGATTAAAAACTCGAAGGGGCAGCTCTGGGAATTAGAAGCCAGAAGAGCTGATGGATTTGAAATGAAATAAAAGCTGCTATTGGGGAAAATTTATTTTGAAGCTAAAATAGTGTGGCTGCCAATGAAGTATTCAGAGGACTTGGATGTTTACCTTGATATAGATGTCACATTTCAATTTAGTAGACGAGTACTTTTTTTCAGCTACTGTTGTCATTATGGAAATCAGCTGAATTAATCTCTGCCATGTAATACATTATAGAGTAAATTGGAGTCTGAGGTAGAAGTTACCGTTGCGCAGATGTGATATATGCTCTTCGGATGCGTGTACAAAGTCATGTTTTTGCAACCCTCTGGAAAGTACTGCACTTGAACAGGGAAAATTTCAACCAGAAGTTAGAATGCTCTTTTAATTAAAAGGGAAAAAAATGAACAGGCACTGATGCATCTGCAGAGCATCTGTCTTTATTAAAGGTTTCATTTTCAGGGAAGCTATTTATTTTGAACTTGTCGCATTTATAATGAAATACATCTTTGCGGTGAACCTTATTTTAGGGAAACAAGGGCATACATTCTACTATTAGAGGTGGAGTGTTCACTCTTCATGGCTTTATTTATAGTGAGGCGTCTATAAACTCCTCTCTCCCTCTTTTTCTCATACGTGTGTATGTTCTCATTTATTCTTGTTGTGAAAGTGGCTGAATTTGTAGGCATATGCATAGAAGTATTGTCATATTCATAGTTTTACTGTGCAGTTAATGCATTGGAGATGAGATTAAGTTGATTGCTTCTGAAGTACGGTACCATAGGAGCATTCCAAGTACCTACAGTTTTCCAGTCTTTACCAGAAAGTCTTCTATTTGAGTACTTTTCTTGCAAACCCCCCCAACTTTGGTACTTTATTTGGATAATTTCCTGCATGAAAACTCATGCAAGAGGGATCAATGTTGCTGAAATAAGGACGGGGATGCTAATTATTGTTTATAAATGAATACGTGGTCTTTTCATTGGAAGCTTTCTTTTTAGCCTGCAATTTGCTGTAGGGAGTTTTTGCTAAGAATTTCCATCTCCCAATATTGTTGAGTTGTCTGTCTTATTTTTTCTTCTCTTACAAGAGCTTTAGAAGTTTTCTAGGCAAACGAATTGATTGTTACACTGCAGTGTAGGAGGATTTTGTGTTGCATTTGTTTGAAAATGTTATTGCTCCTGGAGCTTCGTTGTTAAACTAACAAACTTCTGTAGTGCCTTCTCTGTTTTCTGCTCCATTTGCACCTTTTTTTTTTGCGCCTGCATGAAAATAATCTACATTAGTGTTAAAAGGAAGTTAATGAACATAAGAGTGCTGCAGGAATTAACAGAACTGTGAGTAGGAAATGCATATTCTTAGAAGTTTGGTGTCAGCAGAAGCCAGGATAACAGGATGAATTATTTCTTTTCTTTTTTTTTTATTTGTTCTCAGGCTATTTATCTACAGTATTTAGTACAAAAGGAAACAGAATAAAGTTTCTACTGGTATTTCCAGGAAAAAAATTGCCCATTTAGAAACACAGGGAAGCAAAACCATCTAAAGCAGATCAGGGCTAAGGATTTTTAAAAGCTAATCTATTTTTTCTACTATATAATGGCTGTGCTGTTTACTAGTAGTTTGCCTATTACGACCACATAGTATACTAAAAT
The DNA here is from genome assembly GCF_000708025.1 of Charadrius vociferus. Classification (NCBI taxonomy): domain Eukaryota; kingdom Metazoa; phylum Chordata; class Aves; order Charadriiformes; family Charadriidae; genus Charadrius; species Charadrius vociferus. Next base: position 2,119,420 of record NW_009649075.1, read on the forward strand.
TTTAGAAGTGTCCATAGGTATGTTAGACAGCTAGCAGTTCCATAGCTGCTGTGGACAACATAAAATACACGCTTTGCAAAGCCCCACATACCTGAACACGACTTCCACCTGCCAACAGTGTTCCTCCAGGGAACTCAGCTGCATTGTTAATGAGCCACTGCAATACACACAGAAATGGGGCACATCACAAACCAGAAGGTCCCGTTGACCATTGCTGGTGATTTCCTACTGCTCTACTTTGTCATATATATTGAAATCACTAAATAATTGCAGCATATGCTGGAAAGAGCGAAACTACTCTCTCTCCTACCTTTCAGACACCTCCCCGGCATTGGCAGAGGCATTACCAAATGGAAACTTCATGTTAGTACCAAAAATTAACAATGATCATCAGTGCTATCTGCAGAATCATGAAATGAGTCTTTCAAATGTGTATCCCCTACTATGCGTTTCTACCGGTGAGCGTAATGCCTTGGGGAGGTTGCGGGAAGAGGGAAGATGAGAATCACCCAATAGGACTTCATCACAAACCGTTGATCGGGCAGGAGCACTCATTCATGAGTGGGAGAATAATTGTCACAAACTGTTTTCTTACTCCTGATTACCAAGAGGGTCCCACTAAATATCTCCAGAAGATGAACCCGAGTGCTAAAACTCCTGGCAGCTGATTGGAAATAAAGGTTTCTCTGAGGGAGTGGTTTTATGGCCTGTTCCAGTCCTCAGTAGAGAGCTTCCTAATCCACTTGCCTCTTTCTCCTTTGCAGGTACTGGCTTAACCTCTCGCTACTAGCCCTGTTGCTACACCTCTACACTTTGCTAGGTCTAACTGTACTCTTCTTTCAGCTAGTCGAATTGAACATTAACATCCAGGGAGACCTTATTGTGGCCTTCCAGTACCTAAAGGGGCTACAGGAGAGCTGGGGAGGGACTTTTTACTAGGGCTTGTAGTGAGAGGACAAGGGGGAATGGCTTTAAACTGGAAGAGGGCAGGTTTAGATTAAACATTAGGAAGAGATTTTTCACTGTGAGGGTGGGGAGACACTGGAACAGGTTGCCCAGAGAAGTTGCTGAGGCCCCATCCCTGGAGGTGTTCAAGGCCAGGCTGGACGTGGCCTTGGGCAACCTGGTGTAGTGGGAGGTGTCCCTGCCCATGGCAGGAGAGTTGGAACTCAATGATCTTCAAGGTCCCTTCCAACCTTCCAACCTAAACCATTCCATGATTCTATGATTATACTTAGATGCATTAAGAGCAATTGTGTCTAGTGTGTGGCCAGCTTGCAGTTGTCTTTTGCTTTGTAAGGACAGCAGAAAAGAAGGAAGTCTGTGTTGTAGAAAGACGTTAGCTGGTCTTATAAAAAATTGTGTCACCCTACAAATTACATTCTATTTTCAGTCCTGGTGGAAGATTAAACATGTCGAACTCCAAGGCTAACACCAGTGCAGCGCTGCTGTAGACTTTGGAGATCTTTGGTGTGTCATCTTGGTTTCTAGCCCACTTTCTTGGGCGGGGAGGAAAGAAAAAAGGAAAAAAAAAAAAGATGTTATCTGTTCTGTTTAGCCAATTTACTTGGCTGGTCAGGAAGACTGTTACTCAGAACCAGGCTCAGCGTGTTTCTGCTTCCTCAGCTGCTGCTTAGGGTGGCTGGAAGGAAAACAAGGGAGCTCCTGCAGGGTTTCAGGGTGGGGAAACTCTTACGGGCAGGGAGAGCAATCAAAAAGGGCCTGTGGGAGATGGAGAATAGAGGTTTTTATTATGTGAGAGTGACATAAGACTTGACTCTGCAAGAAAATAGCAAGAAAAGTCATATTCCCAACCTATGAATATCTTCAGCATAGGTTTTTACACCTAAGGTTGAGCAAGCTCTCACTGTGGCTACTGGGCATCTGTTTATTGGGGTTGAGGGTGCTGATGATTGAAGCATCTGCTTTAGTGGGAACCGTATCTTAATTCTCTACTGACTAGAAAGGGAGAGTTTTAACCTAAAACAACCTCGAAATATGACCGTGGTACTGTAACTTGTTTTAAGTGATGTACCTACACTTGGTGGTCAAATGTCACATTGAAATGGTGACTGATACAGTGCCAAACAATATTTGAGGACTTGCTGGATGCGCAAGACTTCAGAATATCAGGCAATTTATCTGGATGCTTAAACATAACACCAAAACCTTTTCTTTTTCTTTGAATTTAATTGAAATCTTGGGATTTTCTTGCACGTTAGAGTCAGGAACCCAAAACAAGTCAGTTAAAAGCTCCTTAAACAAACAGAGGCGTGGCACTTTGTCTTCCAAATTCATCTTGGGACCTCTTCATAGAATCATAAAATCATAGACTCATAGAATGGTTTAGATTGGAAAGGACCTTGAAAATCATCCAGTTCCACCCCCCCTGCCATGGGCAAGGACCCCTCCCACTAGACCAGGTTGCCCAAGGCTACATCCAGCCTGGCCTTGAACACCTCCAGGGATGGGGCCTCAACAACCTCTCTGGGCAACCTGTTCTACTGCCTTACCACCCTTAAAGAGAAAAGCTTCTTCCTAATGTTTAACCTAAACCTGCCCTCTTCCAGTTTATAGCCATTCCCCCTCGTCTTCTCACTACAAGCCCTACTAAAAAGGCCTTCCCCAGTTCTCCTGTAGCCCCTTTAGGTACTGGAAGGCCGCAATAAGATCTCCCCGGAGCCTTCTCTTCTGCAGGCTGAACAGCCCCAGCTCTCTCAGCCTCTCCTCATAGGAGAGGTGCTCCAGCCCTCAGATTATCCTCGTGGCTCTTCTCTCGACACGCTCCAGCAGGTCCATATCCTTCTTATGTTGAGGACTCCAGAGCTGGATGCAGTACTCCAGGTGGGGGCTCAGGAGAGTGGAATAGAGGGGCAGAATCACCTCCCTTGACCTGCTGGCCACACTTCTTTTGATGCAGCCCAGGATCCGGTTGGCCTTCTGGTCTGTGATTGCACATTGCTGATTTACGCTGAGCTTCTGGTCAATCAGCACACTCAGGTCCTTCTCCTCAAGCCTGCTCTCCAGCCATTCCCTGCTGAGCCTGTATTTGTGCTTGGGATTGCCCCAACCCAGATGTAGGACCTCTGTTCCACAATCACCATTTTATACCAACAACAGAAATAAGTAAGCTGGCTTTGCTTTAACTCTCCTGTGGAGGCAGGGAAACTCCCAGGAGAAAATGATCGCGTCTTTTCTGTATATACACCTATCTGTCCTCAAATGTTGCGTGCAAGTTTTGAAATTCAGCCTGTCGCCTTGGCTTACGCCCTGGCTCTTATAGAGGCAGAATTTTGTAAGTATGAAGGGAGAGACAGAACGTGTTTTATAGTTTGTGCAGTCAGTTTGTAGCGTTTAAAGTGCTTCAGAAACTGTTCCAGTAGAAGTCCTTATAAAATGTAATAGTTTTGGGTTTAATTGCTTTGTCAATAGCCTGAGAAGATGGTAAAGAAGAGTACTTACCTGCTGGCATTTACACCTGCGGGGCCAAGAGGAAAAAATGAATATTTTCTATTTGAAAAAGTCATAACAAGTAAAAAAATAAAAAGCTTCTGAAGTGCTTGTTGTGCCTCTTTGGATTTGCAAGAGAGGCATGGAACAAGACCTGGAAGTCAGCAAAGTCTGATTTTAGCTAGAATTGGTAGATAAATGTAGAATGAAGCAAGAAGAATGGTATGTGTAGGTACAATGTTATGTTCTTGCCAAGCCTGGCTGCTCATCTGAGTGATTTATTGGCACTGAGGAGAAGCTAACCTCACAAAATCCACCTCTGTAATAGCTTTTAATGGAATCGAGGTGGTTATGCAATACAGAAAGCAAAAAACCTAAACATCTTGTCATAGTTAAAAATAAGGGTTAATGGTCTGACATGTTTCATGCTACTGTGGCATGTGTAGCTCTGAATTACTGTGATTAGATAAGGGGAGTATTTATTGTCTAAACACAGGTGAAGTGTTTCATCTCTACATCGCTATTATCTTATTAATACTTACAAATACTTAATGGGAGGAGGCCAGGGGGATGGGAGCAGTCTTTTTTCAGTGATGCCCAGTGATAGGACGAGGGGTAATGGGCACAAGCTTGAACATAGGAAGTTCCATCTTAACATGAGAAGGAACTTCTTTACTTTGAGGGTAGTGGAGCACTGGAACAGGCTGCCCAGAGAGGTTGTGGAGTCTCCCACTCTGGAGACATTCAAAACCTGCCTGGACGCTGTCCTGTGCAATCTGTTGTAGGTGACCCTGCTCTGGTGAGGGGGTTGGACTAGATGATCTCCAGAGGTCCCTTCCAACCCTAACCATTCTGTGATTCTGTGATCTCAGCACATTGCTCTGAAAGCCGTGGTGTCATCTGTTTGTAAAACACTACACACATCCCAGCGTTTCTCCAAACAGGAGTCAGTGCCCTAGATAGGATATCATTAATGACTTGGAGGCTTCTTTTTACAGAATCAGCAAAGGGATTGCAAAAGAACTCATGAAAGGAGGAGAAAGTCCATCTCATCGGGAATCTCACTTTGCTGTAGTTGGGACAGAAGGGTCGACCATGCTTTATATATTTAATACTTACCAGAATGAGGTGGAAAACTATATGTAATCTTGATGCTATGTGACACGCATAGGAAATGCGTCTACACAAGGTAAATAGTATATGCAGTACTTGCACTCTTATCTTGCAGCGCTGTTGTATTCTTAGTATTCAGTTTTATACTGTAACAACGGAAAACATATTTGGATTCAGAATAAGTCAAGCCACACTTTATTAAAAAATGTTTTTCTGGGTAGCAAATCCAGGCATTCTGGGTAGCAAATCTAAGCATTTGCGCTACAGGAAAAAAGTTGTCTGCCTTAGGCTGTCAAGCAAGCTCTGCCCTTCAGCCCTTCCTCATCCCTTCCTGCTGTGAATATATTCTGTATCTGAAGCCACGGCCATCAGTCTGACTCCCTGGAAATTATTCTCGTGTCCTGAAATTTTGAGTTCTTGTTGTCTGAAGGAACTGGCAGTCAGGACCAGGAGAGGATTCCTGCGCCGAGATTGTGTAGTTTAGTTCTCAGTCTTACGTGTTTTGTGCTGTTTGGTACCAGAAATAATTAGTACATATGACAAGTGCTGCTATCGCTGTTTGTTTTTCTGGCAGTATACCTGGTACAGAGTATTTCCTCTCTCTAAATAGACTAGCCTCGCATTCCCACTTCATTTCTATTAGAGATTTTCTACTCTTCACCCTGGTGCCATCCCCTGTTTGCTCTGTGAATCTTCCTCCCATTGATATTCAGATGTTTCACCCCTGAAGTCTTCATTTCTTCTTCTTCCTTTGCTACGTTGTGAGGAGATTGCCAAGATGATAAGAGGTGGTGAACTGAGACGGGAATTTAATCTGAACCTCAGGTGTGGTGGTACGTAGGTGCTCGTAGCAAAGCTCAGTCTTCTCCCTCCCTGGGTGAGAGCCTGGACTATATCTGTCTCCACGCTCTGGCTTTTTTTCTGTGTTTGTAAAGAAGTTGTTTTGGTAGTTTGGGTTTTACTTCTCTTGCTTACAAGAAGAGCAGAGTTCAAAGTCCCCTTGGGTGTATCAGCGGTGTTTCAAATAGGCAGAAAATAAGCAGGGATGGGAGCTCTGGAGACAGCAGTAGCAGTGCCGCCCTGCAAACACTGCAAAACAAGTGCTGCTAAGAAGAAATTGAGTTTTCGTTCAACCGCAGCAGGATGGAAGTGGGTAACCTGGCCCTTAGCGATGATTTCCCATGCATGTCAAAAGTTTCCAAATTAATGAACTTTGAGCAAACTACAGTAGAGTTGGACACATTACCAAATCTCTGTAAATACCCAATGCAGGCCTAGCATTTGCAAAGACAACAGGAAATTTGGAAAGCTGACAGGGGGATATTTCACTGCAGAAACATTGTTGTGCCATGAAATAGCATAAGTTCCTTGAATTAAAACCCCCCTAATTAAAAGCTGAAGTGATGTCCCAGACTGACACAGCAGAATCTGTATAGAGTGACCTTCGCTACCCGGTCTAGTAATAATAGCAAAATTCTTGGTGAGGAGAACAGATTTGCCCAGAGAGGCGGGTGAGTGGCTTGGCTTGTCCTTTGGGCAGAGCCGGTCTCCAAAAATGTGCTTACATGTGCCTCTTGCTGTGTTGGGAAATGCTTGATTTGGACATGGTAGGTTTTAAACAGATAATTCTATGCTTTTTTTTGTCGGTAAATGAAGCTAAAGCTTTAATTAGCTTTAGAAGAAAACAAAGGCCACAGCATATATATTCTGAAGATGCACGAGGGAAATAAAGGGCCTGTCATGGACAGAAATGAAAGAACCGTTTTCCTTTAGTCAATACAGTAAAAATTCAAAAAAAGACTACATATGGATGTTTTTTTATCTATCCTTGATAACGTTAGATTTGAAGAACTGTATGAACTGTGCATCAAGCTAATGGTAATGATAATCCCCCAAATCAATACAGAAAATATCTTGCTTATTTAGTAGCAAAGTCTTAATTGGGACTTTCAAAGAATGAAACAAAACTAACCATTTCCTCTCCAAACATATTTTGAAAGGAACGTGTATTTTTGGACTAAGTTGATTTACGGGAGAAGAGATTTAATTTAATGTCAAGTCTTTACGCAGTTATCTCAGCTGAGAGCAAAATCCAATTTCTGTACATCTGTACTATATATTCAGTTGCTATTCGCTGCATTTATTTATATTTTTAGACTGATTTCCTGCGGAATGAGGCTCTTGGTGCTTGTGCCTATCTCTGTCACCCCCTATTATGTTTTTAACCTGTTGGGCAACCTAAACCAAATTTAAAAGAGTGGAGGAGTACTCAAATGGAGCCTACCAGTTTTACAAAAAAATGAAGAAAGAGACCCCAAATGTTAGCGAACTTGGGAAGAGGCTGGAGGATTTGCCTGGTTTGTGTTGTGTTTGGCAACAGCTGATTCATAGGTCCAAATTAACCCCAGCGCTTAATCGCTTTTGCTTAGTGAAGATGACCTTATGATGGAGAGGAGGGCAGAGGCAGAGCACACATGTTGCTGGAGCAGCTTTTCTGTTTGCTCTGGTGGTTTTTGGCATTGCTTTGGCGAGTTCTTTTGTGTCACAAAGCAAGCTCTGAACAAACCAGTGCAGCAAATAGTGGCTATCTGATGTGGACACCTGACGCCCATCAAGGACTATTTCGCCCTCCCAGGCAGGGTGAGTAAGCCTGTGCCTATACTATACTTTCTACTCAAAATCTTATTTTACAAACCAGTTCACTGTGCTGCTGTTGTTTTACTAGATGATATTTTTGCTTATGTTGTTCAACATAAAGACGAGTTGCTGTGGATAAGTGCTGGACAAAATTGTTCCCTTAAGCTTGATCAGTAGTATCAGATGGTGAAGTATGTCTCTGAAGTGTGTCTTTAAGCACCTTCTATAGCCTACTTAAAAATCAAGTAAAAACTGTATTTTACAGCCTACTTTAAAAATTGGGTAAAAACCCATGACGGTGTAGTTTCAACGATACGTGGGTACACGCCAAGAACTGTCTTACTTGGTGCTATCCTTCAGTGCAGGCTGAGTTAGTTGGTTTCCTCATGCTCCTTTGCGCTAGGAAAAGAATTGCGCACTCAAGCACATTGCAGAAAGGGGGCTTCATCCTTTCCAATCCAGTGCAGGATGATTGACCATGCTTCAAAGAGCACAGCACCAGAAAGATCATTTATTAGCAGGAAGGTGAGATGAACAAATGGTTTGTTGTGATGGACACCAGGTCCGGAATAACAAAAGGTATCTGCAGTTGTTAGCCAAAACAGTTAAATTTTATTCTTTGCTAAGGGTGGTCCTTAAAAAAAAACAAACTCCAAAAAGCCTCATCAGTTGTTTTGAATTTCGGTAACTGAATTCAAGCTTCCACTGAGATGGCAAGAAGCTGTACTGGGCTGGTGATGTACATTAATTTCTTGGCTGGTGTAATGAGGCATATAGTTGTCATGCAGGGTCACTCTGGGCATGGGAAATTGTGCCAGTCGGAAGTGATAACTTGCATTCTGTCCTGCCCAGGTGGAATCGCAAAGATTTGGCTGCACTGGCCCAGGCTGTAGCCAAGAGCTCATCATGCATGCAGAAACTTGAAAGATCAGATGGTGCCTTATGTGAATGGCAGAGGAGCAGAGATTAGTCAGGAACAGATACGCTTCGAATGTCAGCATATTTTATGTTTCCATTCTTTATTCTTGACTTCATAACTCAAATCCATTGATATCTATCGTGCTGTCTTCTGCTTATTTCTTTAGCTTATTTGACTACATTTTAAACTTCATTGGTATTGCAGCCCTTTCGCTGCTGTGCTCTTGACACAAGCTGAGGATGCATCATTTAGCATGATCCTGTGTTTTGCTTTGTTCAATGAAATGACGACAGTAGGATGATGTATGTTGAGCTAAATATAGCCTCAGGGTTTAAAAATGGCATTTGGTTGGGCATATGGGGCAGTGCTGTATAACATCAAAAGTCATGCTTAAAAAGATTGTGTTTCTTCATAAAAATCACACAATTTTGGCAGTTTTCAAGGTGTGTTATAGACCCAGGTTTTTTTGCTGCTGGTGTGATCTTCTCAACCTGTTTCTTTGGGGTCTGACCTTCACTGTCATACATGCTTAAAAGGTATTCCAACCCATATGTCTAATACAGTAAGGACATTAATATAATCAACAAGAGATCTTTAAAAAATAGAACTAGTTTTAACAGCAAATTGGAGTATTTTCTTAACACCTGTTTAAGAACTTGGTCAGCTGTTAATTGAAGTACCACAAATCCAGGCTCTGATTTTTTGAGATACGTGATTTTTCTTGCCTGATTCGCCATATGACTTTGAGCTGTCATTGAAGGGCCTTTTTTCTGGAATCGGTGATTTAGTTAGACTCAGTGCAATAAGCTTTTGGTTAGTAGAATTTTTCGATAACTCAGTTCACCATAAAAATGTAAAGATTTTTTCGTGCCAGTTTTTGTAGTGGAATGAAAATAATAACATATTTCAAAGGCATCCTGCATTATAGAGTCATAGAATAGTTTGGGTTGGATGCCTAATCACAGATTGCTATTTTGAATGCAAAAAAAAAAAAAAAGGTAAGATAAAATCCAAAACATAAAGCCCGTAGAATCTAAACTTACACTTTTAGATTGATGCTTCGTGCTTCTTCTCATGGACTGCACACAACTGGTATCTTCCCCTCTGTTTGGTTGTTTTGACTCCTGTTGAATCAAATTCATGTGGTTTTTCAATACGATTTTAGCATGTGGTTGTGAGTGATTTGCCTGTTGACTGGTATAGCAGAACATTAAATGCAGTCTGGAGGCACAGAGTCATTCCTTGCACACTTGTATACAGCTCAGCCACACTCTGAGATATGACAGATTTTTCGCACGTGTAAAGTTATTTAGAATTATATAAACATAGAATGGTTTAGGGTGGAAGGGACATTGAAGATCATGGAGTTCCACCCCCCCCGCCATAGGCAGGGACACCTCCGATTAGACCAGGTTGCCCAAAATTTGGAAATGCTGTTTTGGCCTTTATTTGAGCTACTGGACAGTAATAAAAAGGGATGGGAAAGAAAAGATTTTTTTTTTTTCTTGGGAACCCCCAAATCCTTCTTTCCTTAATGGCTAAGGAGAAAGCATATTATCCCTGGGAAAATAACATGCCGTATTTGAATTGCAAGGGCATTGAGCTGAAGACAAGCACTCATGTGCTCCTTGCTGGGGAGGACAAAGACATGAAGAAAATAAGGAAAGAAGGAAAAAAATGGCTGTCTTCCATTCTCGGAAAGAGTCTTGCTTTCCCAGGCTGGTTTAACTTGCAATAGCAGAAATCAGTTACTGAAGTCCTTCAGGGAAGACATTCTGGGTGGCTGGTTGGTTGGTTTAGTGTTGCTGATACGATGGGTTCACCTTAAGAAGAAACAATTGCAGGAATGGAGAGGAGGTAGAAATAAACTGTTTGGGGTTGGCAGCTCTCATCACTGTATTGAAGCTACATGTGAGAGCTTCAAAATTCAGCAAAGAAAAGGCATCTGGTGACTACTAGGTGAGTGAGATATAGTGCGGCTAATACTGATTTATTTTCACCCAAAACCATGTCCTTGAATAAGATGCCTGTGTCAAGTTGTGTCCAGTTTTTCATCTGTTTCTCTTTCCTTCCCCTTCCTCTATCGTGGCACTCATGTTCTAAATACTTCCCCTTCCTCTATCGTGGCACTCATGTTCTAAATACTTGTATAAGGATTTTGTCCACTTTAAATTTCTGCCTCTTGAAGGAAAATGAGAGGTTTTGCTATCATATATGATAGATTTTTAATTCCTATACAGAGAACAGGTCAAAATTATATTTTAGTTGCTTTGTATTTTATTCACAGGGAAAGGTAAGAGTGCAAACACAGTCAGGTTTATCCATTTCTAACAACAGATTGAAACTATAGTTGGGTTATGAATTGAGAAATCATTTAGTCAAACTTTTATCTGGTGGATTTTCCTGTGATTTGTTATGCTTAGAGGCTGGGGGAAGAGGAAGTAGGAAAGCTTCAGCATATGGACTAAACTTAATTTGTGTGTGCTTAAAAATGGGAAAAAAGTTCTCTGTCAGCCTTTTTGTGGGAAGTTAGAGAAGCCCCTGGCATGTTAAGCAAGCTGTTGAGATTACGTAGTAATGAATAATACATGTGCACCAGTGGAGAGATCTCACTGCTGATTATTTAAGTGGATATTTTTGTGGCCGAACTACTTGTGAAATATGCAGATAATTTCTTATTGTTAGCAGAAGAGATAAAGAGAAGATTGGAGAAAGCTGTTCAATGATTTGGAGTGATTGGTTATGGAAGTGGTTAACCACACTACTTGCGTGATTTTCGGAAGACTGGCCATATGCATTTGCAAGCAAAATTGTCATCATGACCCACAATGTAGAGATTCTTCAGACTACGTGGCTCTGAGGAACTCATCTGGAAGATAATACCAATGTTCATCTTAGAATCTTAGAAACATTTATGTTGGAAAAGTCCTTTAAGATCATCAAGTCCAACTTAAACCTAACACTACCAAGTCCACCACTAAACCATATCTCTGAGCACCACGTCTACCTCTCGTTTAAATATCTCCAGGGATGGTGACTCAACCACTTCCCTGGGCAGCCTGTTCCAATGTTTGATGACCTGTTCATGGAAGAAATTTTTCCTAATATCCAATCTAAACCTTCCCTGGCGCAACTTGAGGCTATTTTCTCTCATCCCATATCTTGTTGCTTGGGAGAAGAGACTGACCCCCACCTCTCTACAACCTCTTTTCAGGGAAAGCTGTAGAGAGTGACAAGGTCTCCCCTGAGCCTCCTTTTTTCCAGGCTAAACAACCCCAGGTCCCTCAGCCACTCCTCATAACACTTGTGCTCTAGATCCTTCACCAGCTTCATTGCTCTTTGTTGCTCTTCTGAACCAGGGATATGGTTTATAGCTGTGTTCCCTCTTAGCTTCTATCCAGCAGTTTTCATGGGTCAATGAAATACAATTCCAGGAAACTCACGTGGGAGGAAAGAGTTTTAAACATCTTTGGAGCACAGGCTGCAATTCAGGTGTTTCTGTCCTCTTCACCCCATGGTGTCCTCACAGGGCATCACAGCCATTTTCACTATATCTTCCCCTTTTTTCTTGAGTAATTGATGCTTTTTTGATCCCAAAATATGGAACAGTTGCTGGAGAAGTGTGGGGTTCCTGATACAGAGCTTTCATGCTGGGGACAGTGGGAGAGGCAGAGTCCCACATTTTGGAACAATCCAAGCAATTAGATGAAGCAAGGTAGAACCAGTTCTTCACACTGTGACTGTTTCTTTAGGAAGACTGACACTTGCATTTCACTCAGTGACAAATGAGGATAGTGGCTTTCGGAGAAATAAAACTGCTTCCCTGCCGTTTAAAAGGATTTTGCTCTCAGTGAGGAGCAAGATTGAAAGATGCACCTGCCACCTCCACATTCCTACCCAGCTGAGCTTGATGTCTCCTCCAAAGCTTACCTGGGTCTGTGGAGCCCACGCGGCAGCAAGTCATCTGCCCTGGTGTCCCTTGCACCTCCCAATACCAGTGCATAGCTTCAGCTGGACTGAAAGTAGATGATGAGAGGGAATATTGTAACATCTATTTATATTTGTGCATCCAGCTATAGTTACCTGCTAGTACTGCATCAAACAGCAGGACTAAAACTGCCCTGTGTATTGTTTTTTCATTTATTTGGACTTCTTTTAATACTAAATGTGCATAATTAAATAACCAGCTGAAATCAATAATTTTAGTATGCTGAGGGTACCATTTTATTTTACTTGCTATATCTCTTTCTCACTCATGCAACTCTTACAGAAAAGACAGCAAATATATTTAAGGTTACGTAAATTTGAGGTTACTTAAAATAGCAAGGGAAGGACTTTTTACTAGGGCATGTAGTGAGAGGACGAGGGGGAATGGCTTTAAACTGGAAGAGGGCAGGTTTAGATTAAACATTAGGAAGAAGTTTTTCACTTTGAGAGAGGTGAGGCACTGGAACAGGTTGCCCAGAGATGTTGTTGAGGCTCCATTCCTGGAGGTGTTCAAGGCCAGGCTGGATGTGGCCTTGGGCAACCTGGTCTAGTGGGAGGTGTCCCTGCCCATGGCAGGGGGGTTGGAACTAGATGATCTTTACGGTCTTTTCCAACCTAAACCATTCTATGATTCTACTTATTTAAGAATTTGATGTTATTGTACATTGACAACACAAGCTGTGGGTGCAGTATCTGGGCAGTCTAAATTCCTGTCTTCATGAGCATGAGCGGTACAAGGCACACTTCTTCTATGCAGCAGTGCTAACGTCCCCCAAATCCAGTTCAAAGGGAGTAACATTAGCTTGTTTCACACCTGCAGTAACATTAGCTTGTTTCACACCTGCGTTTTGCTTTTGGCCTTTGTTTTTGTGTAAAGTTACCACTGTGTGCTACCCAGGGGCTGTTTACGAGCTTTCGTTCCTCATTCCACAGGGCTGTGACTACACTGCAACGAGGTACGAAAGATCTCAGATACATTTGGTCAGATACAGAAATATATCTCAGGTATATTTATGAAGTGTTGGCTCATTGCAGTGAGCTGAATTCAGTGTACTGCCCAGGCTCTGGATGCAGGATGCAAAACACATTAGAGAATCAGGTTGTTGGAGAGATTCATTGTAGGATCCTTCAGCTGCTCATAAATGTTATTTATTGATCCCCTTGATACACTCTGTCTCCTTACAATATCATGTGAACTGAAATCTCTCAAGTGAACTTCTTCTCTCCTTATCAGACACTTCACATGTGGATCCAGGTTTGTCACCTGATCAGATACCACGAGCTTTGGTTTCACTTTCAAATGTCTGTGCAGCTCCCACCTCTCAAGTCAAGCTCTATATCCTCTGCTTTGCTCTCATCCCCAGTCTCATTTTTTTCAGCTTTTCAGCTAATTGACTTCTGTCTTTTTCGTACATGGCCTCTAACATGTATTGTAGCTCTGTTGGGCTCACATTGAAGTTCATGTAGATTCCTCGTCAGGACTGTTTTGCTTAAATTGACAGGAAAAAGGGTTCTTTCTCTTTCTGAAACCTCTGTTGACCTGAGTGGGACTCCATGCAAATCCTATACCAAACCTTATTTGCCTGCATGTCACTTCAGTGTGTGTGCCTCATCTTTCAGCTTTTGTGTTTCTGTTTTGCTTTTGGTTCCATAGAGGTTCTGAAGGTCATTTATAAATGTGGTTCATTCTAACATCAAACATTGTCTTGTTCCAGTAGCAGAAGATTTATCTGGTAGGTTGGTTTTAGTTAAATGGTAATCTTATTGCTAGGAATTAAGTCTAAAATACACTGCGTATGATTTCTCTCCCACTCTTGACAATAATGACCCCAAATTCTTTCTGAAATTGCATCGTAAAAATATGACAGTGACTAGGAGCTGGAAAGACAGTTCTTGACAGAGATACGGTACTTTGGCACTCATTGTTTCTGTTCATCATCACGTATTATTCATAGCAGAATAAATGTCACCTTGGTTTGCCATAGTTCCTACCATCTCTGGCTTTTTCTATTTCCACTTCTTCCTCTTTCACATGTCGAAAGCAATGCACAAATAAAAGCAGTTTATAAATAGAATGAAGTGGAGATAATGAGTGGGACTGGGGGAAGACTTTTCAGCAGTTTTTTGACTTGGTTCATTGGTGACCACTAGATTTTAGCTCAAGAAAAATAATTTTAACGGGCATCTTTACAATCTCTGCCCATCACTGCCTGCCCCAGGAAATGCATTAATACTTCAGAGCTTTCATGTGCTCATCTGTGTCTTGCTTTTGGGGGAATTAGTGGAGTTTACCCTGTAATTTCGTTGAGCAGATATATTGAGGAAAAAACTGTGCAACCTTGTTGGGAACAGAGGTTGTTAAAATGTTCTTAGAATTATGTCATAATAATAGTTTATTTAAAATAGTATGTCAATTATAATGGAAGCATAACACTATTAAATACTGATTTTTCTTTTGTTTGCACATTATTTAGAGTAGCGAGTTTATGTTGTTGGTTTTTTTTTTCCCTCTTTCTTTGGGATTATGCTAACAGAGGCATCATAAGTAGAAAATCACTTTCAGAAATATACTGTAGAGAGATGGAGACGTCACAATTAGCTTGATCTGTAACACGGGTTTAAATGTGGATGAATTTAAATCAAGCCTTCAGATAAGATTTAGGCATGAACATAGGAAAAAAAATATTTTGGGGAAGAATACAATAGAGCCAAAGGACCTGTCTGGTTAATCCCCTCTGCAGTTTCACTGATTGTGTTGTCCTCCTGACGTTGCATATTAGATGTCACTTGTCTGTCTGTTTAAAGCAGCCTTTTGTGTAAGGCTGGAAGAAGTATTTTCTGTGGACATTGGGGTTTTTATATTATTTTTGGATATTTGTGAAAATATTTGTATGTTCGTGTCATTTAAGCTTCCACAGAGTCGTAGACATTTTGGTAGAGCCATGGTGGTCCTCTAATCCCATCTCCCATTCAGAGAGAGGCTGTTGTGAACAGTAGATCACGTCAGGTGTCACTTGTCTAGCAGCCACTTGTTTAACACCTGAAAGTCTCCTCAGAAGTTCCTATACCTTGATCTCCATTCTTCCAAATACCAGTCTGTGACCCTTTTAAAGAGTGGTTGGATTATCTGTTCTCCAGCTGCTAACCACTGATTGCTGAGTTTAATGACAGCCTGTGTGAGACCAGCTGTGCCATTTGAATTTGAGCATTTCAGCTCTTGGAAGGTCATACATTATGTACCAGGCACAAAGTAATAAACATCAAATGTCTCCACTGCCAAGATCGCACCAGCAAAGAATTGATACAGCTGAGAAAACTAGATCATTTGAAGAAACAAGTCAGGTCCTATGCTACAAAAACCCAAGCGAATATAAATCCAAAGCTCGTCCTTGCAAAAGGTTCCTTGGTTCCCACCTCATTAGAAAGTCTTACACGTTGGGTACTGCCACGCAGTAACCAATGGCTAGTACATTCATGTGAAGCACATTCAACTTTTCTTCACACAAAACTCTACTTTCTGTTGACCTGATTTTGCTGTCTAGCCTGTTTTTTCTCACTATGTGTAACCATCCAGATGGCATCTTCGAAGAAAAATTAGTTCATCCCTACAATAAGACCTGGGTATCGGCAGGCAGTCACCAGTTTAGAGTCTGCGATAACATAAGAAGGGTTACACAGAGTCATAGAATCATAGAACATCTCAAGTTGGAATGGACTTATAAGGATCATGAAGTCCAACTCCCCGCTCCTCGCAGGACTACCTAAAACTAAACCATATGACTAAGTGCATCGTCCAGATGCTCCTTGGACTCTGACAGGGTTGGTGCCGTGACCACTTCCACATATAACTCCAGTCATCAGCTGTAGCAATAAGGATGGGGAAGAAAGTCATCCGGCCTTTGACCCCCAAAGAGCAGAGTGTGATGGCTCCATGAAGAGATGCAGCAAAGTTGTGTATGGACTGTATTGAAGCAGTTATTTTCGAGGAGCATTATTTTCAAAGACTGGCTATCTGACAGCTGGGCTATACTTAGGAGAAAGCAGCTGGTTTTTGTCAGAGTAATGTGCTCCAGCATTACTGGAAAATATTATTTTGTGTAAGGTGAACTTTCCTTGGCTGTTGGTGGATTGCGTTTATTTGCACTTACCCTGTAAGGGAGGAAAACTTGTCACTTTTAGCTGGAGCAAGTTGTCAGCATCCTGTTGACTTGGAAGAAGTAGACTTTGAAAGCTGAATCCTGTCCACTACTCAGTGCTGCCTGCTCCTCCCTGGTTATCCGGAGGCTGACCGGGATGCTTGTAGGTCATAGCTGTGGTCTTTTGAAACCTAACCACAGGTTGTGCTTAGAGAAATCAATTTTCCTCTAGCAATAGGTAACAAAGTGAAATACCTCTTGCAAAAGCCCTCTGTGATTTGTAATCATTCTGCTTGTCCGTGCTCCTAGTTTTGCTGTGCTGGAAGTAGGAGGCAGCACTTGAGATTTGGGGCTATCAGAAGAGTGCAGTCTGAATCAACTGGACCAAAATGAAAAATTATGATGAACTTGCAGCCACTGGACAGATACCGAGAGGAATCGATTGTTAACATTTCCAGATTATTTTATATTTAGAATCTGAATAAGCTAAATCCAGGATGAAGGATTACAGCAAACCTTTCAGATGGAACATTGCAACAGTCGTTTTCGAAGAGATAAAGAAACTGTATTTCTGATAAGGTTTGCATGAGGAATCCTCGAATCCTTACACCACTGCAAATGAAAACTCAGATTATAAGGAGAAAGGGTAATATAAAAAACAGTCCCTTATGTCATAAACTTTAGAGAACAAAACATTTTCATAGCCATAATGTGTTCAAAGCACTACATGTGCTATTTGTAAATTGTCTTCAACCTGGAGAAGATGAATCTGGGTGGCTCCTTACCATGCCTGACGCATTGGACAGACGTCAGTTTTCCACTGACTTCATTTCTCCCTGTCTGTACTTTTGATGTTTCCATTTCCTTTACGGTAAAACTGTAAGTCTGAATTTCCTGACTTTCTAATATTTGCAGTTTATTTGGTTTATCACTACAGACTTTTAAAATTACTGCAGTTACCAAAATGTGCCTTCAGGCTTCACTTTGTCTAAGCCTTTATTTGCAAGCGCATAGTATATTATGGTACATCCTTGTGGTACTATAAAGTTCAACTTTTAGCAAACACTGTAAGCTTTTATTTGTAAACATCTCACTGTAACAACAACACTGAGAGTGAAAAATTTGAGTACCACTTGAACTTTCCCTGGTATATTATGAAAAATGGATGAGACTAGAGAAAGTAATAGATATTGACAATTACCTCTTTGTCAGTTTTTCCCCAGAAAATCTCCTTGCTTTGCATGCTTTTCAAGGGAGAATAAAAATTTCTTTTCTTGTCCCTAGTCCATATCATTTAATCATTGCTTGTTGTGTACCGGCTCGTAGAGTATCAGTTATAGTTCAATAGCTTTTGTCTAGAGCTCATTATCTGTAATTGAATGTATGCACCAAGCTGAATATGTTTATTTGTAACTTGATAATTAAGCTGCTGCAGACACTTATTCTGGGAAAAGGGAGGAGAGGAGACAGACAGCCTGTTATCCCACAAACACTGCTCTGGCCTGAAACGGGAAAAACAGGATGTGTTTGAAGGGGATCAAAATTCCCCTCCCAGCATTAACAACACTGTTTAAATCTCACTGGGGTTACATTTGTTTGTTTATTGATTTTCTTGTCTCCAGACTAAGTGAGCATGGAGGAAAAGGGGCTTCATTGTTCTTTTCAGATTGTGTTGGCTCACGTGTTCCTTAAGACTGGTGTCTTTAGGTTGTTTATGACTGATGCTGCCCCATTTTTACCACCATAACTCCTAATTTTAATCTACGCTGTGGGTTAAGAAGTGGTGATTTCACCAGTTCTTAGGCAAAGCATGTAGTATGTGTGAGAGCATGTTTCACGGAATCACAGAATGGTCAGGGATGGAAGGGACTGCTGAAGATCGTCCAGTCCAACCCCCCTGCCAGAGCAGGGTCACCTACAGCAGGTTGGACAGGAACACATCCAGGTGGGTTTGGAATATCTCCAGAGAAGGAGACTCCACAGCCTCTCTGGACAGCCTGTGCCAGTGCTCTGCCACCATTAGAGTAAAGAAGTTTTTCCCCATGTTGAGATGGAATTTCTCGTGATCCAATTTGTGCCTGTTGCCCCTTGTCCTGTCAGTGGGCACCACTGTAGAGAGTCTGGCCCCATCCTCTTGACAGCCGCCCTTTAGATATTGATAAGCATTGATGAGATCCCCTCTCAGTCTTCTCTTCTCCAGACTGAACACACTCAGGTCTCTCTCTTTCTGTTGTTACAGCTGATACCAAAGTATGTCAAGCTGGGTAACACAGCCAGGCATAGGCAATCCAGGAGGTTCTTGGATTGCATTGAGAACAACTTCCTTCTCCAAGTGGTTGAGGAGCCAACGAGGAAAGGAGCTATGCTGGACCTTGTCCTTACCAACAAGGA
>NW_009649075.1:2139746-2160071 GCF_000708025.1 Charadrius vociferus
CCCTCTACTCCACTCTCGTGAGACCCCACCTGGAGTACTGCATCCAGCTCTGGAGTCCCCAACATAAGAAGGACGTGGACCTGTTGGAGTGCGTCCAGAGGAGAGCCACGAGGATGATCCGAGGGCTGGAGCACCTCTCCTATGAGGAGAGGCTGAGAGAGCTGGGGCTGTTCAGCCTGGAGAAGAGAAGGCTCTGGGGAGATCTTATTGCGGCCTTCCAGTACCTAAAGGGGCTACAGGAGAGCTGGGGAAGGCCTTTTTAGTAGGGCTTGCAGTGAGAAGACAAGGGGGAATGGATATAAACTGGAAGAGGGCAGGTTTAGGTTAAACATTAGGAAGAAGCTTTTCACTTTAAGGGTGGTGAGGCAGTGGAACAGGTTGCCCAGAGAGGTTGTTGAGGCCCCATCCCTGGAGGTGTTCAAGGCCAGGCTGGATGTGGCCTTGGGCAACCTGGTCTAGTGGGAGGTGTCCCTGCCCATAGCAGGGGGGTTGGAACTCGATGATCTTTAAGGTCCTTTCCTACCTAAACCATTCTATGATTCTATGATGATTCTTAAAAAAAAAAAAAAAAAAAAAAGCTAAGGGCAAGTTTCATGGGATTATATTATATTTTGGTATTTCTTGGTGATGAAAATGAGAGCTTACTGACGTCTGGTAGCCATGGTTGCTAACATTTCAGGAAGCACAAAAGCAGGGATGAACGTAAAAGTCTTTCTTTTTCAGTTCATAATTCCTTTCTTATGAGGTTTTCAATAAATCAGACATATAGTGCCACCTTAATTTTTACTAAATATATCTTAGTTTGCTAATGCTGTCTCAGAGCAGACCTGAGATGACACTGTAGAACATAACCGCTTTGTTTTTGCTCTAGTTACCTTTATGCATTTTTTAAAGTAGAGCACGTTCTGTTGAATTTTTATTTTATGTCAAGTGTAAGAGCTGGTACTACATTATGTCCCATTAATCATGTTTTAAAAATAAGTCCAGATCCCAAGAGGAAAATCACTGCATTCACTGATTGACTCTCTAGGTAACAAAATAAGGGGGAAAAAAAATAGCCTTGGGAAGAGCTGCTGTGCTGCAAGGTCCTGATCACTGGCTGTATTCTTGCAAGGTATGAAGGGTGGGTTTAACGCCTCTGCATAAGTTGTCCTTCCAAAGCCAGTGGGACCAGAGTTTTTACGAACCTGAAAGAAAAATGATGACGAGACTCTTCAGAGGAGTGTGGTGCATGAGAGGTGGGTCTTTCTGTTGCTGAATTCGAAGCCATCCTTGTACTCGCATGTGCAGCATAGGCAAGAATAATCCAAGGAATAAATTTCTATCACTTGGTTAAAGACCTTGATAAACTCTTAGGTGAGGTTGGTTGAATGTATCAGGTTTGCTTTAGCAAGTAGTTGACCTTAGTGTGCTCTTAAATAGTAAAACATATTGGAGATTAGTATTTTAAAATGGGGATGTGATCACTGAAATCTCACTGCCAGGTTTGCCAGGCTGTACTGGACTTGTTGGTTTTGGAGCCTGCAGCCATTTTTGCAACCTAAAATGAGCCCCGATATGCTGATATAGGAGGTGCTGAGAACAGATGAGTGGCACCTGTGTGCAAAACATCTCATAAAGGGACAGTTTGGTTTCAGGCTGAACTCCCACCAGTATTACTCATTAGCCAGGTACAAACTGATTTAGGATGTGTACTGTCATTGTCCGTGAATTTATTTCATGGGAGTGGAAAAAGGCAACAAGTCGTAAAGAAACGGGTGTTGTGAAAGCGAGCAATGGTCGTAGGGCAAGTGACAAAAATTGGTAGGATTTTTTGCCTAGAATTTATGGCGTGTGCATGTATAAATACGCACATACACAAAGATACACCAGATTTTGTACCTGAAATCAGGGTTTATTACCTAGGTTTGGTTTATGTCCTGCTTGGTCTGGGGAAGTTTGAGGTGTTGGGTACACTCACAGTTGTGTGAGCTTTTATAAACACCTTTGTCATCTCCTGGGTACTGCAGCTCTCTGTGATGATGGCTTCGGTCTCCTGAGATTTAATGACAGGACTGCTTTCTGTCTGTTTTTCTTTAATAACTGTTGTCTGGGGATGTTATCTTTGTGTCGTGATGTAGGATCACAGCTCAGGGAGGATTGTTTTGAATCTTGCCAGATTGTCTTGATATTTATTTTAGTTTTTTAGAAAAAATGTCCCCCAAAGCCATTCTGAATAAGCTTGTCTTTACGGACTTAAATGCAAAGAGCAATTGTATGAGACTGCAGACAGATTTATGGTTTAATTTGTTCACGTTTTTCTGCCTCTGTTATTAGAGACCCCCAAAATAGGCATTGCTGTTACATTTTTGCATTTATAATCCCTTAGAATTAGTGTTATATTCTGGAATGAAGTGGAATATAAGGGCGAAATAAATATCTGCCTCTAAATTCACTTTCTTCCCTCGAAGCTATGTATGTCGAGTCTCTCCCTGGCATTGTGTTTGAAGGACCATTAAAATCATCCATTCGATATGATACTGTGAAAGCTTTTTTAATTCTGAAAGGTTGCCTTAATGCAGAAAAATGAGCTTAATATATAAAATGATTAAAACTTCAGAATGCCCAGAATCTCTGAGTATGGCAGAATTTTTCCTGGAGTGACCATTGCATCATACTGCTATAAATTATTCAGGTACCTGGGAAGATGTTTTCTCCACAGGGATTTACCACCCTCACTTCATCCTGTAATGTACTTGCTTCCTTTCCATAGAATAATTTCAGTTAGAAAGAGGAGGATCTCTGGAGGTCCTCTGATCCACCCTCTGCCTGTACAAGGTCACCAATCTGCATATAAATTCATATGTAATAAAAGTATTGTGCCAGTTTAAGAAGTATGGATAAAAACCCTATTTTCTTACACCCAGATTTCTTCAATTTTGGTGGTGTTTTTTTTTTTTTTTTTTTTTTGTGGCTAATCTTTTGTAGAACTTCTCCATGAAACGTTTTTTCAGCAGGTTTCTCTCTATCTTGTGGCTTTTTTCTATGGTTCTAATGTTTCCCACGTGTTAAAATAGTTTTGAAGGTTACTTCTCTGTTCATTTCAGTGTAATCAGAAAGTCTGTGGTTTTGCTGTTTAGTATTCTTTTGTGCTTGGCAGTGGGCAACAGTTAGGATTTATTTGTGGGTGGGAGGATCTTAGGAGTTAGCCCGTGGTGGATTTATTTTGCCTGTTTGAAAGCACTGAAAATAATTCACTGAGGGATTGCTGAATGATCAGAAAAAGAGAAAAAAATAATTAAATCCTTTGAATATTTTCTCTCTTTTCACAAGTGTACTGTCTTAGAGACAAAGATAAAATGGCACAGTTTTTAAAAGCATCCTACCCAAACACGGCAGCATCTAAGCTGAGAGTCAACAGTGGAAATGTGCGAGAAGATCTGTATTGTCTCTCTGTATATACATGTATACACATGTATACATATACACAGATTTAGATTTAGACTGAACATTAGGAAAGAATTTTTCACAGAAAGAGTGGTCGGGCATTGGAATAGGCTGCCCAGGGAGGTGGTTGAGTCACCATCCCTGGATGTGTTTAAGAGCTGTTTAGATGTGGTGTTGGGGGATATGGTGTCGGGGAGAACTTTGTAGAGTAGGGTAGATGGTTGGACTCGATGATCCCAAGGGTCTCTCCCAACCTAGACAATTCTATGATTCTGTGATTCTATACGTCTGTGTATATTTGAAGTTGTATAATTCACATATTCATTTTCCCAGTCTGATTTCTTATCCTATGCCTTACATTTATTATTTATTGCATACCATTATTTAAGTGCCAGCATACACTGTGTTAGATAAGGTGATCACTGATGTTGTGGTTGAAAATCAGTGGAGCAACCGTGTTTAACATCATCTAGCATCTTAAATTTTAAGAATCCAAGAGTATTCCTGAGCAACGTTGTCTGTTTACCATCTTTTCTTTTATTGTTAGCTTGGTAAGACATCCCAGCCAAAGGGTGGGGAAGCTGCCTTTGGGGTAGATTTTTGGATTAGGGAGATTTACTCTGTGCTCCTTTCTATTCGAGAAGGAAGCAGAGCAATGCCTCAGCTGCAGCCGTTCAACCCGGGACCTCTCTGACAAGTGCCCGTGGTGCACACAGAAATTGAGCTAGATGGTTTCTAAATTAGCTATTTTGAGTCCATAAGGCAGCAAACTCAAGTAAAATTATCAGAAAAAATGCTGGACCAGTTGGCTTCATAGGTGTCTCATAGCCAAATATTTGTACAAACCTGTTTTTTTTTAAATCTTTTTTTTTTTTTTCCCTCTGCCCAAACATATGTACTATTTTTGCACTCTTACTAATGGGGCTAATATCTGTTGCTGAAAATTTACCCACTCCCTGTAATGATAGAAGCAGTTGAAATAGGTTTCCTTGCCACGTCTGCCATTTGTTTAAGTCTCAGGTAGACATTAACCCTTCGCAAACATAAACTCTGGGAGCAATTGAGCCAGTTTTTATTTTTCTTAAGTAAAGTGAGTAATAACGAGATTTGAACCTATTTGATGATGCCTGGATGGGTATTTTTGGCTTGAATACTTGACCTACCATTTCCACAGTGACTTCTGGTGATAAATAAACACCCCCTACCCCACCCATCCCTCGTCCCCCCCAAACCCCAACCCAACAACAACAAATTTAGGCCCTATTTGGGCCATTTTAATCATAAATTATGTGAAGGACATTTCACGTCTCTTGCTGTGGGTTGTGGGGAGTGAGCAGAATGAGGTGCTCCTGTTTGTTTGCTCCCGGGTCTGTTTGAATGGATGTTACAGGCTGGAATGTGACAGAACAGCGTGTTCAAATGGGAGAGAAGAGCAATTTCCAAATCCTTTAAGCAAAGTTGGGGTTCCTCCTGAACTTCTGACAAACTGCTAATGTTCCCTGTCTGGCTAAGTTTGGATGGCTCCGGGAGGTTTGTACTTATCAGAATTTACAGTACATTTTCCAGTCCTTTTGGAGCAACTGTCTGGATTTCTTTTCTTGCTTGAAATGCAAATGTTAAGATGTATTTGTTGCCAACTGACAGAAAGCAAGAAAAATTATTTTAGGAGAAAAAAATCAAGCAGCAAGCATAGCCATTCATTATTTAAATGATGGTGTTTCGTGGCAATTTTGTCTTGAAATAACCTTTTCGTTTTGTAAATTGTGCAGCACTCTTTTTCAGTAGCCAAAACTCTTTGTCACACGCTCAAAGCCCTTTGTAATACATGCGTTGATATCTCAGTAATGGAAAGGCGGGAGCAGATAATTAGCAAATAGTATTAACCAGCAGTATGTTCCAGTGAGGGTAATGAATCAGTATTTTGCTTCTGTAAATGTGTGTTGGTATCCAAGCAATTTGGCAACCCTTTAGGCTTGACCTGAGAAAATAAGTACAAGTGGGATTTTTGTGTGTCCCCCAGTTCAGTATCCCAGAGTCGTCTTTCCCGTCCTGCCCTTCCACCCAGAAATGTGGAACTGAGAGGTTATTCCCCACCAATGCAAAGAAGTTTGTTTGCTGGCTCTGGCTCTTTCATTAGGATGACCATGATATTCTTGGTGAGGATCAGTCCCCAAGCTGAAGTCATGGGATGTGCCAATTTTTGAGGCTGCCGAATTGTTTCAGGAGATAAGTTAGAAAGTGGCCATGCTGTACATTCAGTATTTTTTTTTCTTTGCCATCTGCCTGAATGAAGTACCTTTAAGTAGATTCAGATCAAGGAAAAAATTGCAGTAGTTGTTTCCAAATGGCCCATTTTGTGCAGAATCATATGCTTTAAAGATAGAGTCTTTTATAACTTCTGTATTAGAGATGTTTGGCTTTTTTTTTTCCCTCCTTTTTATTGCCCCACCAGTATTTCATGGGTATCCTTAACATAGAAAGAGAAGATTATTTAAAATTAGGTCTGATTTTTCATTAGGAGATCATCAAAGAGCTAGTGATACACACAAAATGTGTTGGTTCTCCCCAAGCTACTTGTATTTGAAAAGAGTTAGTATCCGAAAATTGTTACAACATACCTTCATGCAGCAAACACTGCTTTTGCTCGGGTTTTGAGGCAGCGTGTCTGACTTTCAAAGCCATTTTTAAATAACAAAATAATTGCCTTAGGACTCTAGTCGTCTTCTCTTCTCGGATGAAGTTCTTCTGCTATACCCAGAGGAAACTTTTATTTTGTTCATATCTCAGCTGTTTTGTGATCTGTGTGATTTTTCGCTGCGGTCTTTTGGCTTACAGCAAGTTGCTGTATGTGTTATTAGTGAACTCTCTCCGACAGTAATCTCTGTATCTGTTATGATGTGGATGAGCCCTACAAAAGCTCTCATAAAAGCTCTCATAAACACTTCTCGTGTGAGAGCGAAGGGCTCCAGGCGAGGGCTTGTTTAAAAGGTGCGTTGTATTTCTCGTGCACTAGTTTTCAGACTCTCAGTTCAGGAGTGGTTTACTGGAATTAGTTTGGTTTTATATCTGACATTAGCAAAAAATTGCCACTGGTTATTATTGCTTTAAGTAGGCATTTATTTCGTTAATTTAAGTTTGGAGGGGAAGAAAAACACATCTGTGTTAGAGCCCCTGGTTATCTATGATGACTATAATGCTGGTGTCCGTTGGCACAGTCCTTACTCATCACTGTTGCCTGTAAAATCAAGCTAATTTTAATGGGTTATCATAGACATTTAATAGAAGAACTTGCTTTGACTCGGCTGTCGAGAAGGAGGAATTGCAGATGTTGCTCTCTCGGCCCTTCCTGGACTCCGGGCGCGGGAACTGCCTTCTCTCAGTGTGCAACACTCCTGTGGAAAGTGATAATAAATAGTATTTGTACGGCACAACCAGGTCTTCAGCAAAGCAACGCTTTATATTGGCTTCAAGAAATATTATAGTAATAAAATTTAGCTACCACGTTTGTTACATTTCATGATAGTGCTATGCAGAAGTATAAATAAAGAAGTCAGCGCACTGAAAAAAGGGAAGGAGATGGCCGTTAGGCAGAGCCCACATGGGCACTGTTTGTACCCAGCGCCTAAAATCATGCTGTGTCGTTAGTCATTAATGGGGCCTTTAGGTATGGTCACCATTCAAAAAAAAAAAAAAATCTTTGTCGGTCAGTATCTCAGTCTTATTAAATCAATGTTTCATGACTCTACACAACAATAACCTATTGTTATCTGTGGACAAATAGGCTGCATTTTAGACCTAAAAAGGGAAATTAAATTCATGAATTAGTGATGATATCCAATTTTATGTTGTCCTTCTTTTTTTGTCCTGATGCTGAGGTTGCGAGTTTAACATCTTACACAGATGCATCAGAAAACACCTGGTGTTGCAGCTTAACGAAGTGA
The DNA here is from genome assembly GCF_000708025.1 of Charadrius vociferus. Classification (NCBI taxonomy): domain Eukaryota; kingdom Metazoa; phylum Chordata; class Aves; order Charadriiformes; family Charadriidae; genus Charadrius; species Charadrius vociferus. Next base: position 2,147,114 of record NW_009649075.1, read on the forward strand.
ATATTTAATGTTCCACAACAACATGTCACTAAGGCAGGCGATGAAAAAAAATTAGTCCCTTATTGGCAAAGATTATACAGACAAAATACATTTCCTTCATGCAGCGGGAAGGAAAAATGCCAGCAAGGATGATGAAGACTTTCTTAATAAGATTTCTGTTTTCAAATATTCTGCTTCAGACCTCTTAATAAAATGAATGCATTAGACGCACAGAGCTAAGATCACTGTTGAATGAGATTATACTCTCATCCATTTAATAATCATGCAGTTATAGTTTTTTTTCCTACCTTCTCTTGTAACTTTAAATATTTACTGCTGAGCAAATTTTGCTTGGATTTAAATGGTTTATTTCATTATTTATTCCTAAATAAGCTTTCAATTTATGTAATCTGAGTGGTACCTCATCTCCCAAAAGGCTAAACATAGTTTGTTCTAGTCATCTTGTGACTTCACTGTGTCTATTTACTGCAGAGGCCACACGGACAGGAGCCTTTTTAGTACAGCATTTGAAAATTGAATTTAAAGAGAGCATTTTGGTTTAATTTGCTGGGTCAATTTGTTTAAATCGGCAGTAATCTTGTATTTGTCCCGGTGAGACCTTGGACAAAGAGTACATGTGGGCATCATTTTTGATGCTGTAGAACATAGCACTTGTGTTAATAACTGCTGGTAAACTGATACATTTATGTATTTTTGCTCAGAATGACTGATTTTTGGCTTATATGTTATTTGTGATTGACTGCAGTTTGCCTATTCATTTTCTTTCTGGCTGGGCTATGGAAAGAAGAATTACTCTTTCTCTTTACTTCCTTACTCCCCTCTGTTCTCAGCCGCCTCCCCAAGAGATCGCTCCAATCTCGGCACCGCGTGACAGTTAGCAGTTGTGACAGGCTAGGCTATTTTTGGAAGTCTGTCCCCACTCTTCCCCTGCTGGAAGAGAAAAAAAAGCAAGTTATCTTGAAAAATTAATCCATCTGGAAAAGGAGGAGAAAGCTTCACGAGGCACTCGCCGCTCAGCGCTTGTGCTGCAGTTTTGCTCGTTATTTGTTCAGTGCGTGTCACGGGATCGGAGAGGTTTGCACTTGCGTTGATCGCCTGCCCTTAAGCTCTGCAAGAGCCCCTTCTGTTCTGCGTGGAAAAAAAAGAAGCAGATTAAAATGCAGCACAGAGCTGCATGGATGTTGTCCAGTCATGTCTTATATTTCACACATTTCTGAGCTGCTTCTGCAAAACCAGAAATACTACTGCTTGTCTCCAAGGAACAGAAACAGAAGTTCAGAATTTGGCAGTTAGGGTGGAAAGATGTTTTTTCTTTCCCCTCATTTATTTTGCCCCTTCTTTAGACTCCGCAGGCTCTACAAGTAGTAAAATATATGTGTTAAATCGTACTCGCGATGGGGTAACATCCATAATGCTGTTCCACATGCAGAAGCAACTGCTGTGTGCTTAGTGATTACATCTCTTATTTGATAGGGTCTCCTTGTAATCAAATTGCTACATCTCGGTGCGTTGCAAAGCCAGCCCAAATAAGGCAGGTGTAGTCCTGGTGCTTTCTCAGGATTATCAATTAAAAAATATAAAGCAAAAGCTAATGTCTGGGAGGGGAGGTATGGGAGCAGAATTACGTTGTCAATGGATAGTTCATATTGTATCGAGAAAGCCAGAATTTCAAGTTTGTGAAATTGTGACCAAAGTGGCTTTTAAATTCTCGTTCCATGTTGTCGCTGTCCCTAAAGCTCAGGAGCACACTGGACCCCTGATGTTAGTTTCGATCCCCCAAAGCACTGTTATTTTGTTTTCTCATAGGTGGTTATTATTAGGACTTTAAAAATAGACTGTGCTGTCTGTCTAATCTATTCATTTAATCTTGTTCAAGATGCTTCCCTTTATTTCCTTATATATGGTGTGAATGCCTCTATGCCTACACTTTATATACCTGTCACCACTAGAATATCAGAACACCTTTCCCTGGAAAGTTGGTGCTGAGTCATCATCAGAAGGTGCTCGTCCTCCCCACATCAGCTTGATAGGCAAGAAATTAAATATTCAAAATATCATTGATGTAAGGAGCCCAAAAGAAGCGGGGATCACTTGGCCGTTCAGGGCTGATCCTATATTATCAAGGAGGTCTGTGGAAGCGGTATTGTATCAGGCTTCTGAGTTACAAGGCACAGATTTATATTGTTAGTTGGCTAATGAGGCAGATGCCGTAAAATCTCCAAAATAAAGTACCTTTGGAGGCAAGACTGTGATACCTAATCAGAGTGCTCTCTTTACATGGGTAACATTTCCCGAATGTGGCTTTTCCCTTGTCCCCTTTAAAAGACCATGGTAACACTGTATGGCTGTTCCTGTCCCCTATACCAACTGAAGCTCAAAATGTAATTAGGCATATCTGGTTGGAATGGGTTGAACAGAAAGTAAAGCAGTACATTAATTTACAGCTACAATAAAGCATGTATTGATTCCTCCATCTGTACCACGTTTCTTCTCCTTTCTACCTCCCAAAGAAATAAATGCATACGTTACACATTTTGTCCTTCAGGGTTAAGACCTTCTTGAGGAATATAGCTCTCCTGGTTGGATTCACACCTAGAGGCTTTTTTTATTATTATTATTGTGTGACATTAATTTCACACTTCTCTCTCATCTAAGCCTTCACTACCAGAAGGAGACATGTACACGTCCACACACCATGTTTATAGTATTTCATATTAGCAAGCATAATGTGTGTGCTCTCTGCATATATTCATCTTGCCATAGAATGGTTTAGGTCGGAAGGGACCTTGAAGATCATCTAGCTCCAAGCCCCCTGCCATGGGCAGGGACACCTTCCACCAGACCAGGTTGCTCAAAGCCCCATCCACCCTGGCCTTGAACACCTCCAGGGATGGGGCAGCCACAGCTTCTCTGGGCAACTTGGGCCAGGGGCTCACCACCCTCAGAATGAAAAATTTCTTCCTAATACCTAATATAAATCTATCTTCTTCCAATTTGAAGCCATTTCCCCTCATCCTATCACTACATGCCCTTGTAAAGACTCCCTCCACAGCTCTCCTGTAGCCCCTTTAGGTACTGGAAGGGGCTATAAGGTGTCCCTGGAGCCTTCTCTTCTCCAGGCTGAACAACCCCCACTCTCTCAGCCTGTCTTCACAGCAGAGGTGCTCCAGCCCTTGGATCATCTTCGTGGCCTCCTCTGGACCTGCTCCAACAGGTCCGTGTCCTGTCCAGGCAGACTGACATGGCCAGTGAACCAGCCCCACGTGTTTGCAGATCTTTGCTGTGCACCCTATGTGATCTGAGGCATAAACATATATATGCATGATTCTGTGTGTTTTGGGGACATTTTGTCATACCAGTTAGATGTTCTTATGGAACAGAATGGTTTGATTTTGGAAGACAGAGATATAGGAAAGGAGAAAAAGATTTTAGGATAATTTGATATTTATGTATGAATGTGGTTGTCTATGTATATACTATCTTTTGTTTGTCAAGGTAGATCAGTAAGGGACAACTTCCTTTGGGTGTTGTATTCCTTCTGCATGGTTTTGTGCATGAAAGGAAAATGTTTCCTTAATTCTAACCCTCATCTCAGTTACCGAAGAGTAAGCAATTATGCCTGTAAATTGATGATTACTCTTTCCTATCCATCACCGCTAGGATGCAGCGTTTTTTGAATATTCATTTAAAGTACATGTGAACCAGCAAAGTAATGAATGGGCTGTGCTTCTGGACTTTGTCTTTTCATATGCTAAGTAGTAATAGTTAATCAGCATTGCTATGTGGTACAACATCAGATAATCAAACCAAAAACATCCATCAGCTTCTCCTGAAGTGAATCATCGTTCTAGCATCCTCGCTCAGTGTCTTCTGCAGGAGCAAAATGAAACAAACTTCTTTTACTAGAAAAAGTGTTTGCTTGCTTCTTCTTCTTGCTTTGGGGGGAAAGAAGTGAAGCGATACAGGTATTTATTTTGATGAGGCTGGCTGATCTGTAGCATTTTCTCTATGTGCTTTGCATCAGTCCACCAGAAACAAATGTGCTTCTCTGCACGTTGGCTTGCATGAGCAAGGGGGGAAGCGTCTGTCCCTTGAAGCTTTCTGCTGCTCTTAGTTTGTATCTTGAGTGATAGACTCCAGTCGTCTAATCTTTCTACCTTATATATTTTCTTTGTCTTAAATAGAGTGGCTGACACGCCAGAAGGCTGTGCCGCCTTACAGCATGACCTGGACAGGCTGGAGAGTTGGGCAGAGAGAAACCTTATGAAGTTCAACAAGGGCAAGTGTAGGGTACTGCGTCTGGGGAGGAATAACCCCATGCACCAGTACAGGTTGGCGGCTGACCTGCTGGACAGCAGCTCTGTGGAAAGGGACCTGGGAGTCCTGGTGGACAACAGGATGACCATGAGCCCAGAATGTGCCCTGGTGGCCAAGAAGGCGAATGGCATCCTGGGTTGCATCAAGAAGAGTGTGGCCAGCAGGTCAAGGGAGGTCATCCTCCCCCTCTACTCTGCCCTGGTGAGGCCACATCTGGAGTATTGTGTCCAGTTCTGGGCTCCCCAGTTCAAGAAAGACACGGATCTGCGGGAGAGGGTCCAGCAAAGGGCTACAAAGATGATTAGGGGATTAGAACATCTCTTTTATGAGGAAAGGCTGAGGCACTTGGGTCTCTTTAGTGAAAAGAAGATTGAGGGAGCGTCTTACTAATGCTTACAAATACTTCAAGGGAGGATGCCAGGGGGATTGGAACAGTCTTTTTTTCAGTGGTGCTCTGTGATAGGACAAGAGGTAATGGGCACAAGCTTGAACATAGGAAGTTCCATCTTAACATGAGGAGGAACTTCTTTCCTTTGAGGGTGGCAGAGCACTGGCACAGACTGCCCAGAGAGGTTGTGGAGTCTCCCACTCTGGAGACATTCCAAACCCACCTGGTCGCCATCCTGTGCAACTGCTGTAGGTGACCCTGCTCTGGCAGGGGGTTGGACTAGATGATCTCCAGAGGTCCCTTCCAACCCTGACCATTCTGTGATTTTGTGAAATATGAATTAATGTAATGTCATTGTATGTATTTCAGTTAATAGCTTTCTGCACACAGGGATCAGCAAATCGTTCCTTCCTTTTTGGCTGTATGTGTAGATTTTATCTTTTTATCTGCTTTTCTCCAAACATGTAGTCATACTGGTCTGAATTTCCTATATCAGTTCTGTGGCTGTAAAATAACATGACAAATTTCAAGTCGGTCTATATTTGGCCACACAGAGCAAGTACCGGGAAGTTTCTTTGAACTATTTACATGTTTAAACTCTTGTCCTCCACTTAGAAAATTTCTTCTTGCAAGAGGTGAAGGGTTTTGCTTTCGCAGCTCTGCAGTTGCTTTGAGAATAAATGCTACTTGTACCATGTGTTTTCCATGGTCAGTGTTTTTTAATTTTTAAATAATTATTTAAGACAGAAGATTTAAATAGCTCTGGTTCTGTATTACGAAATGCCAAATTAAACCTAGCAACTGCAAGAAGTTACAACAATTAATACTTTACACATCGGCACGTTGATGGTCTGATCAGCAATGGTAACAAAAATGTAACCCATTTTTTAGCCTTTTTTGAGGATGTATGATTTTGTTCTGCATGAATTTGTGCACCGAAGTTGTCGTTTGCCAGGTTGTGGCATAAATGGTGTGAAAGGAGCACTTTACCCAGCGGCTCCTGCTGTGCTTAGTCCAATTTGAATGCCCAACAGGACTGGTTGACAGCCTGGATGGAATGTCCCAAAGACTCTCCTGGGTTGTTCTTGCTGTAGAAGGGATCAGATAGTACATAAGACATTTATTAATAGTCAGTAGAAACTATCCCGCAGGATTTATTATAGAGAACAGTCTTTTTTATGTCATTAAGATATTGAAGAGATGTTTTGTATCTAGTCAAGGTATATCAATAGCAATAAATTGTGCATATGCTGGGATGGTCAGGGAGACTGCGGTCAGCTGGATTAAATAACTGAGCAAAAGTGTTTTGAGAAGTCTCCTCAAATCTAGCTTGCACAACCTCCTAGAGGAAGGTTTGGAAATGTTGGAGTAAAAGGAGGCAAGGTGTTTGTGTCAGGATTTAGGTTTGACTTTGATCATTTTGAGATCAGTGCAAGTAGATGTGTAATGTGCCTCTGCACTCAACAGAGGATGTGTGACTATCACTTGGAGCAAGTGAGAAACTCTACCCAAAGCATCTGGCAGAAGTTGTCTGGTTTCCTCCCACTTCCCTTGGTCTCCAGCAGTCTCTCCTGTTTTGGGGTTCCTTCACAGCGCCTTGCCACAACTACAGCAAGTCTGTCTTCTGTCATTCCTGCTACTTGGAGCCTGAACGAGGGAGTTTGCAGTGCCTTTGAAAATGCAGGGCAAGTCCCACTTTTGCCAGCCTAAGGTTAATTCTTTCTTTGGCCAAAGCTTGGTATTTCTATCCACACTCATGTTCCTCTGGTTTTAGTGTTAAACATTTAACCACTCCTTTTGTTCTCTTTTTGTTTATTGTAGTTTCATTTAGATATAAGGCAATGCTTGCGTTTGGTGGGGGTTTTTTGTTTGGTTTCTTTTTTTTTTTTTTTCAAATTCTACTATTTCAGTGGCTTTCCAAGGCTGAGTTGTGCATATAATTGTAATTCTGCAAATCATGTGTGTCACTGAAATTCCAAAGCATGCAAATTAAAGTTCTTCTATATGGCCGCCTCGGCTTTAGCACTTGGTTAATCGGTAGAGGAAGGGGTCTAGGTGGGCTTCTTTTTTTCCATGGGAACATCCATCTCTTGTATGATTGTCTTCATCTCCATTACTTTGGCATCATCGTGCTTTGCTCTGGCACTTATGTGATTGTAAAAAATGCTTCTTTATAGATTTGGTCATTATACTTGTTTCTCTTTCATTACCAGCTTGCAAGCTGATCGGTGTCAAAAAGCTTCCATAACATTTATTATAATACCGACAAATCAATACCTGTGCAATGGAACAAGAATAGATGCATTATGGTTGTGAACTGTGGTGGTGTCTCTGATGTTGTTTACTGTTTCTGGAGTTTGGCCTTTCAGAAGGTTGGGATGAAGCTGACTGACAAAAATATAAAAGATGTAAAAGAGTTGGTTCGTGTAATTTTTCTTTACTTGGAGCCCCAGGTAAAGAGATCTGTTTGCTCTTCACATCACTTTTTAACAGGGTAAACCCTAAATCTAAAGTCCACTGTGTAAGCAGTTTCCTTTTTATTTATCCCAGACCTGGGGGGAATACTCCATTTCCACTCCTTATTGATTAAAAAGCTTCCACGTTTACATTTCTACAAAACTCATCAAGACACAAGTGAGAGCAGTAATTTCTAGTAGCCAAATATCATAGTGTTAATGTGCTTTGTTCTCCTGCCTTACAGATTAAAGGTAATGAAAACAAAAATGCATTGGCACACTTAAGTACTAGCGTGGAGAGAACTGACTGCTTTTTAAGTTAGCTGGAGTTACCTTATCAGAACTAATAATAAGAAGCAAATACCTGGTTTCACTTGGTTACCTAGAAAGGAACTTTATGCCCCTTTTCAAATCTTGCTCATGGCTCTGCTTTTGACGTAGTTACATCTGCTGACTTGTGTGCCAAAGTGGTTTTTCCACTCCTTATTACTTGGGACCCTGAAAACCAGTTCACCGAAGACGGCCAGCTGGTGCCTGTGCATCACCATCATGAGGTTTTTATAACCTTACTGAAAGGACTGTGTTGGGATTGTTGAAAAACATGCTCTTTTGTTCCCTTTGGTGCAGTTACCTGTATCGCATCCATCATGACGTCTTGTGTTATAAACACTGGTGGTGTTCTTGCCATGTTCCCAAGAAAAAATTAGTGTAAGGGAATAGAGGAACTATTTAAGTGACTAATTCATTAACATGATATATTTTTGTTAGCAAAGGCAAAACTGTAGAAGTTCACCTATATTTGAAATGTGAGGATGTGGCTGGTGACACCTAGCATTTTCTTCAGCCTTGGATCAGTCCTTTGACTCTTGGGCAATTTTCTCCTGGCACTGTTGTATCTGAGGAATTGATTTCTTACCCCCATAGTGGTGGTATTTGGTGATATTTTGGGTGTCTTGACTGCAAGTCACTTGGGGGCATTAAGAACTGTAGGGCTGTGTGACGTAAGTGGTGTAGAATTGGCTTTGTGAGATCTTTACTGTTGGTGACGCTGTGTGAGAAGATGGTAACACAGGCTGACTGTTAGTTCCCTTTTAGAACCCGGATTGATCATAAAGCACTAACTTTTAGAGGAAAGCAGAATTGATGCATTAAATATGGCATTATGGATTCTTAGCATGGAAAGCCATAAGGCTGTTTTTCCAGGAATGTTTTTCAGAGCAGAGTCAGTTTCTCATCTCCAGTGTCCTTCATATCATGTACTTTTATTAGATATTCAAATAACGTGGGGAAGGATATCCGTACCCTGCTAATTCGGTCTCCAGTCTTTCAGACGCTTTCTTTTATCCTTATATTTATTCATGTGAGTTGTTCATTTGACTAGTCTGGTTGCAGAATAAGAGATGCATAAATAGTGCATTTTGAGTTTATTACGCAAAGTTAAGGAAGATAAGGGAAAGTATGCATATGTCATTGCAAGCCCATTTATTTCACGTTGTACTATACTGAACACAGCGGCATGTTCTACAATGAAATTTATCCTTCTGCTGCTGGTGGTACAGAGGAGTGACTAAAATACATTTGTTATAACATAATAAACCATATTAATACCGAATAAAATAGCATGGGGATCTTGTTATAGATACTGTGTCTGCATTATAACCCAGGGCAATATCTGAGTAAGTAACATTTATTATTAAGTGTAATTTTTATGCTGCTTTGAGAGTGACAAACATTTGACATGTTCAGTTAATAGGTTTAATTAAAATTCAAGATTAATTATGAAGATGAGTAACTCTCCTTCATTACCTTGTAGGAACAAAAGATACTTAGGTTTTGAGAAAGAAAAGATGATTAACCCAGTAACATGTATCAGAAGAATTGCAAATACTCCCTTTACAGGATCATAAATATTAAATTCTGCCTCCCCCAGCATAGAGGGAATGAGATTCAAAGCAAATTGGGTTTGCAGAACTGCTGGGTTTCAAAAAAGTGATTTTAAGATAACATAAGTGCACTTGTCAAAGAGGTGAACTGTTGCTTCAGACAGATCAGAGATGATTAGAACAGGGAAAGGTGTTGGAGTCTTACTCTAAATCTGAACAGGTTATTGAAGTATGACTCAGATGTAAAACATTGGACATGGGATTGGTTCCCTGGGTTTAAGTTTTGGATAATCATCCGATGATCATGTAAAAACACTTGAAATAGGATAGACAACTATCCTCATTTCTTCTACCGTTTCCAAGAAAGTGGCAACACCAACTGATGCATTGTGATACATTATATTTATAGGTCAATTTAGCAGCTTTTTCTATTAAATGTTGTCAGGCACTGTGATTTATATGATATTTGTTCAGCGTGCCTGTAGCAGATATGACTGGTAATTTGAAAAATGAAATGTGTTAACCTCTCAGTTAAGCTAATGATAAAGTTGAATTAGGCTAATAACAGTTTAAAACAGCCATATGTTTCCTTTCAACTTTGTAGACTTTCAATCTTAGATAGGCTTTAGCCTCGTATAAAAATACAGAACATTATTTCTTTGTAAGTACAGCATGTTGTTCTGAAGGGTCACCTCCAGGTCTTTGACTTACAAGTAGGAGAAAAGGATTTTGTTTTTAATATGTTCTGAAATTTCAGTTTTTGAAAGATGTCTCCTTCTCATATTTTCTGTGTCAGTCATTGCTATTTAGCTTGGATTTTTAATCAATTGCCAGATCTCATCACTGGTTTAAAACAAGTAGTATGGTTGTTTCATCTCTGCAGCCTTTTTTGTTGGGGCCTTTGAATTAGCTCAAAATAAGCTATAAACAGTGCAACTCTCGTACCATTTTATGCATTTGATGTGAAAACAAGGCATGGCCGTACCTGTCATACAAAGAAACTCTTGAAACTCATCTGATAAGAGTGCATTTTGGCCAAGGTTCAACACCTTAAGCAGGTTCAGCTTTCCAAAGCTGCCCTCGCTTCACTGATATCTTAGCTGGTAGTGTGTCCAGTCTTCTAGTGGGTGCTGCAGTCAAACTATTCTAAATGTTAAATGCTGTTGAGTGCCTTTTAAAAAAATGGAGTACTATTTTTTTGCTCATAAATAATGGAATTCAGTTTTTAGGAGTGATGTTTGTGTCACTGCCATGCCTTGAAGGTCACAGCTTGTTTAATGATGTCTCATCGTTGCTATTCTTTTTGTCCCAGCGTTCCCACTTGTGTGCCCCACCGGTTTACACACGAATTCCTAGGGAAACCCAGATTAGGGGGTTCGTTCAGACCTTTCTTCGTCCACGACAGTAAAAGTTTATATCTGGCAATGTGGAACTCTTAGTGGAGCTACTAGACTGGGAGGGGGCAAGGTGAAGATCTGAAATGGGCTCTTTATTCTACAGGTTAAAAAATTCCTGTTTCCTTCCTTCCTTCAATTAGGAAGGCTGTCCCTGCTGGTGACTCCTTGAGCTGCTGTACAAGTACCCAGGTGTAGAAGTCAAGCTTTTTTTGTCACTCCAAATAAGCAGTAATGACTAGAAAAAGTAGAAAACTTAGAAAATCCCTCCCCTTCTTCTCTTTCCAGTAATGGATTTATATACAAAATTAGTCTTCTTTTCATTCTCTTGATTAACAGCCAATTTATGTTTTTATCCCCAGTAGTTCTGCAGGCAAATTTTTATATGCAAACCTGGATGAGCTTGCTATGTTCAGCGTGATTACCAGCACCCAGAGTCTAAAGTGTGTGCTCATGAAGATTGGCCGTGATATCAGTTATAGAGGTCGCAGAACGTAATTAAGTTCCCACAGAAAAAAAAAATAATAATTGCCTCCGTTAGCTGACTCACTTAACGCCTATAGGTAACCCTTAAAATCATACATATTTGTGCTGTGTAAATGGTGCTTGTCAAAATGCTTCTGTCAATGGGATGTGGGTTTTTTCTGTGGACAAGATTACTGTTTGGGCGCATTAGCAGAGAGCTGTGCTTTGCCATTGGCAGTGCAATAAACTTCCAGATCTTGACTGTCACAGCAGAGGTACCCATCTAGGGTGAATTTAGGTTGCTTTGCAACACATGGCCGTGAGATCAGATTGGAAGAGCCCGGGAAAATCTTTCGAGTGGAGCATATCAGTCACCCCACGCATCCAAATATACATGCGTCTCACATAAAAATGTCCTGTAATGTTAAGCAGTGATTACAACATATCTCTTGGGTAAGCCGTTGCCTGGTGGCATGGGGTAGATTTGAATAAAATAAAGATTATCTGCAGCACAAATAAAACCAAAATGGAAATCCCTTTGTTGGAGACAGCTGTGCTGCAAGCTCCTTAGATACCTTTTGTGTCATTGTCCCCACTTCTTTTTGATGTACATCATTTACGTCAGGGGCTAATGGTCCCTCGGTGTCCTGGATCTGCTCAGGCTACCTCAAATGGTTTCCCAGCTTTGCCGGCAACGATTTGAAAATTTGCTCAGCGTTGGTGACTCTACACTGGGATCCTTCAGCCAAAATGGATAATCTGATGGGTCTACTCTCTTAGGCCAAAACCCCTTCCTATTCTTTTCTTGAAAAACAGAGGTCTTAGCCTTGCATCCTGGCAAGACACCAGTTTAAGAAAATGTAGACTGCCAACCTATACAGGATCACCTTGTTAGCTTCATTGAACCCTTCCCAATCCAGATGGTGAAAATGTTCTTGTAGAAGATTCAGCGCTTTTTGGAACCATGGTAGAAGCTGCCTTCTCAGTGTCTTTCAATGCAAAGCCAATCTTGTGGCTCATGGGATCATTATTGCTGTTATTCTGTTCTACTTTAGGATCTGAGGAAGAGCTTTAGATGCCTGTGTCAAGTAGTTACGGTAGTTGGTCTAACAAAAGTGATTACCTCTTCTAGAAAACTTGCCCACATCAAAAAAATTATTTACCCTTAAGGTTGAGGGAGGCACAGCTTTGTTGTCACCTGATGCTGGAAGTTCAGTAGGAGAAAAAATAAAAAAGAAAAATATGGAGTTCTAAATCTGCAGATGTGTAATTTCCTACATTTGGGGGAAGAAATAGAAAACTTTAATGTTTTCCAGTGTAGACAATTCTAGACTGAATAGGAGAGATTGCAAGGTCACGTGATTAGAGATAAATGTTTGCGTGGGATGACAAATGACAGCTTTTATGCATTGTTTTACTGTCGGTATTTTTCGTGTTAGGTAACAAATGCAGTTAAACCCTGAGCATGTTTGGAACTTTTTCGAAGTGCCTTGAAGCACAGAGCTAAGCTGCATTTCAGACTTTGCAACGCGTAGTCCAGAAAGTTGGCTACTATGACAGATGGCGTTGAGATACGCTTTTAGCTCTGAGGATTTCTTAGAACATAGCGCAAAGAAAGTTTTCGGAGGGAATGAGCTCATCCCTTTTACATTTGAAAAGTTCGTAGTCTAGCAGCAAATAAAAAAACCCCTATTGGTCTGCGTGTTTCAGTCCCTCAAAAGGGGGTCTACAGGGACCTCTTCTGTATTTATTCTGCATTTTTCCTTGGAAGACACTGGAAAAGAAAAGTTTTTATCCAATTCGGGTTACGGTAGATTTTTCTTAGTAAAATTTTATATACCTCCCCAGGAAGATGTGGCCCACAAAGAGTCAGCTCATACCTCCCTTAAAACTGTTAGTAGGGAGATATGAGACGATCACAACTTCTCATATATAGGCAGGGATGTGAATGCATGTTGAGAAGAAAGTGGGTTTTAATTTATTTTCTAGTCAGAGTAATCTGATTTTTTCAGAACTGAGATGCCCTCCTGCCACTTTTTTTTCTCTGTCTGGTGC
>NW_009649075.1:2160111-2192835 GCF_000708025.1 Charadrius vociferus
ATGTCACATCTCAGAAAGTCTCAGCCTCCTGTATTTCCATCCAGCAGGTCTAAGACTTTTATACCAATCAGAAATAGATGCCCATAAGTTACACCAAAAAAGAAATGTTCTCATAGAGCACTTAAATATTTCTCTTCTCTTCAGCTTTTTGGGGTGTAGAAAGAGTAACGGTACCAAAACTTGTTTTAGGTGAGACCAGAGGTCCCACACTAACCCAGTATGCTTTCTCTGACAGTGGCCAGTAGCATGAGTCTTTTTTAGGGAATACAATGTCAAGTCCAAAATAACACTTTCCCAAATGTGTGCCCTTCTGGCTTTGGGAAACCGCATCCTAGGCACTTTTTGAGCCAGAGGTTGTATCCACAGCTTTGTGTTTATTAGGTCACGCTGAACTTTCTTTGATGGATTTATCTAATTAGTCTTTGAAACCACTTGTGCTTTCAGTGCCTATATCACAGTGAGTAATTTTTTATGCATGTTTTATAGCAGCTTAAAGGACCTCCTACGATTACCTACAGGGTTTTTTTTTTGTCTACCATAAATCCTTTTCTAAGTCCATAAATCCAATTAGTATCGCTTTTAGTCTATCTGTTGACATTTTGGTAAACATCTCTGCATCAACATTTTTATCAACAGGTCTATATAACAAGCCATTATTCCAGTTTCTAAGTACAACTGTCCTTTCTTAATTGTGGGAGAAGGAAATATATTTTTACTTTGCCAGATTTTATAGAAGAAACCTACTAATAAAGATTTAAAGCTCTTCTTAAAGCATGTAAAATTCAGATATGAACTCATATATAATTGGATTACCCAGCCTCATCCTCTCATCTTTTTCTTGCTGAAGCTGGTGTCAATCCACAGGATGGTTGGTTGCCTTTTGTGTAAAGGAGATGTATCTGTTCCACATAATCCTTTAGAAAACATGTCCAAAAACTTTTACTGTTTATCTGAACTAGTTATCAGGTATTTCTTGCTGTTCCTAATGAACTGACTAACCTCATTGTACCTTTTTTCCTTAAGCTTAGCATCCTATTATTTTCTCTACATTGTCTTCTGCTGTTAAAGAGACGTGGTTTCTCTCTTGCTTCTCTGTTTTCTTTAAAAAGTTTTAGATCCGCTTGTGCTTTAATTCCAAAGCTAATGAGATTTTTGTCGGATAGCTTTCAGTCCTTGGTTTTTAGGATTGCAAGCTGCATCAATTAAGGGTGCTTTCCATCACAGCCATGCTGGTATCCAGTTGTGGGTTTTATAAGTTTCTTCTTTATCTTTTTCTCTTAGTTCTGAAAAACCTGTTCATCATTTTTAAGGGGCACCAAATAAAGGTGTGCTGAGTCTCTAAGAATATGACTTTTTTTTTTTTTTTTTTAATTTCCAGCCTCTTCACCCTAAATTGGTGGGTGATCTTGTATCTACAGCGTTTGGTGTATTTCTTACCAGCCAGAAGGGAATCAAGGGCTTGCTTTAATATTTAATAGGATCTCTCCTCTGGAAGCCTTATAACTGTATGTTATTCTTTCATGCTTTTCTTATCCACCATGTTCTCTGTAGGGCTCCTCTTATAAAAAAAAAAAACCCTTTATTTTACTGTTCTTGTCTTAGTTGTAGCTTTTAAAATGCGTTTAGCTTAGAGACTATACTTCCAATTCCTCCTGTCTCCTTGATTCAGTTTTGGAGGTACAATTTCTGATCTCTCAGCTCGTCAGGGACCTCTCTCCTCGCAAAGCCTGTTTTATGTCTCTTCTCTTCTGCATATTCTGTCTCCCACATGAGCAACCGTATTTGATTTGCCAAAATCCATGTGGTATCCTGAGCCATGATCCTCCCTGGGAATTTCTTTTGGCAAATAGCATTTGTAATTGCTTAGATTTTGACATCTACCCCTTCAAAGTCTAGTGTCAAGCAGTGTCACTGTAGGCTTCTGGTCTCTTAGTGTTTCTTTTCTTTTTTATAGTTTTTGCAAGTTTAGTGTAAAGGTGAATTCAGAAATGAAAAAAACTATTTGGATGCTATTAACAGTTGGTGCTATTATGAAGGTTGTAAAAGATGAGCACACCAGAGAGTGTGTGTCTTATGGATTTTAAAGTATCTGAACTTGCTTTTAAATTGCCAAGCCATGTTGGCAATGTTCCTTAAAATCATTCCCAAATACCAGAAGAGAAAGCTCAAAGGAAATATTAAAAGTTATCCAGGTAATGATTTCTGCAAAGTAGAAAAATAGGGAGAGCTTTTAGAAAGTGAAATTTGTTCTTGTTATAAAACACTAGTTTTAAGATTATAACATGTTAAGTGTTTCCAGTTTTTAATATAAATCAATTTGTCTGGAAATTGTTGAGCTTTTCCTGTAATGAAAAGTCTTTTAATGGAAAACCTTGGAGTAAGGGACACTACTCTGCAATTTCAACCATGGAAGACTGCCGAAGGATAACAGACCAGCAATAAAAGCAAAAGTGAGAAGAAAATAAAGGCTGGGGCTTTGGTGGCATAAAGGAGGAGCAAAAGGCCACAATAAGAAATAAAATCCAAGGTACCAGACAGGGATCACTGCAGAGCTCAGAACATGCACGTGCTGTTGTTAGATGTGACGTGTTGGGTGGGAGGGGAGGACTCCATACAGTAAAAGCTTATGTACCTCAGGAGGAAGGGAATGATGTTTCCAGACCATCAGACTAGGAAAATAATTTTAGCAGCTGTGATTTGAACAGGCTGGAAAGGAAGGAAGCGTGTGGGAATTGGATCCCAGGTAGGAAGGAGTCACAGTAATTGAGGCAGGAGATGATCAGGGCAAGGATTAATGATTTAGCTGGGCTGGTAGGAAGAGTGTTTGATATTCAGTGAATTGCAAAGCAGGGAAGCGATGTGACCTGCTGAGCATCCAGATGCCGCGCTGAGGGCAAAGCGAGCAGCGGAGCGGATGGCGGTGTTGCAAAGGCTGCTTGAGCACGAGGTTGGGAACGGTGTTCCCGGACATGGGAAGAGGAGGTGTGGGAGGAAAAAGAATTCACCTGTTGCTAGTGTGTGATGTGCCCTCCTGGCTCTGAGTTCTGGGGGCTGTGCTGGGAGACCACGCGGTGAAGTTGTGTTGAATTTGCACGTTAGCTTCGTAGCAGTTGCTGTTAGCTCGCGAATCAGCGTGCTTTTAAGGCAAGGGAAGAAACATGGAGAAGAGAACTTATAAACACAGACATTTTGTAGGTGGGAAAGTGCGATGAGAGAGATATTGAAAAAATGCTCGGAGAGGAGGTTAAAGTTTACCAAAACTTCTAATTACACTATCACCCCATACTGCAGCAAAGAAAGAAGCTTTTTAGTGACATCTAATACTATTTACACCAGCAGGTTTTGGTTTTTCAACAAAGTAACCGTATGCTGTGTTTTCAGCTGGAGGGAAGTGACATATGGTGTTGTTTAATAATTGAATTTATTTTAGAGCATCATGTAACATAATTGCCCTGGAAGTACTGTACATACTGCTTAGCTGCCTCTGAGAATGAAGAACAGTGCTCATTTCTTGCCTGCAACTGTGCTATTGTGCTGGTAGATAGCTGTGAACATCAACAAGTCAAATAAGTGATGTTAAATGATGGAAGTGATTCTGGAACCACTTATATCTGGGGAGGTGAGAGATTTTTCCTGGCTTTCACTCTGCTTTTCTTGTCAGCCATGAGGAGACCGTTAAGGCACCTGATTGTCACTACCTGCGAAGGCAGTAAATATGTGCCCAAGCACTTTTTATTCTTGACTTCTCTTTGTTCATTAATACTTTTATTGATGTTTACTCCTCTTGTCCTTCCTGTATCTACAAATTTTTGAGAGCGAGTTTTTGGTTAGGCTGCTTTTGCCCTGGCATCCTCCTTTTAACGGGGCTGGCAAAGTAGGAAGGCATTTGTAGAGCTGTCTTGAGCAGCACTTGTGGTGGTAGACATGCTCTCCCAGCATGGCTCATGCCCACTGCTTTATCTGTCATTAAAAGACCCTGTGCAATGGGGAGAATCTTCCGCTTTATTCCCAAAAGGAGTGAAATGTCTGAGAGCGTTGGGACTCTTCCTAGTGTGAGTCCCTGGGTGATGATTTTTTAGTCCTGGAAAAAGAAACTTTTCTTCTAATTGGATTGTGCTAGTGCGTTATTTATGAATATATTTTTAAAAATTTTCATTCTGTCTCTTCATAAGATTGAATGTGAGCCAGAAACAGCAGGATTGATATTCTGCCTTGGTTAGATATAAATTTTTTATCATATTAGCAATTTTGTTGTCATATTGGTTTTCACTTTCATTAGTACAAAGCGTTCAGATGTTATTTTCCTTTTGAGTTATCTGAAATAAATTATAATGTAATAAATGCAAATAGCTGCATAAAAACAACATTAGGACTGAGGGGGGGGAAATTAAGAAATAATTAATATAGAGGTAAAGAATCTAGTTTCTCTCCTTCTGCTCCCACAGTGTCCCAAAATAGTCATTCCCATCGCAGACTCGGCTTCGGTTTTTCACCATGCAAGAAATTTCCCTGTGGAAGTGACCCCACTACGGTCCTTCCTCACACTGCTCTGAACCAAGTAGGGATGTTATGCAGTTTGTCAAACAGTTTCCCACCCCCTTGGTTTTATGCTTTATTTATTGTAGTATAGTATAGCATAGTATAGTATTTATTGTATTATTATCTATTTTTAATGCTATTAACTGCAGAAAATAACTCACTCCATAGCCGCCTGCATCATACTTAGTTCTATAGGTCCTTAAAAATGTAAATCAGCTTTTTTAGGGACCATTGTGGAACAAGTTATGTTGCTTCTACAGTTCAACTTTGGGTCTGTAGAGCCTCCTTTATTTTTCCTAGTGCTGCTGGCTGCTAGTTTTTCTTCATTCAGAGGGAAATTCCTAACTATATTTGAAACCACTAAATAATTATTTCTGGGTAACGATTTGGCTCCATAATGTGTTTTTCCAGTTCTGAATTACATCTGCAACTGCACTTCTTTGGGGTGAAGACAGTCCTTTTACTGAGGTCTCTCATGAAAGTGTTTTTACCAGCAGATGTTTCAGGAAGGAAAGCCAGAAAAATCAAAGGCATCAGTCTCTATGTCCATTATGAGCCCATTACCCCTGTGTTACGAGGGGTTATTTTAGCTTTTTGGCTGATAAAAGAGGCAAATAAGAGAACTAGAGTAGCTTGCTGCTGCCGAGGAATCACCCCTTCTGCCCGTCCCATTTTCTTCAGGAGAAAATGAGGACAATATGAAAGACGGTATCTATATCTGTAAAGATTTCACCTGCAGTTCTCCTAGGCATGGCTGGCGGTCAGTAATGCACCATACACATTGTCAGTCTTAGAGAGTGGAATAACTAGGAACTGGGAACGACACCACGGATGAGGCTATACTGCTTTGGGGAGGACGAGAGTTTAACCATGTGTACATGAGACTTGCCATGGCTCTCATCTGCCTGGTCGGTTTTATTTGTTTATACAAATTTAGTGTTTGAGGCTTTCACAGCTCCTTTAGGTAGTTGAATCTCCAGCACCTTCCAGGAGAGATTCATATGTGACCTCTTAGAAAGGGAAGACCATAAACTTAATCTCCAGACTCCCTGGCGGGGAGATTCGTGGCCAAACACAAAGGACTGAAGTTTCAGTAGGAGAAATGAATGAAATTATATGTCCAGGGAAGTACAAGAGGTCAGAGAAGAAGAAGATATAATGTTACCTGTTGGTTGTAATGTCTATGAATTAGGGACAAACTCTCAGAGGAAACATTCCTAAATCTGAACTAGTTACCCTGCTCGATTTATTTTAAGCCAAACTGACGGGTTGATGGTTGGCCTCTTTGCATCGCGAGCAGCAGCAAGGTCCCTTCTCTCCATGTGATATATAGGAACCTGAAATCTCAGATTTTCTTTGCAGAAATGATAAATGTTTCTGCCTGATGTTTTCCAACTAATCTGCATGGCTGCACAAAAGCCACAAAAGAGGATACAAGGTGCTTAGAATTTCTTAATTCTTGACCTATCTAGAGCTTGCATGGCAGGTTAACATAGAATCGTAGAATCACAGAATGGTTTAGGTTGGAAGGGACCTTGAACATCATTGAGTTCCAACGCCCCTGCCATGGACAAGGACATCTCCCACTAGACCAGGTTGCTCAAAGGCCCGCCCGACCTGTCCTTGACCACCTTCAGGGATGGGCAGCCACAGCTTCTCTGGGCAACCTGGGCCAGGGGCTCAACACCCTCACAGTGAAAAATTTCTTCCTAATACCTAATCTAAATCTGTCTTCTTCCAGTTTGAAGCCGCTCCCTCTCATCCTATCACTACATGCCCTTGTAAAAAGTCCTTCCCCAGTTCTCCTGTAGGCCCTCTTTGGGTACTGGAAGGGGCTCTAGGGTCTCCCTGGAGCCTTCTCTTCTCCAGGCTGAATAACCCAAACTCTCTCAGCCTGTCCTCACAGCAGAGGGGCTCCACCCCTCTGATCATCTTTGTGGCCCTCCTCTGGACCTGCTCCAACAGGTCCATGTCTTTCCTGTGTTGGGGGCTCCAGAACTGGATGCAGTCTGGACGTCATTGTACTGTTTGATGATATTACATTATTATAGGCTACTATTTTCCTTTCCCTTTCTACCCAACGACAATCGAAAAAAAACCCTAAAAAACCCATCAGAACCAATCCACCATTGGGCACCAAAGAGGCCCAAAGGAGGGTTATTGGATGAAAGGCATATCACTGCTATAGGCTGTAGAAATACACCAACAAAACAACAAATTTATTCCATTCAAAATAGGGTTTGTGATCTGAGTAGTTAAGAAGAAAGTAAATAATAGCCTTGCATTTCTTTGTGAGACTTCTCATTTGTTTTTATAAGCATTCAAGAAAAAGGAAGATGTATTCAAACAGACACAATAGGGACAAGATTCATGGCACTTGACGTAGATGTCTGTACCTAATCCTGTTGTATTAGGCTGGAATGATAGCAACAGGCACTTGCAAGATTTGAGTTGTTTGGCCTCTAGAGCTGTCTGGGTCAGGACCAAAGAATGCCCACGCCTCCCCACTGACCTTCAACGGAGCGTAGGGAGATGCAAAACTGCCGAAAACCAGCTACATTCGCTCAGCTGAATTCTGCCTTAATTATTTCCTGTATTAAGGAACTATTTTTTTCTTTTTTCTAGCTCTGTGAGTTGTAGAATACAACCTTGGAACAGCTCCAACCATACAGCATGCTTTAGTATGATATAACAATAAAATCTTTATGATTATTAAGAAGTCAGGGAAGGTTTGTGCTAACTACCAATCCAAATGTTGCTTTACATCCTGCTAACAGTCACTGGCATGTATGCCATGCCAGAGCGGTACTAGTATATAAATATTTAAATGTTAAAGGAAATATGGAAGGACTGTGCATATAAGCTATAAATGAGATAAGATTGATAATACCGAAAGGCAATATAATTTGAAGAAATCTATTTCAATTGTTGCTTTGTAAATTAAACTAATTTGGGGAATGTTTATTGTCACAGGGAAAATTTCACAATGGAATTTGCTTCTAGGAAATGTGGAACACTGTGTAACGTTCCCCAGTGCATCTGAGGGCAGGATTTAAGGGACACACAGTTACACTACGGAACACTGATGAGTGAACAAACCCCTGATTCACAATTTTGTGAGTAGGAAGAGCAGAACGCACACTGAATTCATAAAGTTATCTTAAAACTCCGGCATGTTGCATTTAAAGGATATGAAGACAGGCTGAGAAGAGTGATGCTCCAAGGGCTGGAGCACCTCTACTATGAGGACAGGCTGAGAGAGTTGGAGTTGTTCAGCCTGGAGAAGAGAAGGCTCCCGGGAGACCCTAGAGCCCCTTCCAGTGCCTGAAGGGGCTACAGGAAAGCTGGGAAAGGACTCCTTATCAGGCAGTGGAGCCATATGACAAGGGGGAAGAGTTTTACACTGAAAGAGGGTAGATTTAGATTAGATATTAGGAAGAAACTCTTTACTGTGAGGGTGGTGAGACACTGGCCCAGGTTGCCCAGAGAAGCTGTGGCTGCCTCATCCCTGGAAGTGTTCACGGCCAGGTTGGATGGGGCTTTGAGCAACCTGGTCTGGTGTAAGGTATCCCTCCCAATGGCAGGGGGGTTGGAACTAGATGATCTTCAAGGTCCCTTCTAACCCAAACCATTCTATGATTCTATGATATTTGAAGGATGCAGATTAGTTCTGTTGGATCAGACCCAAGCCAGATGGGTTGTTTAATATAAAAAATTGCGAGGAGGAAAAGATTTTGAGTGTGTCTTGCAATCTAACAGCACAAATACTGTAGTTTGCCCAGGGAATATTAAAACACTAATTTGTTTGCTGAAAATGTGAAAGTAAATGAAACTGGCTGCTAAACTGTTGTTTGTTTGGTTTTCTTTGTCCCCTTGAGGTTTGATCTTGGGAGATGTCGGCGTTATTGCAGGTTTGAAGTTGAGTAACTTTCTTTGTTATAGTTTATTTTAAACTGTGTCCCAGAAATTAGATGCTACTCAGAGAAAGAGAGATAATTTCCAAAACAAATGAGGTCTCTGGAGTTGAAGCCTCTGTTGACAGCTCTGTAGGGCTCTTTCTAGAGCATTGCAAAAGGTAGCTGTAATGTATGGTACTGAATTTCTATAAATTCAGCAAGTAATAGTTTTGCTTTTGGTTCCTCTGTAATACCTATGTCCCATTTTTAAAGCTTTGCTTTTCTGCATTGTGTGCCGTGCATTTTCATGTGATTCAAAGAAATGTAATTAAGAGCAAAAGGAAAAGGAAAATGGTTCCTCTTGGGAAGCCTGTTTGGTTGAGGCGTGCTGTGTGGTAGGTCTTCTCACAAGAGAGGAGGTGGTTGTCCCATCGCTGCGGGGCCTTTGCAGCTATTTAGGAAAAAAACATAGGAAAATATAGACCAACCCTTTTCTGTTTCATATGCTTGAACGCCTCAGCCTACTTCCTATCCCAAAATGAAATATTCAGCCAAAACTGTTTTGGCCTCATAACTTCCTTCTCTTGCTTCCAGTAGAGTGCTCAGCCTGGAATTGTTTCACCTCTCTCTCTAGGCAGACTATTATCTTACATGACACATTTGGCCACTAGACAATTCAGGTAAAATAGCATATGAAATTAGGGATCCAGGAAGTTATTAAAAGTCCCCACAGCATCAACAACAACCTGAACCCCCTCTATTCTATGCATTTAGCACTGATCAAGCGGTAAAACATATGTGAAAATGGAGTATGGCCCCCAAGGACAGTATTGTGATTAAACTAAAGATGTGGAAGAAAGCATACGTGAGGTAAGGAATTATTTGGATGTCTGTTTTTGAACAGCTTTTGTGAAATTTGAGGTGAGTTCATTAGCAGCTTCCAAATGGACTGCATGTCTGCAATATTCAGGTCGCCCTTCTGTGGGTTTCTCCGTGTTCTTTTGGCTGTAGGAAGGATTCTTGCACATGTTGAGTGGGGAGCTGTGTGATTTAATGGAGCGTTTTTCTCCTTAATTTCTAAGATTTTTTTTCCTCAGGAGTTAGCACGTGTCTGAGTTTTACTGGGCTTAAAATTGCTCTCCTTTAAAGGTTCAATTGGTCAACAGCCCCTGCAACATATACCAACTGTAAAGTGTTCACTGTGAATAACGGCCTCTTTCCAGCAACCTAAAATAGCACTCTGTTTCCTGTGCGTGGCCATGAATCCTGGTGAGGATTTTGAAAAGGCGGCCACTAGGCATAGGTATAAGTCGTTCCTCTTTGACAATGAAAATCCCATTGGTATCTTCAAGCTAGTCTGTATTTCCATGTGTCTATCTGTAATATAGGGAAATAGTTTTAGTTATAATATTAGAAAATTCATATTTTTTTACTTTAAAAGAGAGAAAAAAATAAGGAGAAAACTAAAGTATCTGATTTTTGAAAGAGTAGCATTAATAAGGGCTAATGTGGGAAAGTAAATTAGGAAATATGACCCATGAAAAATTACTTATTTATTTTCCCAAACTCCTAATAAGTTAATTATTATTTATTATTTCTGCTAGCGTAGAACCTATGAATCCTGCTAATCCTGCTGACTAACTGGTGCATTGCAAGCAACAGGGCAAAATGGGAGACCGTGTCCAGAAATAACCATCTGTGTAAAAGATGAAAGAAAATAACTGAATGAGCTGGGGAGGCTTTGAGAAGACAAGGAGGTGCTGTGGTTCACCGCGATAGGCAGTGATCTCTAACACGTCGACAACATTACCCTTGTGAAGCCTTTGTGCGCATCACACCAAGGAAGTGCTTGAATGAGGGAGTAAAGGAAAATAACTCTTCTGAGAGCCAATGGTCAGCATGAGCAACAGCTTGAAAAAAAGCTTGATTTAAAATCAAACAGATGAGCGATGGATGTTCTCACACGCCTGCTAGAGGTGAGCACAGCCATGCAGCGCAGAACAAGAGAGGAAAAGACACGGGAGGACAGGCTGCGGGAGAGGCTGAGAGCAACAAAATGTGGCAGGCATTACATTTCTGTACTTCTTATGTGACGGTATGAAGTCAGAATTCATTAAAGCCTTTTTATAGGTACGGTGGCAGCACCATATGGAACATTTCTGTCTTGGCCGTGGCCACATGATACTGTCTGAAGAACACCACGTGTATTCAGTACATAGTCTGTGGCACTGCAACTGTAGAAGTGTGTGGAAGGGATATACACACAGAATTAAATGTATCTAGTAGCCAAATAATATCTAGTAAATTCTGTTTCCCTTACTACTCAGAGGAGTACAGAAGCAATTATGTCCTGAGGAGGGATGTGCTGGGTTGACCTTGGCCAACTATGCCCCCACAGCTGCTCTCTTACCCTCCACCTCAACAGGACAGGGGAGAGAAAATAAGAAGGCTTTCTATATTGTCATTACACTGGTTGCGTCAGGTGTGGTAGATCTCCTTGGTGAATGAACCTCTTCACCCTGCACAGAATTTACCAGAGTGGAGGAGCAGCCTTGGGCTAAAACTCGTGGTCTGAATTTTATCTCTAAATCAACAAAAGAACTCTCTGCCTAAACATCTATAAACTTAGGAATGCGAACAAATCAAAACATCAGTGGTGGATTTGTTGCTGCCGTTGTTGATAAATATCAAAATACTCAAATTCTACCAAACCAGGGAGTGTTTGCTGTTCTTCATTGCGTGAAGCCCGTTTGAAAGCATAAGATAAAATAAGAATGCTGATGCAATCTCGGTGCAGATTGCAGATCTGGGGCTGAAACCATTTCCATTTTCAGTTCAGCTAATTGGTTTCCAATTGCCTCTTTCATTTCACTGCACCCAAATGCTCATTTTCAAATCTGGAAGGAACTGCATTGCTAACGCTATAAAACAAATATTTTTGCTTGGCTTGTTGATTATCTGAAGCTTTTTTCTGGTATCACTGAACTTAGAGATACTTATGACACTGATAATTAGGGTTACTTGATTTACATTACTCCTAAAAAAATGTAAACTTGTAAGGTGCAGCTTGGTTCCTACTCCACTGTTGTAGCCATGTCATGAAATTAGTTCATCACTTGGAACTACCATTAAGATAGGACAAGTACCTTGATGTCAGAAATGATTTAGTTTTAAAAGAAATTCACATCAAGGAAAGATGTGGGGTTTGTAGGCTGTCTGCACCCAAATGGGGTGGCACACAGGGCGTCAGATGCATGTGTTTGATGTGTACCTTTTAACCAGCTATCCCTTGCCAGCCCAGAATAAGAATAATTTATAGATCAGTTATAGTAGACCGTAGACATTTTTATTTTTTTCTTAAATGTTTGCATGCTGAGGAAGACTGGTTGATCTGGACTAGAGGTTTACCCCACTATGTTTTCGGTTTGCCAAGCTGAGGTTGCCTATGCCCATCCTTCGTGACACACTCCGTGTCTACTTGCGCTGTTGTGCTGTGTATGAACTTCGAGAGTTCATACTTCTTGATCCAGTGAGTTACTGACTCCATTTTCAATAATGTCAGGGAAGATAAAATGCATCAATTAAGCTTGATATATTTCATGCAGAAGCAAAGTTGAGCACTAGTCGTATCCGAGGTGGTATTAATCACAAAAATAAGAACAGCACTAATACAGGTTATGAGTCGAAGATTGTTAATGTTTCCCTGAAGAAACTTTTGCATTTTTGTTTGCCTGATTTGTGATGCTCTCCTCTTTCATTTTAATATTCCAGTTTTCTCTTTTACTTGCCTACTTGCCTGGAGAATGTTTGAGAAACCCCTTTATGTTTATTTGGGCACTTAGAAGAATTAATGCTGGTTTGCTCCTCTCAAAGATAATTACATTTTACAATTAGCTAAATTTTATTTTAGTTCTTCTGTCTAATTGTTTAAAAGGCAGCAATACTAAAATTGCCGTGGTCTTTCGTATCTCCTCTTCTCTGAGCTGGCCCAGGTTCATTACAAAGAAGCCTTTGGGAAAACATTAAGCAGCGAAATTTCATTGTTTAAAGGCAGCACGCATCATGTACAGTGCATTAAATTCATTCATTTTCCAGTTATGTAACAGCAATATGGAAATTTGGATAAAATCTGAATATGGTAATCTAAATATATGTATATAATATATATACTCTTTGCACATTTTCAGTTGTAAGTTATTTTTATGTTTCCTTTTTTGTAAAGTAATGCTTTTATAATGAAGATTTTGGAATGTTATGTTAAAGCTATATAGGTTCCCAACATATGAACAGACTTTGATATACTTACATCTTTAGACCATCATGGTTACACCAATCCTGTTGTTATAAAGAAAATAGCTATAGGTTTGCAAAATTGGACAAGATGCAGAAATACTCAGATGACTAGAAAAGTATATTCAAAGGATTGGGAGGGAGCACAGCGTATTTAGTTTTAAGAGGACAAGGTTATGCGCTGTTGAATACGACCTATGCATACCTTTTTGAGGAACAGAAAACTGGTGATGGCAAGAAAAACTGGTGATGGCAAAGAAAGATCCAGCAGCTGGAGACGTTCAGACTTGAATTGGATAGCTCTCCTGAAGGGGGAGAGTAACTCACTAACCACGGGGGCAGTCACGTGAAGGGTGTTGGATTTACCATCGCTCGGCACCGATGTTTTTCTAGAAGTCCTTCCCATGTGAACATAGATAAATTGTGTTGTATAGGTCACACTGCAAGTTCTGAGAAAACCTGTTTTCTCTCTGAGTTACTGATGTGGGTGGACGTGTCAGAGATGATTTTGGACAAGAGTGTTTGGTTGATGTGGTGTCAGGTCTCTTCAGGGGTGTGATTGCTCTCAGAACTGAAATGTTTTGCTAATACTCCTAATGCTCTAATTCCTTTACGTGTAACAGCAGACTGACAGGAGCAGTCACTGCCTACATCATGAGAAGAAGATGAAGTTCAGTTAGAGGGATGAAGTGTGTGTTCCTGTTCTCCTTTTCATTACTAAGTAATATTCTTGGTATGAGATGATTGTAGCCAACATAGACGGGTAATCATTTTTCAAAGTGACGAGCTTTTCTGCTCTCCTCTTAGGCACATGATTCATCCCATCGCATGACTTAGATTGAAAATAAGCATGCTACGGTTTGCAATTTGTTTTCAGTGCAAGCTTAATGCCATGGGCTGTTTTCCAGAGGTTAAAAAAGCCACTGCTTATTGATGGCAAGAATTGTGCATCTTATTTGTGAAGACCTTTTATAAATACAGATTTGATTTATTCATTCTATTTTACTTTCTTTCTAAATTGAGATCTCCTTCTATACAAGTCTGCAGTGATAGAAGAGAAGGATGTAGGATTCCTTTAAATTTTTTTCATTCCCACCTCCTGGGAACTAGTGCAATATTGGAAGAGTGTTATAAGAATTCAGTCTCACGGTTGGTTATTCATTGTTATCATGCTCGCAGGGAACCTGCTTTCCTTAAAACTTTGTTGTCACTCTGCATTGAATTTGTATTAGTTGCTAAAAACAATCCAGAGATTAGGATGAATAAAGTTGGACTGTTAAATATTTAAAAGGAAATGGTGGGAATTTAAGCCACGGTTTTCTCTTGTTACAAGTGGACAACCAAGCAGAAGCAGAAATATCCCTTTTGGATGTAAAAATCTTGGGGATTCTTCTTGGTAGATATCAGTGTACATGGTAGTTTTTAATGTGAATAAAAGTGACTTTACTGCCTTGAGAAACAGTACTTCTGTTTCACATATGGGATCTCTGTTTTGCAAACAGAAACCTGTAGCAGTGACACACACATGTAAATACGTACATATTTGTGAGTGTCTGGGAATGTAGTTTAAAATGTTTTGGTATATGCATTTAATACTGCTATTTCAAATTATACTAAATGTGAAAATCATTACTGACCAATGAATTGTAATAAAATTTATATTTACTGATCTTTACTAGTCAGTGGTACATGAAATACTGTGTTTTCCATACATCGTATCATCCGTTCTAAGAATAGCTCAGATACCACTGTGTTACATACTCCAATATTGCCTTTTATTAAACGTGCACTTAAAAAAAAAATTATAGCAGTGTATTTCTACCTTCCCACATCTGGGCTAACCGTGATCAGGTTGCTACCATGGAGTGTTAAACAAGAAATCCCAACTGCACTCCAGAGACGAAAGGTTGGCAAGTGGTGACTGCCTTCCAGGCTTACTGGAGAGGGGAAAATAATCTCTTTGTAGAGATACAGAGAAAAGAAAGAAAGGTTCGATCTGTTTTTTTTAACAGCTGCTTCTCTTTTTCAATCCCTAATTAATTTTAACAGTCATTATCCTCTTGAATATCTCTTTTTTTATATGTAATATATGTATTTGCCTTGTAGTCCAGGTAGAATGGTGAACCCAACAGTAGGACCTAGTAATCATGGGTGTTAAAAGATATACACCAAAGTTGAAATTGGTCTTTATGGAGGAAAAATACTATAACTGGTTTTGTATTCTTAAATCTGTGCTTCTAAGTGCTAAGTCATACTGATCAGCATGGGTTTATTGCATTATTTCAACAGTGGAGATAATTAAATGAATGATGACTAAAAGAGGACATTTATATGACATTCAATTATTTAACGATGTAAGCTGTCAAAGTGCTTTATTCCAAGACTCTAAAAGCTGAATTTAGAAGCCAATCCAGTGAAGTATTTGGAATTGAATTTTTCATTAGCTTTAATGACTTTTTTTCAATGGTTATTGTATGGGTCATCTGCAAACTGCAGTAATTAAAGCACTGGTGGTAATTATAACTTACAGAAAATAACTGAAACTGAGTTTGAGTATAATGTCTGTCTGTGCCACAGGACTATGCCAAGGGCAGGTGTGCATGCTTTGTTTTCAGTTGCCTTCCTATGGTGGAAGCCAGTGGGAAATAATTGCTCCGAAATTGCGAATACCTTCCACCACATTGTATTTAAGGTTCTGTTGAGGTTTTTTTCTCATCGAATTTTGAAATAAGCTTATAGTTGCTTATATCAGAAGTGTGTTTCTGTGCCAGATAACCCTCTTTCTCAGCCCTCGGACATTCTTTACATACACTTCATGCACACAGACCCGAGCATTTGACCATTAATAGATGTGTGAAAAAGAGTAGATGCCCG
Organism: Charadrius vociferus; assembly: GCF_000708025.1. Taxonomy (NCBI): domain Eukaryota; kingdom Metazoa; phylum Chordata; class Aves; order Charadriiformes; family Charadriidae; genus Charadrius; species Charadrius vociferus. Next base: position 2,175,711 of record NW_009649075.1, read on the forward strand.
TTTTTCCCTGGAGCCTTCATCCTCCCTCACTCTTCAGTCTTGCCTTTGAGGGGTATAAATATGAGAACACAGTGTAAAGCTCCTTACCTCAAGGAAATTGGTGTATGTCCTTTGATTCAAGAGTCTTCAGTGGTTGAGATTAATTGCCGATCCTCAGCATATGGTTTTGCTTTGACGCCCAATGGTTTCTTGTCTTTATGGTTGTTAGTACTGCGGGACAGTCCAGTGGATAGGGTGCTAGACTAAGACTCAGGAGATCTTGTTTTCCAAGTTTTTCTCTGCCCCGCTAAGGGAACACAATTTTCCATGTCTATAAAAGAAGGGGACGTCTTCCCCTTTGATGTACTTTGAGCCCGGCAATGGAAAAAAAAAAAGAAAAATAATTTTAAAAGGCCCTTTTATCATTATTTTATTTTGGACTTTGCTGGGAGACAATGCACCTGACATATTCTCGTAAATATACTCTTAGGTTGATTTTGGTCTCTGCCATTTATTTATTTGGATTTGGAACAGTCACTTAATGGTTTGTTAATTGGTGTATGTCTGTAGACATAAAGGTCTACAGGGGAGATGATCCTGCACTACTGTGTCTCACGTATGTCTTGATGTTTTAAAATCACTGAACAATTTTAAGTAGGGATGGTCATAATTAGTGCATGTTAAATGCCGCTCAATGTAATGTGAAGGTGCACATCAAGTGATTAAATTTGAGGACAGTTTTGCTTCTACTAGAATAACTCTTTCTGTTTTGGGGCAAAATGTCTATTTTACCATCAAGTACAATGGCAGAAAGAAGACAAGAAAAGAGGCTGTTTCTGGTATTATGGGCTGCTGACCTGTTGGGGTTTTGTGGCAGAGCCCCAGAAATGAACTGTCAATTGAGTTGATAAGGTGACCAGATTATCCTGTTTGAAGATGCTTTGATCCATGAATATATATAGTGTTCCCTTTCAAGGGTTAACCATGAAGTGAGAAGGTATGTAATATGCTCCTTGGATGGAGTAGGCTAAATGCAGCTAAGATAATTTTTTTGTTTGGGTATTTTCTTTTTTTTTTTTTCTAATGTCTTGAAAAACAAATGAGATCCATGTTGTTTGTTCCATTAGTGCACAGAAGTTATAAATGCTTTAGCTTTGGGGGAGTTCCTAAGGAAATACAGTTATTGTTTTGTTTTTTTTCATGGGTTTTAAATCATCTGTTCAAATCACAGATCCTTGCTTACAAATCAAGATTCCATATGTGAATCAGAATTGTAATTTCTTGGATATTACTCTTATTTTTGTTCACATTTTTACAAAGCGCTCTAGTCTCAGGGAAGGGTATATTAATACTTTAGGGTTTTAATTTTTCAGTACTGTGTGGATTCCAGAATAAGTGCAAACTCTTTCCTGGGAAAGCCTGTTCTGAGTTTATAGTAAAAAAGAATTTAAAGGTTGCAGATGTTCCAGCTTTGGAAGCAGGCCAGACTAGAGCTGCAAACTTGATTTTATACCCTATAAGGGTAAAGAGATTGGAGAGTTTTTACCAAGAATACTTTACTAACAGTCTGGGCTTCACTTCGGAGAAAGTTGCCAATTAAAAAACTCCCTCCGATATTTATTTATGTATTTTGCTTCTAAAGGGCAGAAGTCACAGGCCCAAGTCACGTTCCTGGTGAAGTTAAGAGGATCTGCCCTTCATCAGCATATGACACTGTGGTTGGGACAAGGTTTGCATTCTGCCTGTGTGTCACTAAGCGCCCAGGAGCTCAGCTCTGAAGATCTGACTCGGAGTCTACCTCATGCGAGAGTAAATGGAGATCTTGCCTGAGGAATGGCTGACTATTTCATATGGGAATCCTTAGGATATGAAGTGATTTGTTGTAAACACAGGGAATTTGATTCCTCATAAAGTGCTGACGCAAAATTCCCATTGGCTCACCCAGGGAGAAATTGTCCCTTCTCGTCAGATCTTGTAAAAGCGATGTCTCCAGACCCTTAAAAACCCCGCTTTGTGCCACTGGCAAGCTGTGGGGTGATTGCCAGCTTCTTTCTGCTGGTTGAGAGGGAATGGTTTGGTGCAAAGGAACAGTCATTAAAACACTTGATGCAAACTTGAGTGGCATTTCAGAAAACTGAGAAACATCTGGAAAATGGGTAAAGATAGGGAAAATTGCTATTTGCCTTACGTTTCATAGATGTTTTGTGAAGAAGCTTTCAAAAAGCTTTGTACCGTTTTCCATCCCTCTGTGGGAAAATTCAAGTTTTGTTAAATGCCAGGTTTCTTGGGACCAAGGCAGAAGACTTAGAAGAGTGTGTTGCTTGTTTTTTGTTCCCTCCCCCTTCCACAGTACCAGAAGATGAAGCTCTTTGCTTTCCTTCTGAAGTGTCTGGTGTAGAGGAAGTGTTGAGCAAGGTGAATCTTGTGTGCAATTCAGCAGAGTGATTGCCATAAACATAAACTACCATGAAGTTACATTGCTTCTGCCAAAGCACTGTATACTTATGACGCTTTAAAAAAAGCACAATGCCCTTAAGATGTGTGGTTAAACTTATGACTATTGGCTACTCCTGTCACAACAGGTGGGAAGAAGATGCAGGCATGATTCCTTCTACTCTAAGACATTGGAATGTAGTGGATCCGGGTCTTAGCTGTCAGCAACGAAAGGTTACAACCCTTGGTAAGGAATCTGAGAAAGGGTGAAAATACGTATCAGAACATCAGTATTGCTTACCAAACCTGTCCAATATTTTGAGCCTTCTAGACTCCTCCAGTGACTGATGTACATGTCATTTTGGTGGTCATAGAGAGTTTTGACAATAGCAGTCCCTATTCATGTACCAAAACGATAGATTCCTTTAGACAGAAGATGTAAAACTAAGTGAGATTTCTGGTGGGGGGAATTGTTACATTTTCCCATCTTGACAGAAGAGATTTTAAGGAATGAGCTGAAAGCTCCAGTTGAGGTGTTTTTGTCTGGATAATGATAGGTTCAAATCTACCTTGCAGCCTAGAGCCCCTTTTCATTTTTCTTGAGCTGAACTGCTATCAGGAGGACAGAAGAGTATAAGTAGCCTTGTGGCTGGTATCCCCAGCGGAGACTGTCTTGAGCAACCTGCCTTTGTCTAAGTTGAGAACTTTGTCCACCTTTGAGAGAGCAGTGAGCAGTTCCCAAGACAGAGCTCAGGCAAACAAGAGCAAGAAGTGTATATCAGGGTGCTTGGCCAACTCCTCGCCATGGAGTCATGAACTTATGTGCTCGAAAGGATGGATAACAAGAAAGATTTGTGAAAATCTGCTGAAAGTTACTTTGGGTAGAAAAAATCTACCCCAAAGCCCTTCTGTTACTGTGCCCATAGTTGAAAGAGATTTTGGCCACCAGATTCTCAGATAAAGAAGCTTGAGGTCTAGTTGGAACCTCAGTTCTTTGGGGTGATTTTCTCCTATGTAAGTACAAACAATCCAAAGTCAATGTTTGAAGTGTTTGACATCTGAAACCTCTGCTTCACTTGATATTTGGAACTGCCTTTGAGCAAAGGTAACATTGTGTTCCCATTTAAATGTATAGATGTATGTAAGTTAGTTCTTAATTTACAAGGTAAATTCACTCTGCAGTTATGATTGCTTTAAATCTATCTGCTAAATTATTGTACTTGCTTTCAAACTGTTCTTTAGAGAGATTATTTTTGTTTTTTTGAGAGAATGATTGGATTTATCACTGTGTTCTCTGTAGCAACATCAATTATTCCAATAAAGGCCAAATAAAAAGAGCTATTTGCTTGTTTTCTCAGACAAAGACTTGCTGGGACTTTCAAGTACCTCAGATATCTGTATCACAGCAAGCCTCTGTAGCACGATGAATTCTCATGCTGCCTTCACATGGGTTCCCGCACTATTCAGTAGAGCGGTCCATGAAAAGGCACTTGGTGATGCCCTAGAGACTAGCTCGTTAGCATGCTTTTTGTAGGCTGTTTCCCCAAATAATGCAGTTCAATGCAATGGAACTTAAAATAGGAGTCAACAGTGTTGAAAATGGTTTTGGTATTTCACTGAGTGAGCATTGCTTTAGCAGGAGCCTGTCTTTGGTCTGCTGGACTAAAATAAATCTGTTGCTGTTGAATGTGAATAGCTAGGAAGCTCCCTGCTGTTTATTTTGCAACAACAAAGATTGTTGTTGTCTTTCTGTTGGAGTTTATAGTAGCCTTCTACAGAACAGAGAGGCACGAAGTAAACTATTTTTAAAGGAGGGAGAAATCTCCATTTCTGCTGATACAAGGCAGTTCTGTTCTGTATGAAAAGGGAACAGAGGCCTCATCCTGTGCATGTGCCAAGTGGCTACTTAAGCCTTAAGCGTAAGACAGGATCACGTCGCTGATTCACTCAGGCTCTGCTAAGTTATCACTTTTGATCTGTTTATTGCATAGCTGATCGCTTGGCATCAGTTACACAAGTGAAATTTCTCCGATGTCCTTTTTCAAAACTATGAGGAAAATGAGAATTAACATGGGGTTTGTTTAGATTTGTTTTTTACTAAGAAGCTTCATTTTCATTAAGCCTGTCTCACATGTACTCTGACCGTGATTTCCCTTAGCCTAAAACAAGGGAAATGATCTCCCCAATTTAATATTAGCCTTTGATTAAAATTGTGTAACTGATGCTGAGATTAGTAGCATGTTTTACAGTTTTTTTTCTTTATCTGTACCACTCAAAGGGGTCAATACAGAGGCAGGTGGTATTAACGCCATTTTAAAGATAAGAAACTGAAACAGAGAGAAGGAAATGCCCTTCCGAAGATTTCACTCAATTGACCAGTCTGGTGCCCTCTGTGACAATGTAATGGCGTTTATCTGTAAATAACTCAGCTGAATGCTGGTGAATCAGGTTATTTCATGCTTCAGCGCTGTCTTTGGTGATTTAGCTGTATGCTAACTTTGTCTTGCTTTGCAGAAAGCGTGAGCTGTGGCATGCTAGTGGTCCTAATGCTGGTAAAAGAACAACATAGGTACTTCATTTTGAGCTCTTTTTTTTTTTTTTTTTTTTTTCACCTGTGATTGCAACGGAAAACCACATCTTTCTAGAAAAATCACACTGAACTGTAGCAGATGGGAATGATGAGCTGCTAAGATGTCCTGAAGTTCAACTTCAATGCTTGCGCATTGAAGATGAAGACAGAAGACAACCAAATCTTAAGAGGAAAGGCTGTAATTTTGAGAAACAGCCAAAGGAATCACACCTGATGGACATGGATGTCCAGAAGTACCCCTGACAGCACTGGGGTTTCTGTAGCCACCTTACTACTGGTTTCCCCATAGCAGTGGATGCTGAGGTGTCGTAGTTGTACCGATAGCTTTAGATCTGGCCTGGAGCCTGCTGTTGGATGATGTTTATGGTACGTGTTTTCCAGTCAGGCATTGCTTAACACTGGTAAAACATCTTCATCCACAGTATCTTTCAAAACACATAAGATGAAACAAAACTTGAGTTTCTCTAGCTTCGTTATTTTCTGGAAGTAGGAGGTGAGAAGTTGGAGCAAACGGTACAAGAACAGTAATAAGGGGTGGCCTGATTCTGTTCAACTTCTGATGGGTTTCTGTTCATAGGCAGCTGCATGAAGAACTGCCAGCTGTACAAGATTGTTTGCAAAAGAGGATTTCAGTAACATTTTATGTTTTCAAAGGCAACAACTATGATAAGTTGTTGACACCTAAATTCCATTGTCAGGTTTGATTAAAAAAACTCAATTATTTGGCTGAATTTACTCACATGAAAAAGAACTATCCCTAGTAACCTTGTTGTAGCCATGATACTCTGATAGTCTAAGGATATAAATGAGGTAGAGTTTGTAAGAAGAGGTCATCTCTTCTATCACTTCTCTCTACAAACCCGTCATTCTAATTAATATGCATTCCTGTTCCCTCTACTATAGAAAACATAATCATGCACCAAAATGACTGTTCCCTTTGAGCTTTGTCACCTCAGGCTTTACAGTGTTATTTCGTTTTGGTTCTCATTTAAGAAATTACTCAAGTACTGTTTCTAAAAGAGGTTTGGAATGTTAATTAGGTCCATTAGGTCTGTGCTGAGGCCATCAAATTAATTTTGCTTCTGTCCTATGTAGATATGAATCTCAGCTTCCTGAATTGAAAAGGCTATTACATTATATACAGCCCATTGTGTCCTGGAACTTCTCAATAAGGCGTTTATAGTACTTATCTGCCCCAAAGAAATATTTCTGCTCATTTGGGATAAGTTTAAAACACCTACTTTGCAGAAGGCGCCAGACTCCTCTGTCTCTTTTTGCTCCTGATTTGTGGCGAAGCTCTGACTGAAGTTAAACTGAAATAATAAATATGTTCTTATTTAAACCGTGGGACTTTTATGGGGGCTTCAGAATCTTGAAGGACTGTTTAAGGAAAGCATTATTCATGCTAGCCAAAGAAGGCACATAAAAAAATGTAACCTGTTGGGTAAATGGTTGAAAATTCAAGTTTCAATCATTGTTGCAACTTCAACTTCCCTTGTAAAGGAAATCTGGAACACGGGGCTGTTATGCATTTTGTGAGGTAGGGGGGATTAGAATTTGTCTCAGGACTCTTTTGGCTCACTTTTCCCAGTGCCTTTTGCTCTGAGTATCATCAGGTGCACATATAATTTCTGTGCACCAGCTCGTGCTTCACATCTCTGTCTGTGTCACATATAACTCATAAGTATCTCAAATACCCACCTAGGAAACCTAATTTGTTTATAAAAGTAATGTCAGTTGGGAAAGACGTGTTTAAAATCGTCCTAAAAATTATCTGTCCCTGTCCTTGATTTGGGATTTACTAAGGGGAGATAAGCAGTACTTGCTTGATGACACTGGAGGTTCTTACAGTTTAATTAATGAATAACTGTAGATGCGCTGAGAATGTCTGATAAAAGATACCCAAGATGTAGAAAGTATATTTGTTTTCATGTCTCGTTGCAAGGACCCTTTCTTCAAATGAATATCCCTGGGTTAATATAATTGTCATGATAGTCCATTACAAGTCTGTGTGGTTCCTCTGTAATTCTTTTTTCTTTTCTAATTGTCATCTTAGGAAGAAATTATTCCAGTTACATTTTTCACAGCCAAGCTGTAAACTGTAAACTCAATTTAAAGGCAGCTAATAAAGGAATGCAGTAAGAAGATGTGGTTTTATGCATCATGTTGGGAAATACAGTACCATTAGTATTTTTCTCTCAGAGGGAGGAAATATAAAAGCGCTGGTCTGGAGCACAAGAAAAAAAAAAAAGAAAAGTTTACATTTCTGATATTTTGAATGAGAAATATTTAAAAAAAATCTGAGATGGAAGTGCTTTACTGAGCTCTATACTGTGGAGATGAGTTATCCAGTGGTAGGAGATGTCAATAGGAGATCGTCACTGATGTCTTTTCTGGGCTTGAACAAGCCATGGAACTGTGCCTTGATTTCTTCATCAGCAAAATTAAATTAGGGATTGACATTTTCGTTCAGAATATTGTGATAAACATAGGTGAGTAAATCTGAATAGTTTTTCAAATGAGTTTGCCAGTAAGCTGAATTTAACCATCCAGATAATTGCAGCTGATATTAGTAGTACACTAAATCGATGTTATTTTGTATGTTTTCCTTTAAGCAATCAAAACTAAAACAATGTACAGTTTGATTTCATGTCTTTGAAGTTCTCCTCGGAGACATATTGGGGTTTTGAGCCTGCACTATGCCCTACTATTCCCCAAAAGAAATCACAGCTCTTTTCCCCAGAAAGTTTACAAGGTAAACACCATGGTAGAGTCAGCGATACATACATATTTTGATGTCATATGTGTCTTTTTCCCACCACCTTTGACATTAGTTCTGAAAACAAATTTGTACAGTTTCTTTTGGGAGATTCAGGGCTATGAGGCTCAGTTTTCCCAACAGCAGATGGATTTTCATTTCTTTGTTCCATTTAATTCGTTGTTCTTATTAACCCGATCCCTGAAGGTATGCAGCAGTCAAGAATGCACCATTCCTTATTGCTTTCCTGTCCCGCTGGGGAAGTAGCCAAATACATCTTCACTAAAAGTTATTTTTATACAGTAAGACTCAAGGAAAAGTTAAACATTACTGCAGAGAGACTGACTTCACATAGCTCAGGGTGTCCACTGGGTGAGTGACCAGAGATGGATAGATCTTATCAATACTTAGAAATACTTAAAGGGAGGGTGCCAGGGGGATGGGAAAAGTCTTTTTTCAGTGGTACCCAGTGATATGACAAGAGGTAATGGGCACAAACTTGAGCATAGGAAGTTCCATCTGAACATCTGAGGGTGGCAGAGCACTGGCACAGGCTGCCCAGAGAGGTGGTGGAGTCTCTCACTCTGGAGACATTCCAAACACACCTGGACGCTGTCCTGTGCAACTGCTGTAGGTGACCCTGCTCTGGCAGGGGGGTTGGACTGGGTGAGCTCCAGAGGTCCCTTCCAACCCTGACCATTCTGTGATTCTGTGATTCTGTGAGATGTCTTTAACTTTGTAAATGTTATGACGTTAGAAGTCTAAGATGAAATACCGTTGTGACATGAGCTCAGTCAGCATTCGGGAGATGAATGCGTCCGTCATTGGTGTTGTGATTAAAAAGCATAAAGTGGCATAAATCCAATAAATTATTCCAGAAGTTTGTGAGATTTTTTGCATCTTTTAAATATGAAAACTTATGGTTTCGTTGTGACAGGGATTAAGAAATATCTCAGCGAACTGGAGAGTAATAGATTCTCTACTTAAAAATTATGATCCATATCATAATGAATATATGGCAAAAAAACCCCACGGCAATAAAGGAAGACAGCCAAATCCATGGCAAAAAACCCTGAAAACTTGCCCAATAATATATCCAAAACAGTACGTGAATTATCGAAACTAGAGCATAAAATCTGAGCTGGGTCTAATGTAAGTAAATTGGGTGTTTGAGGTAATAGAGGGAACTTAGGTAAATGAGTGCTGTGCTGCTCTGCCACATCCATCTGTGTCCATGCTGCCTCCAGTGATTTGTATTTTGACTTTTTTTGCTGACACGACACTTGAAAACGCTACGGTCTACTCAGCAGAAATCTGGTTTTCCTAGATTATATGAGTGCCATATAGATTTTAGCATATTTCCTATGTGTTAGTTTTCATTAGAAGAAAAAAAAACAAATGCTTTTTGATCCCCGTGTCTTCTCAGATAAACTAACAGCCTGTGGATTCCTGCTATATGTCTTGATGGAACACGCAAAGTCATTTGGAACTGGGACTGGGATACAGCATTGTCCCAGCTCTGTAGAAAGGATGTCCAGAGTGGAACTGGGAGCAAGTACAGCATGAAATAGCTATTTGAAGGTTTTGGTCTCCAGGCAAATTGCTGTTTGGCAAATAGCAAATTTTCAGTGCAGACTCGACACTCAAAATTAAGGCATTTGAGCCTTATATAATATTTGAGCCTTAGTTGGAAGGGATCTTTTTATAATAAAATAGCATCTTCATTAAAGTGGAGGGTCAAGAGGTGCCAGTTAGGAAGTGCACACTGTTTGAGCAGTGCCGCCACAGGACTGTGCGTGTATTTGTCTTACAGCGTCTGATAACTGAAACACGTGTGGGGGGATTATGAGGAACGACTCCGCGTCTTCAAGATTTTTAAGGGAGCATACACTGTGGTAATAGTAGTATTTGGCACTTCTGCAATTTCACATAGCCGATGTATGGTTAAGCCATTAAGGGATCCTCATGACATGTCTGTGAATGAAGAATAATTGCTGATAAATTCACACTCTGTGGCTTAAAAATGCATGCTTTCATCTTTGGGAAATTGCCTGTCTCTCTGTTAGGGAATCAGTGGCAGACCATGAGGTGACTTAGGTGTGTTTCATTCCCAGAATCTACTTATTTGAGCTGTGTATGTTGAGGAGCATTAAAAACCGAGTTGGCTTCAAGGAAAAAAAGAAAAAATATATAAATAAATTAATAAATAAACCCTGAGGCAACAACCCAGTATGTTCATTGCTACAAATATAAACACATTTAGCAATAATCCTCTCTTTTTTTTCCTCTTTTGTTTTCATTGTCCTGGATACCTTCAGATCTTCTTTCTGTGTTGAACTCATGGTTTCAAGCGGTGTGTCTGTTGCAGTGTGTTAAAGATGTGTGAAATAATGAGGGTGAAAGCTCACTAGGACTATCTCCAGTGCAATTCTAATATATTTCATTCCAAAATTTAGAAAAAAATCCCAGAAACACCGGACTGTAGCAGAATGGTTTGGCTTTTTATTTTATACTGTTCCTTTAACAAAGGAAGGAAGTTATCATCATCCCCCAGTGATTTTTCTACAGCACTTTCCTGTTTCAGTTGCAGATGAGTGTATATATTTCTTGTTTGGGGGCAAATGGTGTTTAATGCCTTGAAAACTTTGTGTGATTTGATTATTTTAAATTTAGTGTCACTGCTCCAGAGTCAACTGGCATTGCCCCTCTCCTCCGAGGCTGCTTCGTGTAGCTCTCAGGTCTCGAACCTCATGATGTTTAATCCACTGGTCACAACAACATCTCCAGTGTTGCTGGCAGACACGGGAAATTTAAAAGCTCAAATAGAGGCCAACAAGGAATATTCATAGAGTCATAGAATGGTTTAGGTTGGAAGGGATCTTGAAGTTCCACCCCCTGCCATGGGCAGGGACACCTTCCACCAGACCAAGTTGCTCAAAGCCCCGTCCAGCCTGGCCTTGAACACCTCCAGGGATGGGGAATCTACAACTTCTCTGGGCATATTACACCTAATGTTGTTTGCAGCTTTCAACATTACTGCCTGTGGGCAGTGAAGGATGGTTACCTGGCTCATGCCTGAAGATCCTGAATTTTCCCTGTGACACCTTTGAGGAATCGTGTGGTTTTGTCCTCCCACAGGTAATGACAATGTTTTCAGGGCTCAGCTTTAGTAAAACAAAATGTTCCACAATTGGAAAGAATCCGGTCTGGAAAATACATAGAAAAAATTTTCGACTGAAGCAGTTTAGATTACTCATGTACTTCTCTGTTATTGAGGAGGAGCATTTGTTTAATACTTTTCTTGAATGATTTGCTTGAATTCGCCCCCCCCAAATGCTTTTGTGGGGGGAGGGCAGTGAGTCCCTCAGAGAGCATGTGGCTTCTTATGGATTTAGTTAGAAATTCTGTTGCTAGGAAGCCTGCAAAGAAAAATGTGGCATGAATAACATGAATACATACAGTAGTCCTCAAATAGCCCTTGTATCCATCTGTCACGTGTCAACATTTTTTTATGGAAATATCCTTTCCCAAATGTTGGTCTACTTCATTCAAAACTTCTCGAGTTTGCTGTAAAATTGTCGTGTGCAGCTATGCAGATGAGTCCAAATAACTTCAGTGCAAATAATAAGTTTTGACCTCAAGCAAAGCATTTTTATTGTTGAGTTGCTGCATTTCTCCTTTAGCTTTCACTGCCTTTGTTCAGTTATATGTGTAATTTATTCTTTATTTAATTTTTTTTTCGTTACAGATTTCATAATTGCAATTTAAGCATTACACTGGGACAGGGCAAAGATTAATTTGGTTTTAATTCATTTTTTAATTGCAGTTTTCTCCAAAGCTGGAGTTACATTTCTCTGTGCATTTAGAGTTGCTACGTTGATCTAACATAAATATTAACCCACTTAAAGCTACATATTACTTTTAATCTTAGAAAAATCCTCTCTTTAGTTTAGGAAGACATTTCATCTCTGTTCACTGTGAAATTGCCACAAATGAACAAAAATAGAGTTGTGCTGTTAATTCCGTGTGCGTGGCATTGAATCATTATTCTTTAAGGGATTTATGAATTATCCTTTGAATAGGGAATCTAATTTCCAAAGAGATTTATGGATTTAATGTTATCTCATCTCAGAGATCTGCCTGTATTTCCCATGTTCTGTATCTAGACTAATGTTTGTCTGGGCAAGGGATATCTACTACCACTTGGGTCACAGGAAAAGGTTAAACGTTTCTGCTAGAAACACAAATAGACTGGAGGATCTGGAATCACAGTTATCACCACGTTGTCCAGATGCGCTTTGCAACTCAAAATCCATTTTGGAATTTACTGTACAGCGGGATCTACATCTTGGTTGCCAGGTACCGCGTGTAAAATAAAAAGATCTTGTGCTTAGTGGATTAATCTTGTTATTGGCACACTGACAGGTTGATAATATGTGCCCATGTTGGTGCTCCTTCTCAAAAATGTTTCTACCCATTTGGTTCTTATGGGAAAGATGTCCCCATTGAAGTTGGGCCAGGACAGATAACAATGCCGCTAGCAAAAAAAATTACACAGGTCTTAACAGGGAGGAACTTACTCAGCTTCTAAATTTGTCTGAAGAATTAAAGCAGCAAAATGATAGTCTGTTAAGATAAAAGCCTTTTTAATTTGTACGATCTCAGAGTTCTGTCACTGTAAATGTTTGTTTTGGGAAATGGTTTTATTTACCTCTCGCACAAATCTGAGGGCCACCAGGAATGTGGACCTTTTCATTCTTGTGTTAGCAGTCGTGCTCCTTTTAATAAGAATAAAAATTCAAGTTAATACCTCTTTGTTCCAAGAACAGGCACAGGTAGTGTTTAATGTTACCTCCTGAGGTTTGTAGTCTCACTCAAATGAGATCACTTTGAAGGAGCAGACTACATCTGTCAGCCCTTAGTCATGGAACAAGGCACTGACTGCTGTGTCACATCGCGATCCTGATGTGCCTTCCCTGGGTTCGCTTTGTTTCAGTAGCAATATTTCAGGAAGATTTGTGAGAATTTCAGGTGCCTCTTGACAAGGAACAAGAGCAGATACACTCCAAAGGCCAAAGCGATGGCTTGTGGCTCCACCATGGTCACGGTGAGGCACGCAGGAGCGCTGAGCCAGGGTGGGGGCCGGCAAGTGTTCAGAGCTGGTCAGAGGAGGGCAACGAAGCTGGTGAGGGGTCTGGAGCACAAGTGTTATGAGGAGCAGCTGAAGGAACTTGGGTTGTTTAGCCTGGAGAAAAGGAGGCTGAGGGGAGACCTTATTGCTGTTTACCTTAAAGGAGGTTGTAGCGAGGTGGGGGTTGGTCTCTTCTCCCAAGTAACAAGTGATAGGACAAGAGGAAATGGCCTCAAGTTGTGCCAGGGGAGGTTTAGGATGGATTGTAGGAAGAATTTCTTCACTGAAAGGGTTGTCAAGCATTGGAACAGGCTGTCCAGGGAAGCGGTGGAATCACCATCCCTGGAGGTATTTAAAAGATGTGTAGATGTGGTGCTGAGGGATATGGTTTAGTGGTGGTTTTGGCAGTGTTAGGTTAACAGTTGGATTCGATGATCTCAAAAGTCTCTTCCAACCAAAACAATTCTATGTTTCTAAGTCAGGATTGGGTCTAGAGACACTGCTCATTGTCCCAAACACCCAGTGAGTCTGTAACCATGGAGTGGATCCAGGGTCAAGCCAGGAAGCCCACGCATCAGGTCTGGGTCTGGATGGGAGAGACAGGAGATCAGATGCAGACGTAGCTGCTGCACAGCTGCAGCTTGAAATCAGCTCCAACATTTTTATCGATTTCACCCTTTTCACCACCTTTCTTTTCTGCAAAGAACAGCATCTCGCAGCGTCCCAGCAATGCCATGCCCCTGTCTATGCACGTGGGTTTGCCAAGCATGTAGAGTACAGTGGAGCATCAAACGTCGTGGCAGTAAACAGAAAGACTTACAGGAACTGTCCAAGGACAGACTTACTGGAACCTCAGACAGGTCATTTTAATGGATTCACCGCATTATTTAGCCATTGTGAAGAATCTTAGAAATGCGTCAATTCTCCAGCAATTTAAGAGCCGTTTATTAAGGTGTCACTCAAGGGAATAATTTTTCCTTGTAAAGTGTCACCTAAGCACTGGCCCTGCATATGGTGTTTCCTACTTGGTGACAGTGATGAAGCTTTCTGATGTTGTTAGGAATTTGAATATGTACTAAGCTGTTAGATAAGTACCAGTATAATTCCTGTAAGTTTCCTGGATTTTATGTGCTGTTTTGGGTACTGGCAGCTTAAGTGGTTTTACGGGTAGTTTGCGCTGTCACTGTGACTTTATAGCATTTGGAAAGATTTTGGTGAATCTCTGCCCAGTACTATGTCCTTCTTTTACAGAAAAGCTTTTCTTGGTGCAGATGAAGAAATAATGAAGGAATCTACAATTTCCATATTTATTTAAAATATGCATTTAATTATTGAGCAGGTAATCAATCAGAAGAGGTTTGAAGAGATCATCTCAGTGAATGTTCACTTTCTAGATAAGGTGGCCTTCCATCAAACGGTAAGATACAACATTGCAGAGTTGCCTCTCCAGTAAATTTTACTGCAACCTTGCTAATGTTTTAATAAGGTAACTGGGAATTACTGTGATTTTAGACTACATACAGTTCTACACTTATGTTTTGAAAAAGAGAAGTGAAATAGGTAAAGATTTAAGCTTATTAGCAAAACTGTAAGTCAGAAACTTGTACAGTCAGTGCTGGTGACGTGCCCAATATTGCTGTTGTAGATGCCAATGCTTAGCTTGTTTTAACTTTGCTTATTTATAGTATTTAGGTGTCAGCAATGAGTTGGTGTTTCATGTTCCACATTAGACAAAGCTCCGGTTTTATTGTTAAAGTTTCTGTCAATGAGCTTAAGGGTCTGTTTTGCAGGTGATTGAGCAAAGGGATCCAAGACAGGAAGGTGAATTTAAAGGATTTGGGGGAGTGCAGTTTGAGTCTGCTCATTTGACTCCTTGTGCTTGAACGGCAAGTGCTGAAGTGATTTTTTACATTTCTTCTTCCAGTGTTTTTTTTTTTTTCCATGCTGCTGATTATGGATTTTCTCTGAATGAGGTGTTGAGCATTTGATATACGAAAGGTTCTCTTCTCCAAAATCCATATAATCCATATTATTTGCTATACGCCTTGAACCTTCTGTGTGGTCATGTGTACTTGTTCTGGAAAGAGGACAGAAAGATTTCTAGTAAGGACTGAGTGGTAAATCAGGGTTGTACTTTAACTAAGGTAATTGCAATCCTGAATTTGCTCAAGTGTTTAACTTTTCATACTAGTTTATTCTAAACTTAGAGATGATCTGAATGTTGGTTTTGCAGCTACCAGAATGAGTGGAAATACTTATTATGTAGGTGGCTGGCTACGGGGTTTTATCACATCTCTAAAATAGAAACAATATTCCTTTTCATTTATGTGGAGACTTTTGCCTGAGGATGTTAATGCAGTTTTATAACATTCTTGGGAAGGAGAAGAACATTATTAAATCTAGTCTGCCAGTAGAGTAGATTTAGTCGTACTCCAGCAGAGAGAGTGTACCGCACTGGGGAGCAGAACTATATTTTCCCCTTCTCTCAAGTTTAGAGCTTACATCGGACAAAGTCATGTGTTCTTGGTGGCAGACGCATATTTATTTGTAGATAAATAAGTCCTTTGCAGTGTTCCTTCTGTCTCAACAATATGGTCCATCAAATCATAGCAAACTGCTTGCAGATCATCAGGATCAAACTGGGACTAGTGTACATGAGCCTATGCCATCCTAACACAGCAACTCTCCATGTTTTATGCAGCAATGAAACCTGACTTAAATCCGAGGGTGTCTTTTGTATGGTATGAATAAAAACAAAACAGCATAGCACTTCCAGGACTTCCCTCTGAAGCTGAGAAACCGCTAAGAGTTGTCTCATTCAGGAGTAAAAGCTTACGGCAATCTGTTTACCAAAGGACTGCACAGGCTCTGTAACAAAGTTTTAAAAGCCACAGTATGGGTTTATTTTTGTTAATCATGAAAAAGAGATTAGCATCCTCAGCTAATGTTAGTTGGCTGATGCTGTCGGTGATGTCTTTCAGAAACGTATTTCTTTTTCTTGCTTTGAAATACCTTTTCCTCCTCCTTCTTGATTTTTTTTTCCTCACCTTCTTTTTCCTTTTTGGCACATAGAGACTGACGGAAGTTTGTTGATTAGACACTGAGGTGATACTGCTTCTTTGGTACTGACCTGTGAAACACTCCTTTCCCCAGTGGTCTTGTCCTCGCTTTTCCTTTGTAGGTATATTGGTCAATTTAGATAGAAGACAGCATCTTAGCTTTGTCCCTGTAGATCTTCCCTGTGGTCTAGTAACTATGATTGTAACTATGGTCAAGTGAAGTGTATAACAAAACAGGTAGAACACAAGTTATTTGGAGCTGAAGCACCTCTGCTGTGAAGAAAGGCTGAGATAGTTGGGGTTGTTCAACCTGGAGAAGAGAAGGCTCTGAGGAGACCTTATAGCAGCTTTCCAGTATCTGAAAGGGACCTACAAGAAAGATGGGGAGGAACTCTTTATCAGGGGTTGGAGTGATAGGGTGAGGGGTAACAGTGCTAAACTGAAAGAGGGTAGATTTTGATTAGAAATTAGGAAGAAATTCTTTACTGTGAGGGCGGTGAGACACTAGAACAGGTTGCCCAGAGAAGCTGTGGCTGCTCCATCCCTGGAGGTGTTCAAGGCCAGGTTGGACGGGGCTTTGAGCAACCTGGTCTGGTGGAAGGTGTCCCTCCCCATGTCATGGGGGTTGGAACTAGATGATCTTTAAGGTCCCTCCCAACCTAAACCATTCTATGATTCTATGAATTGAAGGCATTTACTGAAGACATTAAGGAAAGAACACGTAGAAATTTATTCTATCAGTAACTGCCTGAACTTTTTCAGGACTGAGAATACATGGAAAATAAAGTGACCATGCGTAAGATTAGGCTGCAGATAGAGGGGATAGAGAGCATGGTGGGAAAGGTGGCGTTGGAGGCACGGCGGAATCAGCAGTACTATGAACTAAGCCCCGTGCTTCAAAGTTCTCGTCTGTGTGCTTGCTCCATAAGGCCAGACAAAACAACCCCCTTCATCTTTTTCATTTTCTCTGCTTTCTGGAAAATTCACACAAACTGTACCTGCCTTAGAAATGCCTCATTTTTTGTAGGCAGGATTTATAAATAGATGTGTTTATGTGGCAGTTGATTAAAAAAAAATCCAACACCCAAATAACAAACTTACTGTGTGATGAATTCTACATGCTCGCCTAAGGAATCAATATCCTCTTTGATTTGCACAGTATGGATTCAATTTCG
>NW_009649075.1:2192896-2329129 GCF_000708025.1 Charadrius vociferus
TATAGAATATTTTATTTGCAGATGAAGAATATCATGTGCATGTGTAATGGATCTGTCAGTCGCAAATGATTTCTATGTATATAAAGAAATCAAAGATAAAACCTTCCTAAAATAGACCTCTTTATGTAATCATTATAAAGTAGTACCACAGGCAAGATAAACAGAGGCTTATCATGGTGATAATATACTTAGAAAGTTGAGTTCAAGTCTAATAAGGAAAGTATTTTGCTATTATTCCTGTTCATATACTGTAATTATTTATAAACATACCATCAAGAACAAGACAGGGGCTTTGTAAAAACATTAGAAAGCTGGTATCATTTTTCTTTCTCTTTCTTAAAGGTTTTGACCATTATAATTTTGTGCAAAATGTTTTATACGATGTCAGTTCAAAGCGGGAAGCAAATGAGAATAATATAACAGGGGTTGGATGGATGGCCGTGCCCAGAGAGTGGTGATAAATGGAGTTAAATCCAGTTGGTGTCTGGTCACAAGTGGCATCCCCCAGGGCTTGGTGCTGGGGCCAGTTCTCTTTAATATCTTTATCAATGATCTGGATGAGGGGATCGAATGCACCCTCAGTAAGTTCGCAGATGACACTAAGCTAGGCGGGCATGTTGATCTGCTTGAGGGTAGGATGGCTCTACAGAGGGATCTGGACAGGCTGGACCGGTGGGCCGAGGTCAATGGTGTGAGGTTCAACAAGGCCAAGTGCTGGGTCCTGCACTTGGGTCACAACAACCCCATGCAGCGCTACAGGCTTGGGGAAGAGTGTCTGGAAAGCTGCCTGGCAGAAAAGGACCTGGGGGTGTTGGTGGACAGCTGGTTGAATATGAGCCAGCAGTGTGCCCAGGTCGCCAAGAAGGCCAACAGCATCCTGGCCTGTATTAGGAATAGTGTGGCCAGCAGGATTTGGGAAGTGATCGTCCCTGTGTACTCGGCACTGGTGAGGCTACACCTACATACTGAGTTCAGTTTTGGGAACGACTGAGGGAACTGGGGCTGTTTAGCCTGGAGAAGAGAAGTCTGAGGGGAGACCTTATCACTCTCTACAACTACCTGAGAGGAGGTTGTAGAGAGGTGGGGGCTGACCCCTCCTCCCTGGTGACAAGTGATAGGACGAGAGGAAATGGGTTCAAGTTATGTCAGATGAGGTTTAGACTGGATATTAGGAAATATTTTTTCACTGAAAGGGTTATTAGACATTGGAATAGGCTGCCCAGGGACGTGGTGGATTCTCCATCCCTGGAGGTGTTTAAAAAAAGGGTAGATGTGGTTCTTAGGGACATGGTTTAGAGGTGGTTTTGTCAGGGCAGGTTGATGGTTGGACTTGATGATCTTAAAGGTCCCTTCCAACCTTAGTGATTCTATGATTCTAGGTTTCAGTATTTGACTCAAGTGAAAGGACCCAAAAACTAAATTAATTTGAAGCATGAAGCATCATTTCAGTTGCTTTTACTAGGGAAATCAGATATGTCCTTTCAGGTTGCGTTTTATGACCAGCTTTATAAAACCCTTGTATAGTTTCAGCAGAGGTGAAGAAATCAGAGTTAGGATCCTTGAAGCGTTTTTGCAGAAACCTTAACTTGGATGTGTAGAAGCAGAGATTTAGTGCTGTTTATAAATGTTTCCTGGGCTAGGGCCTCAAAAGAGAAAATCACTAGTAGAGTTTTTAGTTCACCCTGTTACCAGTATAGAAATGTTCAGCAGAAGATCCAGCAGCAAGAGCCATTTCTGCTGGTTCCTGCCCCACCTTCCTCAAGTAAAGCAGTTGTTCAGTACGGTCTTTTTTTTTTCCTTTTTTTTCTTTTTGCCCCCTCAGTAGTCATTTAATTATTATTTGGCCAAGCTGCTCTTACTGCAGTATCTTTCACACTAATTTAAGCACTCCAGCTTTTGAATGATTAATGTTGACTGTGCTCAGAAATCTCATTGAACCTTTCCAGCCCTGAGCTGTGTTGAAGCATATGGTCTGGCTTTGATGTGAAGTCCACTGTGCTGAGCAGGAATAATAAGGTGTCTCTGGACTGGGCTAATGTATGTATTCTGTAAGCAGCCCGGCCACCTTGCTCTCTTGGCCAGTTGTAAGGCTGTGTCTGAGTTAGTCTGTTGTTTCTCCGAGGGCTCTGGTGTTGCTGCTTTCAAGGTTTTTCTCTCCTCTCGGGTATCTTTTTTATATTATTCCCCCTCACAGGTAATACTTTCTGTAACTCTAATGCTAATCACTCTGTATTTATACCTGTATTTTAACCTTCTCAATTGTGACAGTGTTGGTAGCACTCACTCTGATGACATGTAGGAAACCAGTTCATCTATAAATAAGCCTCTAGCTTTTATTAAACAACCCACTGCCATCTACCATTACCCCTTCTTATCTGTCCCTTGACCAATTTTTGCTTATAAATAAAAAACTGAATTAATTTTTCATTTCAAGTCGAGTAACTCACAGTGGGGAGTGCTTTCCCGGAGTTCAGACAGGCAGTTGGATGCACCATGTCCTCTTCATTCACTAATTTGTGTAGGTTGCTAAAAAATTGCTTTCTGCATGAAATTAAATATCCTGGGAGAGAGGGTGTTTTGAAAGCTGTGTGGCAAGACATGTTCATATAGAAATTAATATTCAGTGCAGAAAAGAAGTTGGCTGTTAATTTTCACAAGTGTTTTATGATGGCAGTAGTACTTCAATACAGAAAGCACTTCATAGCTAGAGAAAATAGATAACTCTATTATCTGTAAACAACAATAGAAACTATACATCAAGTTGTTTATGTAGCCATCCCATTTTTAAGATTTACTGAGGCTTACTTTTAATTTTAGCTTCTACCAAGCCTTCCTGATTTATCACTTCAATGTCTCTCAGTATATTGTAGTGCTGAACCGAGCGTAGTCTCCCCTTCATAAATAAACACACCCCATTATTGTGTTGTCTGTTAGTACAAAACTCAAAAGTAATATTTAGGCAATAAACTTGCATAAAATTTGGTTGTTCTCTCCTCTAGTTTGTTCTGTCTTCTCATTAGCAGACCTGTGTGACAGTAGGTGGAAAATACAACAGGAACATAAAATCTATTTTACCAGCTCAGGTGGTCCTCACCACCCACTGTCCCTTCTCCAGGACCAGGCTCTCCCAGGTCTTTTGGGCTAGCAACACCTGAGAGGATGAGGCATTTCTGGAAATGCTCTCTCTCTGGAGAGACACAATGGCTTCATAACCCTCCCACAGTCTCACCTGTTCTCCTGAAGATGAAAATGTACATCCCTGCCATGTCTTCTTTATTACTTTCAATAAAAGTCTCTTCCTTTGGTGGAGAAGGGAATGATTATGAAGTCTTACTGAGCCATTGGCTTTACTCATACCTTGGAGAAATGAGTTTGAAATATTTATATGAAGTTGCCTTTTGATTTTACCACATCTAAAATACGAGTCAGCTAATTGGTATCAACAAGGGGTGTTTTCATGTGTGTAAAATTTGCATTTGGAATTAAAAAACTTGTTTTGAAATCAGACACAGTTATCAAGTGGCTCCAGGAAAGGCAGAGGCCACTGTGCACTGCTCCCTCTGCTTGGACGTGGTTCAATTACTGTCACATTGCCCAGCAAATAATTCAGGTCTTAATTCTTAGGTGGGTTATACAGTCCTAATATCAGAGTACCTTCAATGGCAAGTGACAGATTAAGGGGACGGCAAAATCCCATAAAAAACTTATAGAAGAATCAAAAAGGAACCAGGTACCAATGACTACTTGTGCTGCCCTCCCACACAGGCGCGTGCATTCTGCTCTGAGTCAGGACCTTCCTGTATGGAATTTGTTTTAAGTTATGGTTCTGATCTTTAACCTCTGGAGAAGAGGTGAGGTCAAACCTAGTGGAATCGTCCTGTGCCTGGTGGGAACCTGTATACAGCATCACGAAGATGAGTTGTCAGTGTGATGGGTTATACTGCTGCATCCTCGTTAGACCAGTTTTTCTTAGAATTGGGGCAAGAGCCTGGCAGTGTAAATAAGAGTGGGTTTATTGCACAAAGAAGTGAATTTGTGGTTGGAAGTGTTTAGGAATCACTGCTACAAAATGTCATGATTATACAACTTTGTCTCCAGTTAGATACTCACCAGGGCCAAAATTAAAAGATAAACCAGTTGTTCTAGCAACTTTATACCTTCTGGATGCTGTGTCGGCTCATCACTCTGTGATGGCAAAATTTGTCTCTCCTCAATATTGGTCCTAGTTTTCTATCTGATCTTCCTTTCTAAGTGCACTGGAGGAATGCTGTGGTATATTACCACTTGGTGGGTTGATGTTGCAGTCATTAAACCTGGGAATGAACAAAGCATTGTGTCGGCAGCCGTGAAGGATGGGCATCTCCACAGGTCTCCTGAGAAGACTGGGGATGGGGCAGGGTGTTGTCTGCACAGACTCCTGCAAATTTGTCTTGAGGTGCTTTATGCGTGAGTCAGCCTGGACCATCCCAACAAAAATGCCCTCATGAGAGGCGAGAAGAGCGTATTATTCCTTTTGGGTTTTGACTTATTATTGTACTTTCCCAAGTCTATTGAACCTCTCTTGGGGGAGGGAGAAAGGTGGGAAGAGCCAGACATAC
Organism: Charadrius vociferus; assembly: GCF_000708025.1. NCBI lineage: Eukaryota > Metazoa > Chordata > Aves > Charadriiformes > Charadriidae > Charadrius > Charadrius vociferus. The sequence goes on from NW_009649075.1 coordinate 2,197,495, forward strand.
CAAACACTAAGGTTGGGAAGGGCTCATGTGAAAAACTGATTTTTCAAGAGGAAAAAATCTATTTGAATCTAACTAAAGATGATTTTTTAAAAAAAAATTTGTGTAGAGGGAAGTGGGAAAAAAAAACCAAGACAAAAATTGTTGATCCGTTTTGCGTGTTCACAGAATGGTCAGGGTTGGAAGGGACCTCTGGAGATCATCTCGTCCAACCCCCCTGCCAGAGCAGGGACACCTACAGCAAATGCACAGGACGGCATCCAGGTGGGTTTGGAATGGCTCCAGAGTGAGAGCCTCCCCCACCTCTCTGGGCAGCCTGTTCCAGTGCTCTGCCACCCTCAAAGGAAAGAAGTTCCTCCTCCTGTTTAGATGGAACTTCCTATGCTCAAGTTTGTGCCCAATACCTCTTGTCCTATCACTGGACACCACAGAAAAAAGACTGTTCCCATCCCCCTGGCACCCTCCATTTAAATATTTATAAGCATTGATAAGATCTCCCCTCAGTCTTCTTTTCTCTAGACTAAAAAGCCCCAAGTCCCTCAGCCTTTCCTCATAAGAAAGATGCTCAAAAATATGTTCCTCAAAAGAAAAATTAAAAGAAAGTTTGGCTACTGAAATGTTATGGAGATGAAAGCAAGATTCTCCTGTGTTAAAGCAATACTCATTGGCACATGGGACTAAATATGGGTTTCCCTTCCTGGATGAGTGTCCCAGCCCTTCTGCTGGTCATATCCCAGCAGGTACAAAGTGCTCTGTATAATGTGTTACCATCAGGAGGCCCTGGTGGAGATGTGTTTCAGGTCATCCATTAGCCATGCGGGTAACAGTCTCACGAGAAGCGGGAGACTAATGGAAATCCCGGCTTTGCGTGGCCAGAGAATGGATATTAATGTGAATAATTAAATTTGGAGTTCCGTCAATTTTTTGCGAACTGAACTTTTGAGACTCTGAAACAAAACCTGGCCTATTCCAGCCCCTCTGTGGGAAGCTGACTTCTTTCTTAGGGTTTATTTTTCATGTACTCTTGAGATCTAGCAGTGGGATTTCTACCACTTCCTCAGCTGGTGGTTTGGAGGCTGATCTATTTAGCCAGGATCTGAAATAGTACTTAGAACTTTCCTGTTCTTCCATGTCCTTAATTCAATTGGTGGCTACAAATTTCAAAAGTAACCGTAGAGCTTCTGAAAAAAGCAAAAGCAAAGAGTATTTTTAAAGCATCTGGGCTACACCCTTTCTCTGAAAGGGAAGAGTGAGAAGAAATTATCAATATTTTATTTGAAATAATGGCGAGTGTCCCTGTTAATGATGGAGAAAATATCCATATTTGTACTCAGTTAATGACTGTTCATTTTAGTATCTGTAAACCATGGAAATATTTAGATTTCTCTTGTAATTTGTGTAAACTTTGGACTGAACAACATTTGGCAATGGCCCTTCAGTTACCGTGAAGGTTTCTTTCGGTCCTTTCTTGAGAAAAATAAAACCACATTAGGAAAAAGCTGTGGGTACTCACGGTTCTTCCTCGCCAAGCGACGAAGCATTCCGCCTCATCGCTACAGAGATGAACTGAGCTATAAACTGGCTACAGAACTGTGCTGTAAAGCGCTTTATAACCTACCAGCGCGATGTACTATTTTGCAAAGCAATTTATAGCAGTATTGAAGCCTGGCCAGAGAAAGCACATCACCACCTTGCAGGTGAGAAGCATGTTTTAAAACACGGCAGTCAGGAGAGTTTTGAGTCCTGCTATAATGAGGGCCCCTCTAAATGTAGCAGAAAGATGCTCAACGGATCTCAAGAAGGAGTTGTAGTCTTGTCTGTAGTCTAGGGAGGTGATATTTGATGAAATTGCATCTGTACTTCCTCACGTTATTTACATCCACAGATACTGGATTCTATGCCTGATATAATCTCTGTATTATCTCTGGTACATATAGTCTCCCACAGGCTTCTCATGAAAATGAAGCATTTATGATTTCCCTGGAAAATTAGATTTTACCTAAATACATCTACACTGATTACAAAGAGCACTGCAAAAATCTTCCCAGTTAGGGTTGCATGAATGTTTCCATCCTAATTCCTTGACTGCAGCATTAAACTTTTCTGAATTTTCCCTCTGAGGAGAATTTTTTTCCCATTCGGATTTCTGACTGAAGACTCATGTGTGGTTTTTCAACTTTGAGTAAAAGTTGTTCATCTGCTTTTGAACAGAACAGTAGACAGAAATATTATTTTCCTTCTTATTAAATAAGCACAACCAAGTAGATCTGGCAGCTCAGGTTGTATCCTTGATTATATAGTGCACCATCACCCACAGCCTGAATACCTTTAGAGTCTATAAGGGATAATTCAGCTTTTAAAGGCTTAAGCAGAACTTGTTTGTGGTGTTACGATAATTTCTCCTTGTTTAACTTTTGCAATTGGCCTAAAGAAAGTTTGCTGATGGTGAAAAAAAAGCATATAGTTTTTTATAACTGTATATTATTTAAAATGCAACTGCATTTGAAAGAAAAAGGCTTTGGGGTAGAACTTTGAGCGGTTTAGTAACTGCTTTGTATCAAACAACAGCACTGTGAGTTCCGTAGCCCACAAGATGATCTGGAAGATGGTAGTTTGTAGAAAGCAACCCAACCTGTTGCTTCTCTTGAGACTTTCAGCCTGCTTTACCTTTATTAAAGCACCACTTTAGGGGAGCCACAGAGAGGTGCTTGGTTTAGGAGTTTATTTTGTTAAATATCACAACAATAAATGCAACGATATCATTGCAGAAGAGAACTGGGGCAGGTACTTAGCTCAGTGCAGCGGCTGAGATTTCTAGTAGGAAACCATTTGGTTTTGATGGCTGGCAGGATGCTCAAAATTGACAAAATGCTTCATCCTGATTTGTATTGTTTTGCTCGGTAGCAAAGAGGCCAGCAAGGAGACTTCTCTGTCTCCACAGAAGGAGGAAAAGCGTATTTGGCCAGCCAAGATGACTGGCGATTGCTGCTAAAAAGAAGCAATCTTTTTACTGTACCATTCCTCATATTCCTTAAGATGCAAGTGAACAAATTATTACTGCACTTCTAAATCACCAGCAGCCCATCAAGTCATAAAGAGGGGATCTATTTGGCATTTTGGCAGATACAGATGAAGAAGGAAATTGTTTGCCAAATTTATATTATCTGCCATGGTTCAACCTTTCATTTTCTCTGCTCGTGAAGAAGGGCAACCTTTAAAAATTAGTAAGTGCAGTAACGATAAATACAACAGTGGAATGGAAAGGAGGAGAGATTAGTTGAAAGGAAGACTTGACGATCATACAGGAACATCCGTAAGCAAAAATTTAGAAATTTTATGTAAATCAGACCACTGTGTTTAAAAACACTTGAAACAGAGTACAGAGCCTAAGCAACTGAAAGTTAATTTTAATTTTTAATGATAATGTTTCTGAAATTTACTGAGTGGACTTAAGCAAAACCTTTGCTTTTCAGAAGCAGAATCTACTTCATCCTCAGTACATAGTTGAAAACTTCTCTGTACTAACAGAGAGCTACAGCAATGCTTGTTGCTGGCTACCTGTCTCGTTCAGTATCGTCAGAATGTGTTTGAGGTTCTTGAATAAGTCCTAGCAATAAAAACACATCAGTGCCTTCCAATTTCATATATTGAATTCTTTAAAGAATTAGGGGAAAAAAGAGCATTGGAGATGTATGCTGGTAAAGCAGAAGTATGGTATACCAGATACTGCAAAATTCAGCAGGTTTGCATGCCCGGAATAGTGGAAAAGAAATATGTTTTGCTAAGTTATCACAAGTAAGTGTTTTCTAGTGCCCTGCATATTTAAAGTAGAGCCTGGTTGCAAATACGTCAATGAAAAAAAACCATCAGACTAATTGCATAGAGGGAAAAAATACTGGACAAGGTGAGTCAAAGTGGAGGTAGATGCCTTGCACGACATGTGCACTGCCTGGAAGGGGTGGGATGAGGTGGAGTAAAGCGGCTCAGGCCAAAGACCACAGTTCCCATTTTGGACACCTTGGAAGGGGGAAGGGATCTGAGTGCGATGGGTTTGGGGGGCAGGGTTGGGTGGTGGTTACGACATTGAGGAGATCACAGACAGCCAATGTTGACACCCTGCAGAGGTGGGGAGAGAGCTCCCTGATGCTTCCATACCTCTGCGTTTTGGTGTGCCCAGAAAATGGGGAGTTTTCTTAGAAGTCCGTCGGTAACTCTTGATGAGAGCAAACCGGGCACAGGGGGAGCCTCTAAAGCGCACGGCTGCGTGGAATAAAGATGCCTTTAATCAGTGCTTGCTTTTCTGTATTGTCAAGTCTATAGCAGGCACGGAAAGACAAATCCAGTCTCAGATTTCTGAGCGAGCCTGAGTAAAAGTAACGTGCTGTAGTCGGCACGGCTGTCTGACACAGAGAAGGCTTTGAAGTATGTGCTTAATTTCCAATAGTTTGGCTTGTTTTCACCCAGCAGAAACTGGCTGTATGTTCTCTGTCCAATCCCTTCACATAAATAGATGTTAAGTAACAAGAACCTTGTCCCTCTCTCCAAATTGTGGGAAAATTTACACTATGGATGGTGGTTTGATGAGAAGTTCATACGTAGAGTTGTTTCCAAGCCCCAGGGATGGTGAGGGTTCATCTGGCAGTGGTCTAGGTGCAGCCTTCAGCTCCTCTCGCTCAGCTGTCTAATGGGGCAAGTCCAGTGGAAATCAGACACTCCATCCCACATCACAAAACATCATGTTAATCCCCTGCACGATAAATTTGGATTAGAATGGTTTCTTTAATCCTACTACCAGAAACTATTAATTCCTTTCTCCATTTGAATTGTGTTTTGGAGAGAACTTCTACAGACCTCATGTTTTAAGTAAAGCCTGTGACATTATACTTTGGGGTTGCTGTCATACATTTTTTTAAGTGATAGACCAAGGAGCTGCTTGCGGCATCCTCAGGGGATCCAAGGGTTGTTCCATTGGCTTGAGGAACCTCCATGCACATAGGTGCCTACCTACTCCTTCACAAGGCATTCATGGGGTCCAAAATAGTTCCCTAATGAGAAGCAAGCTAAGATCTACTACTGGCAATCTGTTGTTTCATACCATGGAAATGGCTAAACTGGGGTGTGCTGATTGTTTGCATGGTCCTCTGTTGTGTTTCTTAGACCAAATGAAATGTGCTTTTTGACATTGGTTAACTTCTCTTGGGTAGTTTTGTCTACTTGGAGAGCTTCAGTGAACACTGTACAGAGGTAATGAACCAGTAGTGTCAGAGACCAAAAAACTGACGCTGTCTGGGAAGCGGTACAGTATATTTTTTCCCCACAACACCATGTCATTAGTGTGCCTGGGCAGAGATTTACGGTGTAAGTGCTTGTCAGTATGGGAGTAGGCAAAGGCCACTGTATTACACTGTGAAGCAGGCTGGATGGCTGCAGATTTTACTCTGTAGATTAGTAGTTTTGATTATTGCAAAGCCAAAAAAAAAAAACCAAAACAAAAAAACCCCAAAAACCTGAAGCCTGTAATTGCAGCCTTTGCACTTCTGAAGTACACCAGCTTGTATTACTTTTGAAACTTGTCCCGTTATTGTTAATGGAACCTGTTCAGAAAATCTGTTTCCCCAAATGCTTAGCAGAAAGAAAGCACTGCACAACAAATTCTATAATAATAGAGAGATGTCTCTTTTCTTTTTTGTACTTCGTTTATTTGTGCTTTCTCTGTTACATAGAAACATATGGAAGAGAATAAATAGAAAAAAACCATATGATTGGGGGAAGGCAGAGAAATGAGGAGACGTAGCCAAAAGAGAAAAAATGTGTTTCCACGTATGTCATTTCCATCACTACAATACATTAAGTTAGCTTATAATCTGTCTCCCTGTTTATAAGAGTATCACAGTCTTGGCCGGAAGGTGACGGACTGAAGCAGGGACACCTGAAGCGTGAATCTGTGCCTTGCACTGGCGAGCTCCCTGCTGCCGCCGAGATGGTCCAGCTGCCTTTTTGGGTCATGTCCCGAATGGCATGCAAAACACCTACCGAGCGGAGCAGTCTGTGGCGAAAGGTGGTTGTTTTAACAATAGACGGGAGTTTTTATGCTGTTTCCAGTGACAGGACGTTCCAATTTCTTGGAGGCTTTCGATTCGACCATCAGCCCAACTTTGCTTTCGGAAACCTTTGCAGAGATTTAAAATGGAGGCTGGAGACTGAAGGAAATGAGAGGAAAAGGAAGATGAGGTATTTTTGTAGCCAAGAACTGAAGCGCCTGCCCAGTACTGAGTTTTCCTGGCAAGCCAGGCCTGGTCAGTCCAAGGCTCTGGGAAATTAAAATACCTCCTTGTGACTGACATGGATTTATAGCTCTCCATCAGTTCTGGTTTAGCTCATAAATATCCTTTAAATATCCTTATTATGATACATACCTTGCATAAAATTGCACAAATAATGAAATATTGAAAATAATTAGATAAATTAGAGCTTTTTCTTTAGATTACTGTTCATGGCTGAAGGACAGTGGGAACAGAGAGAATTTAAATAGGTTGAACTGAAATGCAAAAGCGAGTGGAAAGTTTTTAAATCTCCCTTGTCGAATACAGAAACTCTTGTAATATTGATCCCTTGCTTTGTATTAGTTTAAGTGGTAGAAATGCCCCTTATGAAAATTTATGAAAGTACTTTGGAAATATCTCTTCAGTTTTCAAGACTTAGCTGTAGGATTATTGTTACCATTTGATTATAATTTAAAGTGACTCACCTGCTTTTCTCTATGTTAAGGCGTGAGATTTTGTATACAGATCCACTTCTCAGCTTGCAGTTGATGAAATATGTACCCTTTGCCTAAAGAATAAAGAGGCAGCATGAAACATTGAGCATTAGCTGCAAAAATAGCTTTTGCACTGTTGTGTTTAGGACTTGCTTTGTAGAAAATTGTTTCTTTTCACTGCAATTTTGCTGTTACAAAGAGGAGAGAGAGCGGCACATTGAGCCATAGCAGAGCAGGCCATTAGAAATTTCTCTCTGATCAGAGTAAATGCATAACTAATTGCACCTTGTCTTGTCACCCAGTGGACTGAGGCACTTCAGGTTGCAGTGGCGTCTGTCTTTTTGAATCGCAGTGTGGCCTGATAGAGATCCTTTCACTTCTAATAAGTGAGCAAATCTCCTCGGTTATCAACCCGTAAAATGGTAGTGATAATTGTTACCTAGCCAGGAGGAGCGTTATGAAGTCTAATTAGTGAATGTTTTAGTGCTCATGGGGAAAAAAAGATGTACAAACGCTGCTTTGATTTTTCTCTTTTCAGACTGTGTCTATTAAATCTGCAATTTTGGAATTGTTCTCAGTGCTTTCGGGTATGAGATAGGTAATCTAAGAGTGCTTTGGCATCCTGAAATACTGTGGGTCTTGACCAGCCTTAGGTAAAAAGGCTTCTTCTCACAAATGTAAGGAAAATAATGCTCCAGAGCCCTTCGCTGCCTTTCAATAGGATATTCTAAAGGGAAACTATTTTAAATAGGAATGCAAAGCAAATCATAGCACTTCAATAACAGCCTCATCTTGCCACTGTTTAAGGATGTAAGTAACTTTGCACTTGTGAGTTTTGCAGTAAGTTTGCAAGGTCTACTTGAGTGGAAGTGTTTCCAAGACAGACAATGTTACCTGCCTTTCTGACAGGCTTAGATGATTCTGTCTCTGATCTCTCTTTGTTCTTTTTGTTCGTTTTTTTTTTTTTTTTCCTTAAAGTTTCTCCCTTTGTCAGTATTTCAGCACTTCCTAGGTAAATTAGACTTACCACAGCAAGCCTCCCAGTAGACTTCATGGACTTTTCTTCAAAGTGGCTTTCTCCTTATAAATATGTTCGTTAAAGTACTTGGTTACATAAAGTATGGATAAGCTTCACAAAAAAAACCAACCCAAATCCTACAAGTTGATAGTAAAAGTTCTCTCAGCCTGGCGTTCGTGGTGAAGCTGATCTGCTGGTCAGCAGTGCTATAGCCCCAGCTCTGCTGTGTTTCATACTGAGCTCTGTTAAAAATATCCTCCCTAAGGAGAACTCTTTCCTGATTGTCATAGACTGGGAACAATAAATAAAATCATCAGCAATAAAATTATAGCCCTGATAATATGAATAGTTGACATAGAAAAATCAGTGGAAACGCGTTGTAATTGCCTTCCAGTCTGAGACTGCGGTACGGAGCCAGGCAGAGGGCTAGCCAACGATTTTGGCCCAGTTTGCCATGTAATCATAGCAGACTACGAAGTCGGTTGTCACTTACTGCAACGGCATGACTAGGATGTCAGAAATACGGCCCTAGTTTCTGTTGTGAGCTGTTAACTGTACGAAAAAACGAATGAGACAAGTGACCTCCTCACCTTCTCCTCTCTCTCCATCCTCCTCCCCCACCGCTGTTTTGAAAAATCCACGTAGAACCTGGTTCGGTTGCTTTAGCCTGATATACGGCACGTGATAATGAGGTGTGGCATTAGGCCCCTATCTGAGAAAAGCGAAACGAAAGCTGGCCTGGTGATTAACTTAATTAAGTGCAAGTTTCAGTAAGCAGAGGATAAGATTGCAGCTCCGTGCTGTGTTCTCACACATCGCCCCTTTCCATCTTTTGCGTATAAAATAATAGATGGGCTGATTTTCACTTGCTGTTGATTTAATAATCTAATAGTGTAGTGGCAGAAGACCTTCCTGCCACATCTTTACATTTAGGAACAGGAACATTTGTGCTGGGATCTCGTTCTTGGAAATCATATACTGTTGTCCACTATTTTGTCTGCCTATGCTTTTATGTTTAAAAGCGTCTCCCCTGTACCTTCGCCTACTGAAAATAAAACCTTCCAAGGGCATCTTGAAGTTTAGTGAGGTGATTATGGTTCCAATTTAATTATTAGACAGGCCATAATAGTGTTATTATTTAATTATATAATTAACTTCCATCAATTTCTTCAGCCATTAAGGAAAAAGAAGCGTGGTTAAATATTTGACCATAATTTTGACAGACTAATCCTTGCCTGGAGCAAGGGCTTCTCTTAGCTGTTCTGTCCTTCTAAGATTATGCAAGCTCCTCCTTATTTTTAATTTTACACTTGATTAATTCTACTTTGTTTATGAATTTGTTATTTGCGGCTGACTCCCCAGGATGCTAATTGCTACTGTAAACTACAGATACTGCTGAGCTAATGTATTCTGAAAATATCAGGAAAAGAAAGGATGTCATGAAAGTACAGTTCAAAAATGAGCCACTGATTTGTGATTTTGAGTTCTTTCCAAAATAATAATAAAAAAAAGATCCCTTATTCTTTGCTTCTTTTGGAGAAAATGCTCATCTCCACTTTATTTGTATCTGTGAAAGATGAGAGTGAATCTGGTAAAAAGAAAGGTTTTTTTTTCTGTATTTGGTCTTGTATTTGATATGTTTTTATTCCACATTTATTAAGAAGACAGTTCTCCACAGTTATTAAGAAGGCAGTATGACCTTGCATATTCCCATTGAAATTTCAAGGTTGTTTAGACTATAATATTTAGGAATTGGGTCCTGGATAAAGTCTTAATCTAATGAAAGTAATAAAAAAAAATGATGGCATCAAACTTACAAAGTCTTTCGCATTGTTCTTTCATTGCTTCCTTTTACCTAGTGAAGAGAAAGTAAGATGATCAGTGGAGTGTAGATACGGGGGTGTGTGTTAAGAAATGGCAGGGGGGTTGGAACTAGATGATCTTCAAGGTCTGTTCCAACCTAAACCATTCTATTATTCTGTGATTCTATGAAATCAAGATCATCAGTCCTTTCATAGGGAGTGTTGTCCTATTGGGTATGTGATGATCTGGATGAGGATCAAAAGAACCTTTGTTGCTACGTTGATCTTCCAGACCAAGTCTGATGGCCAAAAGAGAAGTCTCCCATGGAGAGGATGGCTTTCGGTGGAGGTGTCCAGATGAACGCCCAGATGTTGTGAAGGTTTCAAATGGCCTGAGGCAAATAATTTTAATCACAGAATCAGCTGGACTTGAATTTCTTATCTTCACAAATGTAGGCATATTTGTGTTTATCCACTGTTATAAGATGTCCCAGGGCGTTGTCCTTCCCTGGCAAATGTCAGAGAAACCAATCACACTGGTTTTCCCTGTTTCTCTTAGGTTTTAAGGTGGCCTCCTTTTCTCGGTTCAGGATGAATTTTGTCTGCCTTCTCCACCTTTCCCCAAAATAGGACTTGTCCTTTATCCCATGCTCATCCAGAGTCTTAGCTTCATCCTCTGGGCAATACCGAAATTTTAGTTCCTTCTATATTGTGGCTGGACACTGGATTACTATGTGGCAGTGAGATGCACTTCATAGCAGCCTTTTCTCTTCTTCTGTCTTCATTAAATACCTTAATTAGCATGTCTCTGGCTTCAGGCTGCCTTTTCTTATTTGAAGCCTACTGAAGAAACACTGGTAATACTTTATATGTCAGATTATCTCAAATATTTAGACACACTCATCTTTGGTTTTTTGACTGTTTTCTTTACGTGAACATTGATTAAAGGAAAAAAAAGGGTGCTTAGACCAAGCACAATATCATCCTCCCCATCAAGCCCTCTGCTACAGGACGAGTTTTGCTCCGGTTCATTGCAGGATTCCACTTACACCCACACTTCGAGAGTGTTTAGAGATCAACAAGCAAACAGTTGCAGTTAAAAGCACGGTGTTACTTCTCAATGGGGAACACATAAATTAATTGTAAAATAGACGGAGATCCTTATAGGAGTTGCTTCGACGGCCGTGACTTTCTCCAGTGGGGTTTACAGAGTTTAACGATCACGGTAGCAAAATATTTGCCTGCGGGAGCAGACAGCCCTGTCGTGGTGGCATCTGCCAACTGCAGGAATTTCATTTACAGCCCTGAAGAACTGTGCTGCACTGCGCCATGCCACGACTTACTGTAGCGAAGGTGCTAATAGCTCGTTATACTGCAAACAGGCGGTGCAGATTCTTGCTGGTGTATCTGGAGAGTCGGCAGGAATGTGGTGGTTCAGCTAGAAAGGCATCGCTGGCCACTTTGGATTTTCTGTAGTTTCTGCTGATATCTAAGCAGAAGACTCTTGGCGATGTTTCTTCAGGAGCTGGAGCTGTGTGCTGTGTTTTCATGCTGCATTTGGGCCGAGACTTTGAATTTTTATTGGGAAACATTAACGTGTTGTATTATCCTAAGGATGAAGCAATTGCCTTAATAGATGCTTCTGTCTTATTGGGTGGTCTATATTCACTACTTGTCATCTCTTTCTTGGTGTTGCCTTCTGTAAAATGAAGTATTTACCACCAGACTCCTGCAGAGTCTTCCAAATAGTGAAAATGTATTGTATTGCATATTAATGTCGCATAATAATAGTAGTATTCAGAGATTAGAGGCTAATTTAGTTTGTGCAGAAGAAAAATAATGGTTATTTCATTACCTTTATTTAATCTTGCAAATGGGAAGTCTGCGTGGCCTAACATTCATCTCCCTGCCTCTGTTTTTTTTGTTTAACTTGGGTCCAAATGAGCTGATTTCTAGATTGTTGCTAGCTGATTCTTCATTTTTATGATACCAGGGTCCTTGTGACCTCTGTCCTCCTCTCCTTTGACACCACGTAGTGCTTTGAACTTCAGTTCTAATAGCTGAATGTGGAGTTTGCAGGTACTGAAATCAAAGCAAACGTTAAATCCCAGTAACTGTTTAACTTGATTAGCATTTTGACTGTATAGGGAACCTGAAAAGTGCTTGATAGGTGCAATACAAAGCTTTGCAGTGGCAGCAAAAGATATTACTTGTTTAATGTCAGCAATAAATAATGTAATATTGATACTGTTGTCAAATGTCAATTTTCATTGCTATTTTCACTGCAGCTTGATTGCTGGAAAATTAATACATCACAGTTTCAGAAATTCTTACAGCTTTTCCATGAAAAAGTAATCTTTAGAGACAGTATTTTGAAGAAGGAAGGCTTCTTCATGCCAGACACTAAATTTAAAAATTAATTTTTAGGTTTTATTCATTAAGGTCAACAGGGAGGGAATAAATCTCCAACTTTCAGATTTTAGGTTATAATTTTGAAAATCTTATGATTTGAGACTGTTTCTTAGGAAAGAAAAGCAGCTCTCCGCTTTGCATCATTAACGAAGTATCAGACTTCTCCTGTGAATAATATCCTGGAGTAATTAAAAAGTATTTAACCAAATATTTAAATCAGAGCAAATGTAGGAAAAATAACATCCTGATTTAATTAGATAGCAGTTAAGAAAGATTTAAATCACTGCAAATCTGAGAGGTGAATAAAGTATTCGAAAGTATGGGCTCCTATCTTAGAGACATCAGAGCTTTGAGAGTGGCTGTCACAAAACACTAATGACTATTTTGCCCCTGTGGCAAATAAACATCTTTGCCTTTGTTCCCACCACCAAAAGCCTCTGCCTTTGTATGGACGCATTAAGCACCTACAATAGATTTTGTTTGAAATGAAACTCAAACACTGTCTCCTCTGGTGGCAGTCTTGCTTAAATGTTTTTTTTTTGCCAGTTGTTTGTGTACATACATTATAAATATTTCTTCAGCATATTTTATTCTGACATAATTCAATGGCTTTCTTTCAAAGTACAAGTGAGTATTAGTCTACTAAATTGCATTACTACTTGGGAACTCCCTTTGGTAGTTTTTCTTAGTCATTAAATACACCACAGCAGTCTAATGCTACCTTTTACTTAAGCACAGCTAAGGAGCCTTTATTCTCTGATGTGGGGCACAGGATCCTCAGCTATAATGTGTCCACATTGGTTTCCACAGATGGAAGGAAAATTTCAGTTTCTTACATTCAAGACAGTTTCAAGGTGAGGCCGTGATTTGTGTAGCTCTAAATCTCAGCAATGAGGTTCTTGGTCAGCTTTTCTTTGATGCATTGCTAAAACGTGTTGGTGGTGAGACACTCAAAAGCCAGTTCGCTGCTGGAGTCAATGTGCAGCTCTATCATTTCTGAAAATGACACTGAAAGAATGTTAAGTCAGGAAAGTTAAGACTGAATTGCAAAGTCAAATCTTCAAGGAGTTAGGAAATGTAAAAATCAAGGCTTCTTCTATGGCATTGAATCTTGCTGAATGTTCAAGCTTTTTGCAGATCCCAATTATTCAATGATCTGACTCAAAATACAGATGTGGGACCTACCATGGCTTCATGCTAATTCCTATTATTTTACACATTCAAACTCCTTTACAAGCAGGGTTCCTGGAGGCTTTCTGTAAGAGAGCTCGGCAAAACCATTGCTTTGCCTGCTGCAATTTTTCCCGACTCCCTAATGAGCTCTACACATCATGATGTTTTGTTTGAGGTTTCCTTTTCCTTCATTTTTTCATGTGTAGAATTTATGTTGAAAATCACATTGCTGCAAAGCTGACAAGGGCTCCTGGGCTTCATTACCTGGGACTAATTGTGTGCATGTATGTATGGGGAAGCACATAAGGGAGGATTGGGTATGGAATCATAGAGTGGTTAGAATTGGAAGGGACGTTAAAGATCATCTAGTTGCAACCCCCTTGCCACGGGCAGGGACATCTCCCACTAAACCAGATTGCTCAAAGCTCCGTCCAACTTGGCCTTGAACACTTCCAGGGATGGGGCAGCCACAGCTTCTCTGGACAACCTGGGCCAGTGTCTCATCACCCTCACAGCCACAGCTTCTCTGGACAACCTGGGCCAGTGTCTCATCACCCTCACAGTAAAGAATTTCTTCCTAATTCTAATCAAAATCTACCCTCTTTCACGGATTAATCTCTTCAGGTCCCATGGACTTGTGCACCTTCGGGTTCCTCAGGTGGTCTCAAACCTGGTCTTCTCCTACCGTAGGCGGTTCTTCATTCTCCCAGTCCCTGCCTTTGCCTTCTGTGAATTGGTCGGTGTGGCTGGAGCACTTGCCAGCGAAGACCAAGGCAAAAAAGTCATTGAGTACTTCAGCCTTCTGAGGTGTGCTTGATAGTCATTTTTCTTCTGCTTTCTTCTTACTCCTCTGATGTTGCTGAGACCTGGCTGCAAGTGTCGTTTTCCCTTTTGGAACGGACATACTACAGATACCGTCCTTAACAGAGGCTTAGACGTTAAGTTTTTTTGCTTCCCCGTCTATGCACACAAAATTGCTCTCTTTATTTGTGCTGTGAAAGTACTTTGTACCTGCATTAATTGTTTTCATCCTTCCCAGTTACTTTGATAAAACCAGCATACTTCCCTTCTGCCTGAGCTTGTGAAAAAGAGAGAAGGTGGAGAGCAAGAAAAGTCTCCTGCTCGCTTTGATGGCATCATCGATCTCCTTCCAGTCGGAATTAATCAATTGTGTAGCTGTGTGAATCAATTTGTCTGCAGCGTGCTGTCAACTTATTAAGAAAGTGAAAATGAGCACTAGATAATCGCTTGGAGCAAATGACTGAAAGGGTTAAAGGCAGCGTTAGTAGTCATAGAAATAAAATTATGGAAGAAATATCTTCTTGATGTGACGCAGTTCTGCCTTGGGATGCACTAATGGGCCACTTGACCACATTACAGATTTACTTGCAATCAGTGCTAAGATATTTTTCTCCAACTTTGAATGAAGAATTTTATGGCTTTAAGTGAATTTCAGGAGCCTATATTGATTTACATCTGTCATGAGTTTACGGTTAGATGTTATGCTACATTTGAAGCAAAAAGTACAAAACCAAGAACCACTGGGGCCAAAAATGGATCCAAGGTTCTTAACAACCATTGCACCTCTACAAGGCAGGATTTTTCTCTATGAGCTTTTCAAGTTGCAACGGCTTATAAGGAAATCAGGAGTTGAGTGAGATGGGCAGAATGGGTCATTGGAAACAAAACCATTTCTTGCTGTTCATGGGGTACATCTGCTCTTATGCAGACAATGTGGTTTGGTGATGTTTCTCTTGGCACTTAGCTGCCACAGGGAGAGGTGTCTTAGCAGTGCTAGAGGAGAAAAACACGTGTATTATGAATGAACAGATCATGGCATTTTGCTGTTTTATTTTGGTTTTGCTCAGTGCATGTACAAACATGGCAATTTTTATTTTTTTTTTTTTTATTTTTCCCTCCAACTTTTCCTCTATTTTGTAATTGATCTTAGAGGAAAATAACTCCTTGCTTTGTACCTTAAATAGTTATGGTCTCCATCTATGTCTACAAGGAAGGCAAACATAATAAAGAATGCAACATAGGCACTACAAAGACACAAATGACAGCTGAAGGAAGACTAGTGATTTCGGAGACTCGTGCGAAAATGTTCTTGAGCTGCTGTTCCCAGGACATTGCCATTCTTCATTCAAAGACATATTTTTTTAGGGTGTATCAGAAGGTTTCCCACTTATGCCAAGGCAGTATGTTAAAACTTGTTTCATAACTGTCGTTATTATCTGTGGAAAAAATTCTTAGAAGTCCTGTGGTTTAGGAAGAGAAACTGGATGGATCTCCACAAAATCTCATTTGTGGGGATGCTGACTATTCAAGACTATTCAGATGCTTCCCACCTTTGTTAATAATGGAAGAACCTGTTGCCTTAAACAATAAGAACGATCCAGCAGAGGAAAATTAGCCTCTTACAGCATAGGAAAAGCAATTTTTAAAAACTTTCAATGTTTTCTACAGCATAAAGTTATGCAGTATATGGATTCTTTGTCCAACAGCTTATGGTGTCACCTTTAAAATAGAATAATAATTGTAATCAAGTATCTGTGACATTAATGGTATAGAGAATTTTTTGTGCGTGTTGGTAATTCACCAGAACTGGCAGAAAACCTATTAACTTGTATCAGTCACAGTAAGTGCAATATCATCAAAGACTTGGTAATGAGAAATAAGAGGAACTTGAAGAAAAATTGAAGTCAACAAAAAACTCGTTACTACTTCTCAACTAAGAATATATTATATTTGTTTAAAAAGGATGGTATTACCAAAAGGAAACTACATATTGGCCTTTTTTCCTATAGATAAAGAAGGATGTTACATATTTAATGCTAGAAATACAGCATTGTTCCACATCCTGACACTACAGGAGCTTGTTTAGTGAGTGCCAACCATGTAGCATCGTAAATGGGGACACAAAGGTGCCGTATGCCTTTATCAGTGTCTTGTACTGATGTCTTCAAGAGAAAACCCCACTGAGACTGGTGCAGACACCCTGTATTTGAACTGGCGTCTTTTGCAGCGAATTAAAAATACTGTACTGTAAATCATAGAATCACAAAATCATGGAATGGTTTAGGTTGGAAGGGACCTTGAAGATCGGCTAGTCCCAACCCCTCTGCTGTGGGCAGGGACACCTCCCACTAGACCAGGTTGCTCAAAGCCGCATCCAACCTGGCCTTGAACACTTCCAAGGATGGGGCAGCCACACCTTCTCTGGACAACCTGGGCCAGTGCCTCACCACCTCAGAGGGCAAAATTTCCTCCTAATATCTAATCTAAATCTACCTTCTTGCAGTTTGAAGCTATTCCCCCTCGTCCTATCACTACATGCCCTTGTAAAAATTCCTCTTCCAGCTTTCCTGTAGGCCCCCTTTAGGTACTGGAAGGGGCTCTAAGGTCTCCCCAGAGCCTCTTCTTCTCCAGGCTGAACAACCCCATCTCCCTCAACCTGTTTTCACAGCAGAGGCGCTCCAGCCCTGGGATCATCTTTGCGGCCTGTTCTGGACCCGCTCCAACAGGTCCATGTCTTTCCTATGTTGGGAAATGCAGTGTAAAGTGTTATATGTCTGTGCCAGTAGGTACTGCCTGTGTATAGGATATTGGGCAAAGCTTATGCCATGATACTCAGGTAAAAAATCTATGAACCCTTCAGATTCAAGCAGCCTAACAATTTGGTTAAGGCTTCTTTGCTAGCTTATCTTTGAAAATCCAGGCATTTCCCCCATTTTGTTCATGTGTGATGCTGTAGAGAGCTTTAGAAAAAAGCACTGCTAAGCAAAAGCAAAGCATAACTTCGAAAAGAATAAAACAACTGTTAAAGATATTGAGGCTATCAAACAAACAACCTGGCAGTGAATGGTTGCTGATATATAGAAAATAGCCAAAAAGTCCTCCAAAATACTGCTAAGATAAATTCAATGGATTTTTTTTTTTTTTTAACTACAAGAGGTTAAAAGTCCAACAAGCATATGATTAAAAAGTGATGGACACGAAGCTCTTCAATACCTTCATGGCTGGCATGAAGCGTAGGAGATTAAATTTCAGCAGCAAAGCGCAGATAGAAAAATATTTAACTGTCCGTCCACTTTGATACCTGGTTGCTGAGGCTGTCCTTCAGCAACCGAAAAAGAGCAGATTGGTTATGATATGTTGATGGTTTAGAAAACTTAATCTAAGTGTATGATCTTTTTTTCTGTTTCATCCAAGTGAGTCACAGTAGGTGAGACTGTGCTTTGTTTGCTCTAAGTATGAAATACTTAGATCGCTTGCGTTACAATTAGGTGGTAAATTGATTTATAGTTTAGAGAAGAATGTGAATTTTAGTACCAAAATTGTATGAAATCAGAAGTTATTTTTACAGTCTGTTAGGCTCCTGTTTCTGCTGTGCTAACTAAATCAAACTAGTTTGGAAGTTTCAGTTCCTGGACTCCTTTCAGCTAATTTTTCTTTTGACAACTGTGCATCTTCAGGAATTAATGAACGTGGTTTGGCTGTATTCAAGAAGTTGAGCTGTGTTTAGGATTGTGCATGAGAATGTGCTGAAATTAAAGTGCCCGTAAATTTTTATTGTTCCACGGTGGCTTAAAAAAACCTGTAAGTTTAGCTTGTATCTAAGCGTTGTTTTGACTACAAGTCCTTTCTTGAATTTTCAATAGTAAGATTTGACTTTTTAGAGCGTGGTGATGTCTGAGCACTCCCCAATTTTTGGCTGACAGTGCTCTCCTAAATTAGAGAGGAACTTTTATCTCTGCTATGCAGCTGAGAAGCAGGGGGAGGGAATTCGCGGTGTGCCTCAAGGTGTGCGTGAGTACTGTGGCAGAGCAGGGAGCGACGCCTGGATCTCCCAAGTCCTCCACTACAGCAATGTCACTAAATCTCAAAGCTGAGAGCCGTCTTCTGGATTCATTTCTTTTCATGCAGCTGCTCAGTCCCACTTGGACCAAGGAGGGAGAACTGATTTTAGGGATGGACATTTCTTCTCTGCTCTGATTAAGGGCAGGCAGAAAGTGTATGGCGAGTATGAACGATTGCAGCCAGCGCTGGCAACTACTTCTTGTCTCAATGCTGGAAAAAACTGAGCTATGGCTGACTCGTACTGCTTTTTCTTAAGCTTTATAATCCCCATTGAACTCAATGTCTGAGCTCCCTGGGCTAGCATTTGTTAGCCCAACTCTGAACTAAACCATCCTTTTTCTCCAATTATAGGCCTTGGCATCAGTGGTTTTTATAAATCTTCTTTTTCAACATTTTTTTTTTCCCTGTGGATAAGATTGGGATATTGAATGACTACCTTTCTGTAAGCTAATCTAATAATGCAATGATTTTCAGACTCTTAGGTACAAAACGAGAGAAAAGCCTCTTTGGACTTCCTGCTTAATAAGATTTACACTGTTTTCTATTAACCACAGACATAGTTTCATCCCTTGCTCGGAGTGTGTTCTCTTCGCAGTCAGGCTTCCTAAATTAACGCCTGATTCTTTTCCAGCAGGTTTTCCTCTCTTTTAATTGGCACCGGTCGCAGGCCACTCTTGTCACATTTTACCACCTCCACTTCAGCGCCGGCCGGCCGCTGCTCCCTGAGCTTGTGCCTAAACCTCCCTTGATCCCCACCTTCCCCCTCTCCTTCAGCCCTTTCCATTTCATCCCACCTACATCTGCTCCCTCTTGGCAGTTCGAGACTTTCAGAGCTCATCCTGGCCTTTTTCATGTGCACTGATAGCTGAGAAGGAAATAACTTATTTTGTTCAGTTTACCTTCTTTAAGTGAAAACACCTTAGAAAAGGTAAGCAAGATCCAGCAGTCTCTTGTTTCAGTTAAACCTCGCACAACTTTTAGAATATCAGATATTGAAATTATAGCTTTCACGGCAACACTGAATTCTGTAATATTCAACTTCTGTGTCCTGTGAGATTTATCTACAGGGAAAATGTACAGGTGTGTAACCTTAATTTTCCATTATACAATAGAAATGATATAACTTGCTAATATGTATTTTCAATATGTAACTTTTCATATATAAAAATGTGGGGTTTTTAGACCAGATCGTAATTATATGAATAATAACCAACACACACCTACTCCACTTTTCTTCATGTAGGTGGTTGTAGAGTGTTCTCCAGCAGAAAGCCTATGGTCTATTTACTTCTGTTTTATGTATTTCCTACTTTTTAAAATAAATGCTTTATACTTTGCTTCAGTGTATCTTACCTTACACTGACTTAACTGCATTGACTTCAACAGAGTTAACCATAATCTTCATTTACGTAGGAGGTAAATTGTGCACATTTAGCTAATTCTCTAGGTGTCTGGGCTTGAAATGGAGTGTAATGGATCTTAGTCACTGCTATATTTTCATGCAAACTCTTAAAACAACACTTTATTTGCAATTTCCCAAAGCAATGGAAAATAAAGACGTTCATGAGCATGCTTTTGGCTACAGAAATGCAAATCTAAAATGTGCTGATTTCACAGTGAATGGCCCTGGGAGAAAGGGAGGAACTTCAGTAGGATCAGGGAAACTCCAAAATATCAATAGCCATCAAACATTTCCAGCTGTGACTCCTTATGAAGTCTTTTCTTAATGCAGCCTTTTCTATTTCTATTTTTATTTTTATTTTTATTTTCCATTTGAAGCTGACGTAGGTTAAGCGTGGTCCCTGCAAGTGCGGTTGGGAAGCAGCAGAGTGTAGCTAAATAGAGAAGATAAACCAGAGCGCTTTGTCACTCTCTTGTTTTAATACCAAACATAAACCAAACCTGTAAGGAGTGCAAATGATTTAGACAGGAGAATGTAAACATAAACCGATGGTGAGTCAGTGGGGAGCTGATGGG
The DNA here is from genome assembly GCF_000708025.1 of Charadrius vociferus. Lineage (NCBI taxonomy): Eukaryota > Metazoa > Chordata > Aves > Charadriiformes > Charadriidae > Charadrius > Charadrius vociferus. Next base: position 2,217,494 of record NW_009649075.1, read on the forward strand.
TCAGGTTCAGAGGGCAGACCAACGCAGACCATGCTGTGCTGGGTGTCCCCCCCAACTGCCTGTTCAGGGAGAAGTAGATGAGACCTTCTTCAGATGATTGGAAGAAGCTTCACATGGACAGGGACTGGTCCTCATGGGGGATTTTAACCACCTCAAAAACTGCTGGAGAGACAACAGAGCAGGGCACGAGCAGTTCGGGAGGCTTCTGGAGGACACTGGTGACAGCTTCCAGACACAGGTGCTTGAGGAGCTGGTTGGTGGACATGATCTGCCTGGACCTGACATTTTAAACAAGGAAGAAATTGTTTACAGGTTCAGGGATGTTTCAAGGTCAGCGATGTGAAAGTCAGGAGCAGCCTTGGCTGCAGTGACTGCGGGATAGCGGAGTTCAAGATCCTGAGAAGGTGAGAAAAATAGTAGCCTCATGACCCTGGATTTCAGAAGAGTTTTTGACCCTGTTTTCCGTAACATTCTCACAGAGAAACGAAGTATGGACAGTGAGGTGGACTGGGATCTAGGATCTGACGATCCCCAGTTTGCACAACAAAGCTTCAGAGAGCTTAATGGTCCTCTCTTCCCCTGCCTCCATGCTTGGGTATCGATCACCGTCAAGGACGAAGTTTGGAGAAGGATTTGTATGTCCTCCAGTTCACTGGAGAGCTGCTGAGCCCACTGCTGAGCTGGTCGCAGAAATTCTTCGAAGTGACAGGGGGAACTCTAACTTCATGCAATACGATTATATTTGGAGAAGGAAAAAGAAGGAAACAGCTGTTAGTGAAACCTCTTGGTCGGCGGACCAGCCTGCTGGCAGGCCCACTGGGTGTAGTTATTTAAAATGACATAAAACAATATAGGAAACACCACACAGTAATGGAATAAGAAGATGTAATTTAAGTTTCACTTAGCAGGGGCAGCGGCAATGCCTTCAGGCCCCTGCTCTGCTCTCAAGAGCTGCAAACTGTTTTCAACTTCTGCCTCCTGTGCGATACAGAGATTAACATACTGCTTTTTCCTTCTGGGAGATGGCATCTCTGTGTGGTGAGACAAGTTCAGACATACCCATCCCTGGTTCCACAGCACCTCTGTCTTCAGACTGCTCTCCCTGGCTTTCTTTAACTCCCATTTGTTTTCCAGTGCTGCCTTCTTTCTTAGTTGGTAATGAATATTTTTATATTCTTCTATTTATTTTGAAGTCTAGATGAGGTGTTTGCCATTCCATTCCCACACTGTCTTCTGTTAGCGAACATCCATCGTTCCCTGTTTGCCAGTGTTTGTCTCTGCCGTACAGGCATTGTTGAATTGAAATAGCCTTCGGGGGAAACTAGACTGCCAAATGAGTAAATATGTGAGGGAGTGAGCCGTGAATCAGTTTTATGAAAAGCTCCGAGTCCGAGAAGATGGAAAAACTCCTAGTTCTTGCAGACCTCTGGTTGGATCTCTCCTCCCTTTTACATTCAATACAAGCCAATACATATTTGATGTCTCTTTATAAAGCATTATATTTAAGGAAAACCTTTGGGAAACGATCTCCTTTTCTGTAGACAACTCTTTGTTAATGGCTATTTTGACCCAATAAAATAAGATCCCTGCCAGAGACTCCCTACTTTACCAAAGCAACACACACGTTATCTATTTTATATCTATGATATCTGGAAAAGCTATAATTTCTGCTCTTGTTTGAGGCTTAATGTCTTTGTCTTCTCTGTCTTCCATGGACATCTTTACGAGTATGTGTTACTGCAGGCTCCTATCCTCCCCCACTGTTTATCTTCAGAAGGTGACTGAGGAGTAGGAACATACTCCTCAGCGTATGGGAAGAGAGTAATGTCGACACCTTATTGCGGCCCTCCAGTACCTAAAGGGGCCTACAGGAAAGCTGGGGAGGGACTTTTTACAAGGGCATGTAGTGATAGGATGAGGGGGAACAGCTTCAAACTGGAAGAAGGTAGATTTAGATTAGCTATTAGGAAGAAATGTTTCACTCTGAGGGTGGTGAGACACTGGCCCAGGTTGCCCAGACAAGCTGTGGCTGCCCCATCCCTGGAGGTGTTCAAAGCCAGGTTGGATGGGCTTTGAGCAACCTGGTCTGGTGCGAGGTATCCCTGCCCATGGCAGGGGGGTTGGAACTCGATAATCTTCATGGTCCCTTCCAACCTGAACCGTTCTATGATTCTACTGAAAACCACAAGGGATTACATCTCTATCTCAGGCGAGGGGCTGGTTCCCCATATTCCCTGACTTACCCAAGCTGCCCCAGCTAAAGCCGGTCTTGTCATTCACTGCTCGTGTCACTTCAGTGATTGCTTTAGTTGGAGTTATTTGCATTCACCCTTCATGTCCTTCACTCCTCATCCTCCCTCCCAGGCTTTGCCCTTCACATCTGAGAGGTGCTCCTTTTTGTCAAACTCCTTCCCCGATTTTGACAACAGACTTTCTCTCTTTTATCCCGTAGTAAGCCCCAGCTCACTGCAGTCTTTTCCTTCTCTCCCACTAACCGCTGCAAATGGATACCCTTGAGTCCATGGGATTTATAAACACCTTCAGTCGAAACATACCATTCAAGCTGATCTCCCCCGTGTTCTGGGAGCTTATCTGTCACTCCTTGATAATACGTTGTGTTCACCTACTTGAGTTTGATTGTGGAAAGGCACTGGTCTTCATATGAAGAGGTCAGGATAGCAGTAATCCCCTCTTCCCTGCCTAATTTGAAGAACTTCTGCTCCAGTTTCCAGCTGTTACTTCTAGTAATGTGTTTCCACTAAATTAAAAGTCCTTTATTGCTCTTCATTTTCTCTTCACAGAGGTACATACACACTAATCAAGTAATTTTTTCAATCTTTTTGATAAGATAAGCAGATTAAGCTTTTTAAGTCTGTCACTGAAAAATATATTCTCCAGCCTTCAGTTATTTTACTTATTTTTCCTCTTTTCTGCCTCCCCGTTGTTCTGCATTCCCGCTCAAAAAGGAACACTGGAACTGCATTCTGGTTATAGGGTTAATCTTACCAATGGCAAATACAAACGTAAATTATTTCCTTCTGCTTATTGCCTGTTTATGTGGCTCGCAATTTTTTTAATGCAGCTTTGCAATAGAAGCAAAATTTACTTATTTCCTGCGACTCTTCACATGCAGGAACATAGAAATGGCCTTTCAGGGTTAGACTAAAGACTCATCTGCTCCAGGATCCCATCTCTGACAGCACCTGGTGGTAGATCCTGGGGAATGGCATGGGACTAAAGTGAACACAGCGGTTCATAGCAATTGTCATGACGGCTTACGGCTCACCCAGGCAGTAGTGGTGCTGTATTTAATAGATCGCGATGACTGTCTCTTCTGATCCTTTTGTCCACACACTTTTTTTTGGACCCAAGGAAACCTTTTACATTCATAACTTATCTTGGCGAGCTTAACTGTGGATTGTGTGGCGAGGCATATTCTTTCTTTGTTTTCAGTGCACCATCTGCTCCTTTTGTTTGACTTCCTCTGCTGCTTCTGATAGAAGAGACAGTGAACAGTCATTCCCTGCTCACCTACTGCATGACACTCATGATTTTGTAGATCGATATCATAACCCTCCTACCTCAGTTTCAAAACTACTGATTTTCACGGCAGGTCTTCCACTCTCTAAGAATAACTTTCATTACTTGAAGAAATATGAATTTATTTATTTATATGTGTTTGTATCACAATAAATGCATTTTTGAATAAACCAACCTCTGAGTGGTCTGTGTTGTCCTTAACAGTTCCCCTGTCCTCGTTATTTATTATCATGTCTGTGCTTGCTAGGAAATACAAGGGGATGTGATATTATTTCTGTGCAATATGTTCTTCGTGAGCCTCTTTTAAAAACTCTGACTTTTGCTCTTTTTTATACTTTTTCTTCCTGACAGGTTGACAGTAACCCCTGCTCAGTAACAGTAACATCACCTAATTAATTCCAACTTGCAGTCTCAGGTACTTAAACAGAATTAGTCAAATAACATCGATCTGTTTACGATCTTTTTGGGATGAGCTTTCTTACAGATCTTATAATGTAAAGGATTGCTATACCTAATACTTATAAAAACCTCTATTAATTGTTCTCTTTAAGGGAGGCAGATTAGGAAGTCTTTAATGTTTCAGTTGAACTTAGCCCGCTGATGCACAATTTCTGCAGTTTTTGGTTTGTTTTTTTTTTTATTTTATTTTGCATACCTAAAATACATTCTTAACCATATAAAATACCAAGGGTTCACTTCTACGTGAGAAGAGCAGCTCTGTAAACACTGATTTGGGTGGAGAGCATCAGTTACGAACTTCTTGCTGGAAAAAAATGAAAAGCAAATCTTATCTCTCCTTGCCCGCATCATGCACTGGCACAAAGACAACCTCCCAAAGGAGTAGCCTGGTCCATATGCTTGGGCTTCTAAGCCAAGAGCATTGCATAAAAGGGTTTGGGTGGTGGTGTGTTTTTTAACATGATGCTGGTGATAATTTGAAAGACACCAACCTGCAAAGCATTTCGTAGCCCTAAAAAGAGTCTTAGAGTGAAAATCAGGTTACTTCAGTTCTGTATTCTACTACAACAAAAAAAAATCTGTTTAAACTGGGAACATTAGGAAATTATGGGTAATTGCTTGGCACTGGTCTGTTAAAAATGTTCAGTGTAACACTGAATGCACCTTCGCAAGAAATTACCTAAGGAAATGAGAGAAAAGATTTGGAGAGCAGCAGGTTTTTGCAGTCTTGAAGAGGCGACATCCTAACCTGGTAAAGACAACAAGAATGTTAAAAAGAGTTCAGATATCTTTTCAGTTGCTCACAAAAGTTAGTCAGAGCGAGTGGTGGAGTCTCCCACTCTGGAGACATTCAAACCCCGCCTGGACGCTGTCCTGTGTAACGTGCTGTAGGTGACCCTGCTCTGGCAGGAGGGGTGGACTAGATGATCTCCAGAGGTCCCTTCCAACCCTAACAATTCTGTGAATTCTGTGAATTCTGTGAATTCTGTGAATTCTGTGAATTCTGTGAATTCTGTGAATTCTGTGAATTCTGTGAATTCTGTGAGTGGTAGCCTTCTTTTCCCAGCTGCTTCTAACGGATTTTATTCTTCAAATTAGGGTATTATTTGTGTTTCTGAGGATTTTGTATTTGCAGTTCGGAACCATGTGAGAGCTATATCTCTCCTCAATCAGATAGCGTGTTCAGAGAGCAACTGGTTCACTCAGAGCTTCCTGGGACGCCATGAGGATTTGCGTTATCCAGAAGCACTGAAAGTGCACTTAAACAGACTTTTCACTCCAATACGTGTGAGTAGTAGAACAGGGATGTTACCAAAGAATAATGCAGGTTCTGTGCTGTGTTTGCCTCTCATTAGGATCCTGATACAAATAGAACTAGGGGCCTTTAATGAGAACCTGGGCAAAACTGGAAGAAACGTATGTAAAAACTTGCAATAATCCCTGCAATATGCTGAAAAGGCCTGACCACAGCTCACTGCCAGAGAGAAGATGAGTCTTTCAGATGCTTGTAGCTGATATTTGGGGGAGACGAAAGTTTCCCAGCACTGGCAAGGATGGTAAAATGTAAACTTGACTTGCAGAGCTATTGTAAATGAAACCATAAAGTTTAGTATTTCCAGAGTCACTCTCAGGTCTGTCATTACTTACAAATCTCACAAGTTTTGCAGAGTTGTATATCTAAAGATTTTGTGTACTTTATAAAACATCATTTAACCATGAACTACGTCAGCATTATGTTATGAATCTGCCCTGCCATTTGTCATTTTTCTTAAAAATATGTGACCTCTTATAAGGAAGATGGGTGATGGGACTCGATAACATTATTATCCCAAGTAGTGACTTTCGTTATGACTTTGAGAAGCTGAATTCCCTTCCCTGAACAAGAAGATAGCAGTTACCTTTTTAAAATAATTTGAATTGTTGGAAAAAATGATTGGTCTGTTGATCCAAAAAGCATAAGCCAATTTGAGAGTGAGAATAGACTTGTGTGATGCTCCACAGCAAAAACAGATGCTGTGAGAATTAAATTTATAGTTAACTATTCATAATATAATTTTTTTCCAATATAGGACCACAGAAGGACTGTTTTAAAGGTTCCTTGGTGCAACTAAATGCATATCAGTATAGTAACAGTGACTCAGACTTGCTGTCCCACTTTTCTCTTAGGTCCCTAACTTCTGCTTTGCCAGGGGGAGAGGGAAAGTAGAATAGGGTTTTTTTTTCTGTATAAGCTCTTTGTCTAAATTTCTATAAATTAGGGCTAAAAGTAGATAATGAATTATTCTTTCTCCAACCTTTCTCACTCCTGTCACATACTTATACTTCATATTCTCAGAAATAGCATGCTCTTTGTGCAAGGCTCCCCTCTTTTGACATAAAACCAATATATGTTTTAAGCATTTCATAAGCAGTGGATAATTTGATTACCTCATGCTCCTAAATTCAGCTGTTAATTATTTATTTGGAAGTGTTGGGTGGGCTACCGCAATTAGCCTTGACATATTAAATAAATAGATTTTACAGTAATTGGTGGTTGATGCCATGCTGCTTAGAATAGGTTTCAATATTTCGTTCCTGTCTTGGAGCTAGCCGTAATTTTTAATTTTCTAAAACACTTTAGGACACCGTAAGAAAAAAAAATAATCACATTACAAGTGAGAAGCGTTGAGTAAATTTCTTTTACAAAAATGCACCCGTTATAAATTTAGCCCGTAATTGGTAGCATTACAAAGTGCTGAGATGGAAAACAAACAGGAGGAAACCTAATAATCCGTAACGTCAGGAGCCTGCACCTGCAGCTCGGTCGTGGTCTGCTTGCCAGTTTGCATACAGGCTGTGGAAGAGGTAGAAGCTTTTAGTAGTAAGACAAAATAATCTTCAGATACTCTGTGCCCGTGGTGGAAAGGTGTCCAGCTGAGGAAACAAGAGGTAGGCGATGACCTTTCAGTTCTTATTTACTTTTATGGTCTCAGCCAAAGGGCTTTCCTGTGCTGTCGCTTCCAAGGCAGCGGGGCAAGTCGTTGGTTCTCCAGGTTTGCTTTCTGCCAGGCTGCAGGCTCTCCACAGCCAAGCTGGCCTCTGCATTTTAGCCAGTCTGTTGTTTGCTTTCACCTCTAGGCAGGCAACTTGGGCTTCTCGTGTCATGGTCAACTGGATGGAGAAAAATCTCCAGATCTGGCTGCATGGTGACACAATTGGGCTGTGCAGGTATATAGACCTGGCTCTATAGTATCTTCTGGCTGACTGGAAGATGTCTGAGCTAAAGGACTCCTTCTCCTCTCACTCCAGGCCTCCTGACGGAACAAGGGAGCAGCAGGATTTGGGTTTGCATAGCAAGTCTACTCATCCAGGAGCTCATCTGGCATTCCTTATGCTGCCTCTCTCCTTCCATCACCATCCAGGTGGTCTGTGCCTTGGAAGGCATACAAGAATGATAAAAAGGGCTCTCTGGGAGCTGTACTGAATCTTTCCTACCTATGACAGGGTAAGATGTTATCTTAGTCGACATGTTTCTCAGGGAGCTTCAGCACTCTGTTTTTCACCCGTTTTCCCTAGGTTACATCAACTTCAGAGACTCCTTCCTTTCAGTTTAGGCATGAATTCATAATATGATAGTTGTCTGTTGTGGTGAGCCCTTCCAGTAGCGGGTTCCTCCTTCCTCCTAGTCTTTTCATTCCATCTTTGAGTTTGAGTTTCAGACACATGCTCCTGCTTATTCACCAGTTTGAAAAGCAGTTTTATCTTCTGCAGTTCTCCAGCCTCTCCATCTCCGGGGGGCTACTGGTTGTTCTCTGTGGACATCACCTGGGCAATTACTAGCTTCTATAATGAAAAATAATGAGACTATAGTTAAAAGTCCCAAAACAATTGTTTTTATACTGCAAGTCTGTAAGTCGTAGAGAGCTGATGATATTTCTGCTGCATTTCAAAGGCAGCTTTGAGGGAACGGTGTGCTCTGCTCCACAGTGCTGGAGGTTTGATGAGTGCACATTTCCAAATGGTGGACTTTGTGCAAGGTGATCCGTCTCAGCATGCTCAGAGACCAGTTCTTCGTTACCATCTCTCAGTAGTTGGCATTAGGGCAGCGTTTTTAGCCTTGTCTTCCTTTCCTTGCTAATCAAAATTCCGTTTCATTTTGCAAATATGTAGTAATTCCTCTTTACAGCTAAAGCCTTTGACCTTGCTGTGTTTAAATCTAGTGTAATGATATTCTGAGAGGCTGAGAAGAGAGACAGACTTTTTCCCCCTGATATCACTATATTTCCTCTCCAATGCCTTGTGTTAAACTTCTGTCTTCATCAGGACTTTCTTCAAGAAACAGTAGCCACAAGCATGTCTTATAAAAAGCAGCCAGATTTTGGGGCGGTGGTGTGTGGATGGGTGGGGGAGAACTGTATAACAGAGTATTTAATATAATATACAATAGGGAAACTATATAAATTCTCCTTGGAGGAGAAATTAACCTTTTGGCTTCCCAGAAAACCTACAGTTTTCTTTTTTCATTGTCCTGTAAGAGGTAAGAAGTTTTGAAGGTGGAGATATGGTAACATGTGTGATGTGGGGAACCGTGACATACTTAGCTGCTTATTCTGCACTTCTGCAGGGATAATGTCTGCCTGGAAGGATTCCTCTTACTGTAAATCTCTGCTGCACCGGTGACTTGTGATGGCATTTCAGTAAGCTGTGCTTAGGTAGTGGAGGGAACAAGAAGAATCCTGCTCTCTTTCCTCTTTAGAAGTTCCCAGTCAATTATTGTGGCCTCTTACGTTGAGTTGTTTCTTTTCCTCTGCTCCCTTCGCACACTAAACTGCCCTTTTCAAGGGGATGAACACTTCATGAGATAAACTTGTGAACTGACTGACAGACTGTTGTTGTCTAATACTGGAGGAGATAAGCCTTCTTAGCATTTATCTCTTCCTTTAGGCATCTGTATAAATTCAGTGATGTTTGATGTCATGATTGGTTGAATTTTAATAGAAGTTTGAACTGAATCTTAATAAAACTTTTATAGTGGCAAATGAAGGCAATTATGCACACAGGTCAGGAAACTGCAGTCGCCTATCGATTCAGCCAGGGGATGAACTAACTTCTGCCCAGTGCTCTGTGAATATGTGTCCTTCCTAAATGGAATCAGTTATGTAAATACTTATTTCTCCCTTTGAATACTCTCCTATCTCTAGCCTAACACTGTTAAAATATGTATTGCAAGAGCATCTACGTAACAAACATCTACCTCTTATAGATGACCTCAATAACCCGTTGCCTAAAATTGGGTTTGTATACTCAAAATTCCCATGCTAGCAGTAATTATGGGCATTAGTGCGATGCTTAGTGTAAGTCTTAATCAAGATGCCCCATTACAACATGTTTTTTTCCGGTGTTACTATTATCGTAGAGCTCCCAGCCTTATTGCAGTAGACACAGCATGCATCTGTTAACAGAGAAGATGTAGTGATCCTATCATCTAAACACCACAAAAGAGACTCCGGTTGTTGACAATAAAGAGGGGAGGTGACAAAGATGGGCATAATCTGCTCTTACTGCTGTTTGCTCGTGGCCTGGCACAGGCATTTGGGTGAGAAGTCTCTGAGACTACTGCTGTGAACGGGGACAGCTGTCACAGCAAAGGTTTGCAAGACTGTTTAGTTTTAATGCAAGGAGGAATTGAAATATGAATGAATTTCATAAAAAGCTGATATAATCCGTCTCCAGTGTCTCATATCTATTATTTTTCCACTTTTCTGTAACCACTTGAGAATAGATTTCCCACTGGGCTAATTAAAATCCTCCTGTGACATCCCGTTCTCTCAACAAACTCCTGTCTCCCTGTGTGATGATTTGATATTGTCACTGGGAGGATAAGTTTGGATTGTATGGACTATGTGGCATAAACATAGGCTTCTTTGATGTTGGTCTCATTTTGCCAGAATGCGACTGTATTGGTTGGCTTTAAGAGCATGTCTGAGAGGAAAGTAATGGAAAATTTAATAAAGTCGGAAGAAAGGAAATGCCGTGTCTGTGGCTACCTGAAGAGAAAGACATGAACTAAAATGCAGCATATTAATGAGGACTGAAGCAATCTTCCTCATTCATCTCTGAACTGGTCTCTGCAAAATCCTGTGTGTTCTGGCTTTCTGCACAGAATTCCAGGTAGAAAGAATGATATATTCTTTTTCTTCATAAAATTATCATTTTTTTTACAGTGGGTACCGGTTTGGGGTAAGGAAAGTAAAATCTTTCCAGTAAATCATAGAAGCTTATTTTGCTTGTTCAGTTAGTTCCTGAGGTGTGTGGCATTTCCCTTAATATGCTAAAAGTTAAGTTGCATGTCATAAATAATGAAAACAAGTGTGAATTTTTCTTTCTTCAGGTACGCCCTAATTGTCAGGTCTCCTGTTTGTGGTAGAGGATTGGTCCTTTGAGGAGAGGAAAGGTCATTAATATGTTGGTGAGAGCTTGTTAAAAACTCTGGTTTCATTTTTCAGACCTCCTTACCTGGTGAGGTGTATTTGTGTGGCAGTCATGTATTTTTGATGGGGAGGATTAATGGAGTAAAACTGACACTTTGAAAAACCGGGTAGGCTCTGCTTGTGTTTCCAACATAGATATGATGAACAGAAATGATGTGCAACTGGACCCAAAGAAATCATTTGAGGTTGCTCAATAGCGTAGCCAATTTTTTTTTTTTTTTTCAGAATGGTATTACGTATATTGAAATATACTGTATGTGAAGCAAGCCTGATTTCCTGTAGGAATACATTGTTTTTTAGAGACCTAATCTCATGGATCACTTTTATGGTTTTCTTTCTCCATAGTCTAAACAATAAGTCTTGTTACCCACAGGAGGTTTGTGTTGCTTCCTCGGGGTCCCCATTTTCGGGATTGCTTTTTACAGCGTTTTATACTGCACGAAAAATGAAGATAAAATAAACTGTCCAGATGGGGCTTTAAAGATATGGACTGTGGAGATGTACGATCTACACATGCTGTGAATGGTTTCTGATAATCCCGCAGCGTTAGAAGGGAAGTGCACTTTCTTTGTGCTTCTTTTCTGCCTTGGAAGCCAAGTACAACAGAAAACCCTTTCTTACCATTGTCATTGTTGCTTTCATTTTGAGCAAATCCAGGACTATGAGGAGGGTGCAGGTAAAGGAAGCATAACCACAGGTTTAGGCCATGGATAGGACCTCCCAATCCAGACAGCCAAGGAATCACTATGATCCCTGTCTTGGGTTATTTTATCTTCACATCTGAGGTGATACTGAAGGGGTGTATGTGAGAATAGTTTCTATGGTTGTTCACACAGAACTACATGGAAATATCTCAGCATTTTCATACTGTATCCTAGAGTTGCTTGATATCAATTTTGAGTCGGTCATTTAAAGATCTAAGTCAGCATATTGTCATTACTAATCCTCCAAATGCCCAACTCTGCTCTGACAACCTCTGTATGTACATTTAAGCTATAAATGGAGGCTTTAAATGTCACCTTTTAAAATGCTTCCTGACTGATAAAAATGTTAAGTCTCATGATTGTCATAAAGTTGTATTCTGAGCTTCTCAGTAGTTAGTTACTTTGCCAAAAGAGAGGGAACCACGGTGTACTCCAACAGGACCCTGGTTTAGGTTTTAGAGGACCAGGACTCTGGAGCAGAGCACCTGCATCCATCAGTCAGGACATGATCAAGATGGACATCTGAAAACTAGGCCTGCAGGTCATATAAGTTACGTTGTGGGTGCAGGGTGACATTCCCATCAAAATATAATCCAGCGGCAAAAGCCAGTAGAACAGCACTTCTGTCACAGAGAGCAACCCTGAGCCTTATGTTTTGCGAGAAACCTAAACTGTAACTCTTCAAAAGCTATTTAATATACATTAGATAATTTCTTAATGTAAGCAAATGTCTCTTTGTACTAGAAGTATATTCTCATAAGTGCTAAAAATCTTGCTTTTGCTTGGCAGTGCATCAATGGTTTAAGTACAGTTTGTTTGAAACAAGGATAATAGCAAAAATTGTAAATTTTATTAATTCAGTGTCATAGAATCATAGAATAGTTTGGGTTGGAAGGGACCTTTAAACGTCATCTAGTCTAACCCCCTGTAATGAGCAGGGAAATCTTCAACTAGATCTGGTTGCTCAGCGCCCCGTCCAACCTGACCTTGAACTTTTCCAGGGATGGGGCATCTACCACCTCTCTGATGAACCTGGGCTAGTGTTTCACCACCCTCACTGAAAAAAAAGACTTCCTTCTATCTAGTCGGAATCTCCCCTCTTCTAGTTCAAAGCCATTACACCTTGTCCTGTCACAACAAGCCCTGCTAAAAAGTTTGTCCCCGTGTTTCCTGTAGGCCCCCTTTAAGTACTGGGAGGCCGCAATAACGCCTCCGCAGAACCTTCTCTTCTCCAGGCTGAACAACCCCAACTCTCTCAGACTGTCCCCACAGCAGAGGGGCTCCAGCCCTCGGATCATCTTCGTGGCCTCCTCTGGACTCGCTGCAATAGGTCCATGCCTTTCCCGTGCTGAGGGCCCCAGAGCTGGACTCAGTAGTCTGGGTGGGGTCTCATGAGAGCAGAGTAGAGGGGCAGAATCCCCTCCCTTGACCTGCTAGACTCGCTTCATTTGATGCAGCCCAGGATATGGTTGGCTTTCTGGGCTGCAAGTGCACATTGCCAGCCCGTGTCCAGCTTTTTATCCTCCAGTACCCCCAAGTCCTTCTCCTCAGGGCTGCTCTCAATCCCTTCATCCCCCAGCCTGTATTGATACCAGGGATTGACCCGACCCAGGTGGAGGAACTTGTACTTGGCCCTGTTGAACCTCACTAGGTTCACACGGGCCCACTCCTCCAGCCTGTCCAGGTCCTGCTGGATGGTATCCACTCCCTCAAGTGTGTCAACCGCAGCACTCAGCTTGATGGTATTGGCAAACTTGCTGAGGGTGCACTCGATCCCACTGTCTGTCATTGAAGATGCTGAACAGTACTGGCCCCAGTACATTGAAAACCCTAAAATCTGTAGCCTAAGTTCAAACTATTGAAAGTTGCGTATAAAATCCCATAGGTTCAGAGACCTAGAACTTAAAAGCTGAAGATGCTTTAAGGATATATAGGTGCAGTGACAATGTTAACATAAAGATGTTAAGATATATAGGATGGGCACGTTGCTTGCGAGAATAATGTATCTTATGGATTTTATAATGTAATAGTAAACTATTCTTAGCTACATTCACAAATACTTGAGCAGTAACTGATAAATAAAATAATATTAATTGAATAAGTTAGTAAGTGACTTTTTCAGTGATTACCACTACATCTACGCACAATTGTTTGATGAGCTGTCATGGGCAGCTCCTGTCGGAAGCCGCGTTCACCAGCTCTTAGTCCAGCGCTGATTTAGAGGAGACTGAAATAATATTTTACAAGTTCTTTTTTACAGTCCGGTCAAAAGGTTGAGAGCTAAAGCTTAAACTGATAATGTCAAAGTGAATGAAGGCATTAGGTGGAATAGAAAGCTTTACTTGATAGACATAGCTGAAAAAGGGGAAAGAAATGTCATTTCAAGCCGAAAAGCTGGCCAGTAAAATTTCTAGCGAGTCAAGGCTCTTCACTGATATTCACCGGGTGTGTAGGAGCATGAGGAAGAGAAAGATGAGCTTTTTCTATCAGTATTGCCTTACCTCAGCCGTCTCTTTGGCAATTTCACGAGGAATACAGGTTTGTGGAGACTATCAGCGTACTGGCTGGGAACCGCCACGTGGACTGCATTGCTTTTAGGCTGACGTGTGGCTTGGATCAGAGGAGCCACGTTGCCTGATAAGCTGTGCTGGGGGAGAACTGCAGAGGTCTCAGGGTTCATAACTCTGGTTTGCTTCCCGAGCCTGGTGCTCCCACACTACAGAGCAACGCGAGTGGAGAAACTGGGGAAATTTACTGTCCTGCTGTTTCTAAGTGTCCATTTTATGCGCACACAGGGCGGTAAATTCTCCCCCTTTCCTTTCCTGCTTCTCTTCCCAGTGATTTGTGGGAATTAATTATTTTTCAAGTTATCTTTTAAAAAAAAGTGATTTTTAACTTGACAGTCTTCCCGTCAAGCACACTTGAGCAGAAGGGACCACACAAGGCACTTGCTGCTACTGAACAGATCAGAAAAGATGAAAGTGGGGAGTTAGAAATCATGCGCGTTAAAGACCTTGGGGTTTTGCAGTGTTGTTTTTCCTGATGATTTATTTTTTAAATAAACTTTCTGATGAGAGCAGTGTTCCAATGCCAAAGCCTGAATTTTTTTGTCCCTTAAAATGCCTTTAAAATAGTAAGCAGTATTCTGGTTGCCTGTTAATGTTAGCCAGGGTCTTCTTCAAATAAAAAGATACCCGAGAAATGCAGTCTGACTGAATACAGTTAATGTGGTGTCTTTTGCAGCAAATGCAGCACAAAATTTTTAGACAAAAGAGACTTTGAAGTTTGCTGTGTCCCGCAGAAGGGGAGGAAGGGAGGGAACCGTTGCTAGACGAGAAGCAGCGTTATCCAAATTCTCACTGCAAGAAAAATGAGGATGAGGGAGAAAATCTCTTCTGTACGTTTTTGAAAAAAATGTTTTTCTGTTCATTATAGGTGGATGGGATCAGCATATTATTTCATAGTGATACTAAAAGACGTTCCCAACCAATCATCTAATTTATGCTTGATCGGAGAGCTTCTCCTACTGCATTCTGGAATCCCTAATTAAATGTCAAGCTGTGTTCAAAGACTTTATGGGATTGACCACTATTGGTTTATTTTAAAGTAGTGGTATTAGGTTCTATTAATAATGATATTCTCTTTGACAACGTGTGCAGCCATCAATGAAACCCTCACTTGTTTAGTTTTCTTTTACTGTAAGGAGCCAGTTTCCCGAAGCAGTGATAGAAAGCGCTCTATAAATATCTTTGGCCTTTGGAAATAAGAGACCCTGTTTTGCAATTTATATATCCTTGAAGTATTTACTGAAGCAGAAGTGCCTCCATTTTGGAGTGTTTTGCTCGTTGCACGTTTCCTTTCCCGTTTAACAAGATATTAAAAAGATATCCTTGAGGGCAGGCAGTGAGATGTAACAGCGGAAAGGTCACCCAAAGAGCAAGAGGATGGCCTTTGAAGAGCTAATTCTGCAGGAAATATAGAAGAGAAAAATTTTCTTTCTAAAATTTCATTTCAGGAATAAAAGGCTTTCTCCCCCCCCCCCCCCCTTTTTTTTTGTAACCCACCCTTGCCAGTTTTTCCCCTGCACAGCTAGGAACTGCTGTGTTTTTAAGATTTTAAGATACTTTTCCTAATATTCTGGATATGTTGTAGAGGCCCAGAATGCTGCCGATTAAAGTTGTTCCTACTGCATCTAATTTTGGGTTGTGCTTCAAAGGCCTATTTTAGCGTGTGGAAAAATTAATAGGCCTCTGTTTTCTTAAAATGTCATTACTTTTTATAGCTTTGATATAAATTTTCCTGTTTGATCATGTTAGCAAGAGGATGAGTCCTTCTAACTCTGAAATAGAGGAGTGTCAACAAGGACTGCATGTGTAACTGGGGTCGGCTGGAATTTTAAGATTGATGGTGTCTGGTTTAGAATCACAGAATGGTTTAGGTTGGAAGGGACTTTGAAGATCATCTAGTTCCAACCCCCCTGCCATGGGGAGGGATACCTCCCACCAGACCAGGTTGCTCAAAGACCCGTCCAACCTGGCCTTGAACACCTCCAGGGATGGGGCAGCCACAGCTTCTCTGGGCAACCTGGGCCAGTGCCTCACCACCCTCAGAGTGAAAAATTTCCTCCTAATATCTAATCTAAATCTACCTTCTTCCTTGTTAGCCTTCACAAATCCTTTCTCCTTAGTAACGACTACTTGTTCCATGGTGGTGTTAATCCTTCAATTTAAATGAAAGTCATCACACTTCTTTGTGTGTGAGTACAGGAAAGAAAATAGCGCACAGGAGAAGGAATTGCATCCATGCTTTTGCCCCTTTTTTAGTTGCTTCAGTTCACACAAGCAATTTAAAGATGTTATTGGTGCTACAGCATCAGTTGTTGAGAACTGCATATCTAATTTTAGTCTCAAAGTTTTAGAGGAGGTCACTGAAAATATTCATGTTATCTTTCTTCCTAAATTTCCAGCTCACTTTGATATTACTGTTAGGGAGATGAGTTATTGGAAATGTCTTTCTGCAGATGAAAAAACAAAGACTTTCTCTGGTTTGAATGAAAGCTTTGGGTCCCTGGGCAACTGACTAATTCATCACTTAACAAAATGAGTGAATAATGGAACTAAAGTTGTTTTGATGGTCCGAGCAGATTAGTCAATAGAACAATGACACTTCTCTGACTCACCAGTTAAAATTAGTAAAGGAATTATGATAGATTGCATACATGCAATAAAAAAACCCAGAAACTTTTACTTTTGTTTTTATACGTTGAATTTTCTTTCAATTTTCTGCTACCTATATAGAAATAGCATTCCTTGGGGAGCTATTCAGGCGCTCTGTTATTATGAAGAAGTTGTGTTTGTCTCCTTATTGCTGTTTTCAGACTGCCTCTTTAGGAGCTTTTTAGTAGAGATCCCTGTGTGGAAGACCTGTATACATGGCGCTTTACAGCATCATCTATTCTGTAAAAATTCCAGTTGCTAAATTTGGATCAAAAAATAAAGACATTTAGGTATGCCTCTTTGCTAAGGACATATCTTTAATTAAAATGAAACATGTTCCATGATCCCCATATGAAAAGTGTTGCAAAGAAATGGTGAACTCTTAATTCAGCTGCTCATTTCAAGTTTTGAGGATGGATGCTGCAAGGTACTAAAACTGTTGGGGCTTGTTTGTTGGTTGTTTTTAATTTCCCTTTCTGAATTTGTATTTCATAGATCACCTTAATGTCTCAGGAACTTCTTAAAAGACCAAAATAAAGTACGTGTGGTTCTGGTATGTGGGGGACTGTATGATGAAAAAAAGGAAAAGTGATTTGACTTTTGTCACCCAAATTACTGTCTCGATTAGTAGCCTTAGGAGAAGGGACACCAATACTTGAAGAGTACCTTTCCTTTGTTACTCTGCTTTCCTGATCGCCAGAGCGCATTCCTTCCCCATACATTATCAGTGACTATTTCCACAATGATTTTGCTTTCCTCTTGAGTATTTTAAAGGAATTGATCTAACTCCAGATAGTCTAAATTTGGGAAAACTTTATAGTTTTGCTTTGTGTAAATTCTCTTTTAAGCCTTTGTTGAGGTCATTAAGTTGTAAGTATTATTGAGGCAAAATACTGAAAATAAGATAATGTCACAAAAACATTTTTCTTTTTCAGGCTCTATTGCTCTTGGAGTAAATCTTTCTCTTTGTCAAAAGGTTGTTGACTTATCAATGCATGCAGATGCTTAATTACTTACATTTAAAGGTACAATATAGGAAGTCTTACCTGTAGCACAGTTAGAGCCATTGTTCCCCACCTAGCCTGTAGTGAAATTATTATCCAGGCTAACTAAATAAAACTACAGTACTGCTTTGTATTTGTGCTCAGGTTTGTGCCTATGTGCTGTTCTTCATAAAGCCTTTTGTCTCTATCCTTGAGTTCTGGAATCTGTCACCATTACCTAGAAAACACCCTATTCTTTGATCTCTGTTTTTTCAACTTGAAGAGTAAGAGTGATTTTCTAAAATTGTTTGGCTACTAAAGTGATATTGCTCCCGTGTGCAGCAGGATGCATAGCAGGGGTGCTAGTTTTCAAAGTGATCGAAGCATGACACAGTGAAATAGAAGCACAGTTGCTGTTATGAAGAACAGTAGGTCTATAATTCTCTATGTGCTTGCTATTGCCCTCTGTGTTTTATTTCTCAGTTCCCCCAGAGGGAAAACTGGGAACAGAGTCACAACAAATCAGCTGCTTTTGGTCATACTGAGGACCCGTGGCTGCGTGGAAGCTGAAAACACTTTTTTTCTTAAAACCAGAAGAAACAGGAGGCCACCTCATCTCTTCTCTACTGAGCAGTAGGTTTTGGGTTTCATCCCATCCCTCCATTTCTGGAGTGCTTAAAGATGTGGAGAAGTTGTGCCAAGTATAAGTTGAGGCTCTCTCCTTGAAAGGTAATGATGGAAACCTGTTTCCTTTGCCTGCCTTTTCCTGTAACAGCCATCACAAAAGAAGTGCACAAGTACAGACCTAGATCTTGAGCGTCATACCAAATTTTTGGTTGGAAGGGGCTTCTGGAAGCCACGTCATCCCACTTCCTGCTCAAAGGAAGTCTAACCTCAAAGTTAGGTCAGATTGCTCAGAGCTGACTCCAGCAAGTTTTGCAAATCTCCAAGGGTGGGGAGTCCACACTTTCTCCTAGCATAGATATTTTTTTTCCATGTCTCTGGTCAAGATTTCCTTCACTACAACTTGTAACCATTGCCTCTTGTCCTTCTGCTGTGCAGCTCCGAGAAAATCTTGCCCTGTCTTCTCCATAAGCTCCCTTTATGTAGGGATATTGATGGTGAGAAGACCCCTGAGCCTCCTCTCCCAGGTTGTTTAATCTTTCCCCATACATCCTGTGCTCCAGCCCCCAACCACGTGAATTCATTCCAGTTTGTCCACATCTCTCTTGTATTGGGGGAGTCCCAAAACTGGACATGGTATCCCATGTGAGGCAGATGAGTGGAGGGGAATAATCACTTCCAATTGACTCGCAGACTGGTCTCCCAGGAAAGCAGTCCAGCGTGCATTTAGCTGTCGTTGCTGCCTGGGTGCCTGTACTGAGGCTGTTCCTTCCCAAATGCAGGATTTTGCTTGTGCAGTTTCTGGCAGTCCATTCTTCCAGCTTCTGGATGTCCCTCTGAACGGCAAAACCCTCCAGTGTCTCGACAGCTCTCCTTCCCCAGTTTGGGGTCATCTGCAAATTTGCTGATAGCACATGGCATCCAATCAGCTGTGTGAAGATGGGAAATGATATCAGCTCCAGTATTGACCCCTGAGAAACATCCCTTGTGACCACTTGTGAAAAGTTCAAGCTCAGTAGCAGTACTCTTTGGCTATGGTCGGATCATTTCTTTATACCCATGGAGAAAGAAAATGGCTATAGCAAGCGGCGTCTCTTTTTCCCTTGAAATGAGAAAATTCAATTCTTAGTATCAGGTTTTTTTCTTGAATGAGAATGTTCTCTGCTGATTTTTATGGCAATGTAGTAGAATGGCATTATTACATAAAAAAAAAAAAGAAAAAAGCAGAAAAGGATCATTCTTGTAATTTTTTGTGTGCAATGCGATACTCAATTTGGTCCTAATGGGCTTACTATTGCCCTTCATCTATTTCAGTTCAGCTGCAAAAAGTCAAAAGTACTGCTGCAGATATTCTAGACAAAATGCCCTTTCAAAAACCATCTCAAAATTTCATATAACCACTGGTATGGAACTGCCAATACTGGTCCTGCTCTGCATAATATTGATGTATCCCTGTGCCTGTGGAACATGGGCGCACTGAGCCTCAGATGAGTTTGATTGCCAAAAAGGTTATGTTGTGCTTAGTTGATGGATTTGGGGAAAAAAGAAGGGGAATGTCTTCAGCGTGTGGTTGCGGTCGGGAGAATGGCCCTCTCCTTATCACAGCCTTGGTCCCCTGTGATTCTTTTCACTTAGATCAATTTAATAACCTGACAGATACAAATTTCCATTACTGTCAGCACGGCGCAGCCAATACGAGAGCAAAAGATCAAGCTGTGTACCTGCTCCGCTTCCCCTATCAGCAGCGCGGTCCCTAGTTGGGTTGTGTCTCCGGGCTCCTCGGTGCGGGGATGAGGATGGGTTGCCGGCGGGGAAAGGTCACCGGCTGATCTTTCGGTGCACCAGGCGGAGTTTGCAGGCTGAACAACCTGAAATATCTTGTTTTGATTTGTAAACTGAACCAGATGAGAATGAGACCCGTTAGGGGAATAGCACAGAGAGCACGTAATGCCGTGGCCATGCGTGGCTTTGACACACAAAGTCAATGCTTCTCCCTTTCCTTTATAAACATCTTTTTCAAATAGACCAAGATGACTTTTTCTCCTTCCTAGTGACGCCTCCCTAGACAGCTGACTTTTGCTGTGTGGAGAGGATTACACGCGGAGAAAACCCTCCTCCCCTTGCCCATCCCCACAAGCAATATTGTCTTCTCCTGGGAAACCATGTGTGCACCGCATCTGTCCACCTCTGGTTCCACCCGGGACCCAGTTCAAGGACTGACTTGGCCGCCTGTATTTTTGTGGATGCGGCTGAGCAGCTGTGCTCCAGCATCCAAGCCCAGCATTTGGCTTTTTAATTTTTATTGTTTTAATGCAATCGAAGGTGCTAAATAGCAGTGCTCTGCTTCTGAGGGGTGGAGGAAGATCATGTTAGCTTTAGCTTGGGCTGGTTAATCATTGATGGAGAGGCAATAGCTCCTGGCGCTCGTCTCCTCCTTCCCTCCCCTTGCTTTCATTCTCTCTCTTCTCCACATGAAACTCAATTAATACACTACATTATTTCAGGACAAAAACCTGATCTCAAAATATGCAAAATAAAGTTTTCAATTTTATGTCTTCAGTCACCTTGGCAGGGGGTGTTTTTAGCCCAAATTCCACTTGAATATTATATCATAAAAGGGCTGATTAAAATGAGGTAACATGACAGGATTCGCTTATAGTGAATGGATACGTTATTTGTCCCGTTAAAGGACATTACTGTAACCTTGCCTGCAATCCTGCAGGGTGGTTCCCAGTAAGATATGTGCCACCTAACCTTCCCTGAAATGTATTCCTAACAATTGACATGTAGATTATCAATGCGGCAGAAGTCTTTTGTGTGCTCTTTGGAGCAGGGGATGACAAGTAAGCAACCTTTTAAACAAAAATCCACAGCGCCCATTGATAAAACTGGAGATACATAATTTAGAATTTTTTAATTCTGGATTTCAGCAGAGGAGTCAAAGAAAAGCATTGAAAGAATTTGGCAGTCAAAAAAAGTGATCTTTTTGTTCTCATTTCAAAGGGTTTTGCCTTCACTTGAGTAAGGTATTTTATTTCTAAAGCAGGTGCCTGCTACAGCGTGAGCCTATTATTTTTGGAAAAAAAAGACTGAGTGTTGTCTTTTGTATTGAAGAGTTACAATTAACCGATGCAAAAGTTTTGTGGGTTAACAGTAACATCACTTTAGTAGAACATTTTTCAGCAATAGATCTTGAAGTGCTAAACAGAAGACATCAGGGTCATCCTTTGCACCTGATGGGTAGTGAAACCAACGCACGGAGTGAGCCACCAGTTTGCCCAGCATACCAGTGGCACGGGTCTAAACCAAATGCCGGTTTTCAGAGTTCTGCTGTGGTACTGTGTGCTCAGTAGTATTGCTGGCGTCATGTGCCAGGGTGGTCTCCAGTTGGTCATCTCCTATTTTGAAGACACATTAAGGAAATACTAGAAATACAAACTGCATGTGAAATCTCTGCAGAACCTGGTGCCAGAGCCTTTCACCAGAACAGCTTTCTCATTTAAGGCATCCTGCTTCTCTTCACTCCCTGCTTCTCCCAGATCTGATGACTGAAGTCTGAAGGAGAATTGCTGTGGTCATCCTATCCCTAAATATCACAGATGCTGCTACTTAATTTCTTAATTTCTGCACTGCACCCAGTTAATTCTGGTTGATGGACTGGAGGATTTTCAGAAGGGTACCAGAGTTTGCTTTGAATTTTCCACGTCCTTTAAAAATCAACCACCCCTATGATTCATCTTTTATTTCCCATTCTAATTTCTCTGGGTTTAACCTCTGCCACTGGATGTCGTTCTGGCTTTGCCAGAGTGGACCACCTTTCCGATATCAAATAAATGAAAGTAGACTCTAATATCAGTTCCCTGAGCAGATACAATGACCCAGGTGGTGTTTCATTTTTTTTCCAGTCTGCCTTTCACTTTGTGCCCAAAAGAGTCAAGACTACTTGAGAAAAGGACGCAGGCCTTTTCTGTAATCAGTGGTAAAAGGCTTTGAGAAAAGTCCCTGATGTAGTAAATTTTTTTTTCCTCAAAACTGTGACTTGTTCCTCTGCTGATTGAGAATTAAAAAAAGGCCAAAGGATATTTGCGGTCCTAATGACAAACAGGTACACGTACGTTGTGCACTTCTGTTATCAGCCGCTGTTACGTTAATGATTGATGTAACTAAGGCTGTGGCTTGTTTCTTTAGCTTGGGTATAAGTTAGGATTGCTGTAGGGTTAAGGAAAGGGGACTTCTCTCTGGCAATATAGGCAGAAAAACAGTTTTTAGATAGGCAGGGAAACAGTTTTTAGCTTTATTTCCTAAGGAAAATAGTGTCTACTATACTCTCTGTCTATATGCCCGACCCCGGTAATTTTTCAAGACAGTAGTTGATTTCAACAGTATTTTAAATACAACAGAAATCTCCAAAATTAATTATGTTCCTACAAGTCGGCACAGGTGAAGATCTCAACGAGCCAAGAGATGGTTTCTTGTACTCTCGCGGGGGTCACAGAGGCTGGGTGGGAGCCGGGGAGATTGCAGCAGGGGTGATGGTGCAGGACGTGGGAGCACAGTGAGCACAGCTTTTGCAGGAAATTGGGCGTTTTTTCCTTCTCCTGCTTGCCGGAAAACATATTCTGTGTGTACGCATGGAAGGGCATCATGCAAGGGTATTGCTGCTGCTGCGCATCTCATTGGGGCCTCTTTGGGGGGAGCGAGAAGGATGAATTTCCTGACCATGCTCTGCAGTTTTGGAGATGTGGGTGGCCTGTTGGCTTGGAGGGGGCAGATTTAAGCACTTCAGCCTACGAGGCAATGGGACACAATTCAGTGCAAATTTTGCTTCTCTGTTTCTGTCCTTTCATTCTCTTACTGTGAAGGCGTTTGCGGGAAAGGATTCATCTGACTCAAGGGTTGTAGCCGGTGAAGCCAGATCATCCTTGGGCTAATTAAGGCTGAGGCTCCTGGTTGGGCAATAACGTGCCGTTTCTTTTGGCACAATTATTTTTGCTCATTTGGTTCAACACACAGGGAAGGGAAGCGGGTGCCAAAGAGATGGTTCGGACAAGCTGTTTGTATCTGGTTTTAAATAGGAAACAGTTTCTCCATCCTTGATTTCTTTCTAACTTTATTTGAGCTATATTAAGTGAATGTTATGCACAAGCTATTTTCAGAAAGTGGTAATTATATTAAATTTTCTTCTTCCGGTATTCTTTCATTTTCTAATGTATTCAAATGCTGGTAAGATATCGTCCAGACAAGATGATGATAAAATCTGATCATCTGTTACTGTTTTGTAATGAAAGCAAAATTGGAAGATTGTGTAGCAACTTTAAAAAGAGTACTTTGACAGTTTTTATTTTATTGGAGTTGTTCTAGTCTATTATTTAACAAACCATCTCTTTATTGCTTAAAGAAGTGATTGCAATATTTCACAAGGAGCTCATTTTTCTTCAATTTCTATTCACTTGTGCAGCGTTCTTCTGATAGCTTTGTGTTCTGCTTCTCATGCTAATTCCTTTTACAGCAGCTGCTGGAGAATCTTAATGAAATTTTGCGTTTCAGCCCCCTTCGCTGACTGCCATATACAGAGCAGCAGCGCAACCTGGTCGCACGTACACGTTGCCACCTCAGGCCAGGCTGGTGGTAAATCTGGTCACTCGGCTCCTGAGCCTGCAAACCTTTCCTCTAATATCCTTTGCTTATATGCATATCCCTTTTTAAGTCACTGCGTATAAAGCAAATAATAGAACGTCTTTCCAGGACCAAATTGGTTTTGCTCCAGCAATGGCCAAAGCTAAATGTTTGTAGCAGAGGGAAAACATGTATAAGGCAATTATCGTTTAATGGTGGTAGAACATTGCTGCAGTTTTTTGAAGACAACCGTCAGTTTACTCTCTGGTGCTATAGACTACTCTGACATTTTCAATATCTAGTGAGTTATATGGTGAAAACTATATTAATTCACATGAAAATCAGCTCTGATTTGAAACTCTTGGCAGGGAGTTCTGCAGGTTAATTGAATTAGAGTCTGTGTGCGCTGCTTTATCCTATTAATTTGTATCTTTTAGTTTTATTGATAGATCTTTTGCTTGCGAAGTCAGGAGAAAATGAACATGAGAGTCCAACCAGCTTTCTCATTCTTTTTCTGTGGTTCAATCATCAGTGGTTTGTTGGTTTTTTTTTTTTTTCATTTCTCCTCTATAAGGAATTTTTTGAAACAGTTTTCTACGTTCCTGCAAACACGACCAGGCAAATTTCATTTAGGCTGCAAAGGTTTCTAAGGTCTACCTCCAAGCCTGCTACTGCTTCTCTGGGGGAAAATAAAATAGCCTTATTTTCATTACACTTACAGATATATATGAGAATATATATGAATATGTATGTTTTTGTACAGATAAGAAAATTTGGAATTTTACAGTTGCTAATTTAAGGTGTAGCAAATAACTAATTTGCTACACAAGCTCTCAAAAGAACTTTTATAGAGGTTAGAAATGGAAGGTGAAGGGGTATACTCTCTCAGTATATCCCGTCATTGTCTCTGCAGCGCAGCTCTTATAAAAGGATTCTCCTCTATATATCCCCTAGTCTATACTGAAAATCAACCCTATCAACCCTGAACAGAAGTTGGCAGTTGGTGATTGAAGACGAAGAAAGCTGTGAGGTGGTGCTTCTTCAACTCCTTCTTCATTCTGATCATTTTTTCATTTACCGGGGGGCGGGGCAGCGGTGTGAGCCCCGAGAGGGCCTCTCACT
This sequence comes from Charadrius vociferus, assembly GCF_000708025.1. Lineage (NCBI taxonomy): Eukaryota > Metazoa > Chordata > Aves > Charadriiformes > Charadriidae > Charadrius > Charadrius vociferus. Next base: position 2,242,228 of record NW_009649075.1, read on the forward strand.
TCTGGCACCAAGTGTCCGGTGATGTGTCGGATGCGTCCCACTCTGGGGACGGCGGGAAGTGGGGAGTTTGAGTGGGATGGTGCACCTCTCAAAGCATGAGGTGAGCTCAGGGAGGATAGAAACCTCCTCCGGAGCAGAAGGGCAAGAACTTGCTTGATCTCCATTTTCAGTATGAATACAGACTGTGAAAGTGGGGTGTCACAATCATTCTGGCTTGTTGAGTTTTAACCAGAAGGTGTCAAAAAGGTTACCACAGGGATAACTGGCTTGTGGTGGCCAAGTGTTCACGGTGACGTCACTTTTTGATCCTTTAATGTCAGCTCTTCCTATAATTGTGAAACAGAATTCACCAGGTGTTGGATTGTTCACCCGCTAAGAAGGAACGTGAGCTGGGTTTAGACTGTTGTGAGACAGGTTAGTTTTACCCTGCTGCTGATGTGTTGTTGCAGTAGCAATCCCGCTCAGCAGGAGAGGAACCACAGGTTCAGACCCCTGGTGCGGGTGCTTGGCTGGGGAGCAACTAGCAGGAGGCTACCATCTGCAGGCTCATGACCAAACACCTCTAAGTCAGAATCCCACCTAGACGTAGCGATACTGCAGCGCCGCTGGTGCCTCAGTGGGCTCACAATAGCTGGCCGCCCAGGACCCAGTACAGGACTGGTGGGGTGGACAGATGCAACATCACCTCTTCCTGTCATGTACCACATGTTCGTGGGGCACCGGGTGCTAAATTGTAGATAACCTGATTCTATATCAGGGTTTTGTACACGGCGTAGCAGCTCCCTTGCTGTCTTCCATTGAGGGTCAGCCCTTGACACAAGCTTTTGTAATTAATTTTTTTACAGGATGCCCAGAGAGGTGGTAGATGCCCCATCCCTGAAAACATTCAGGGTCAGGTTGGAAGGGGCTCTGAGGAACCTGGTGTAGTGGGAGGTGTACCTGGCTGTGGCAGGGGGCTTGGAACTAGATGATCTTTAAGGTCCCTTCCAACCCAAACCATTCTATGATTCTATGATTCTCATCCTGTCTTGAAGACTTTGTCACCAAAGGGCCATTTCACACTCAATGCCCCGTTTCACTTATCTGAAAGACAAACCCATTGCAGGGGGCATTTGCTTGCCTGCCCGCTTTCGGCTCTGCTGTTGCTGTATGCTTCTCTTACCTGTCAGTTCTCAGGCTCTGGCTTTGTGCAAACTGAAGAAATGAATTTTCTCTTATGTACTGTGGTCTGGGGGACCCATAGGTTGGTGTTTATCACCAGACAATATTTGTTCTTGCAGCCACCAGCCTTCAGGTATTGCTTTTTACTATAACTCTGTATTAGTATTACTACTATAATTTTTAATATTTATGCTGATGTTGTACTTGTCAGGTGGACTCTGAGCAAGTAACTTACTGTACTTTACAATTTCCATGTAATCACCACAAGTTTGGGAGCCAAATTTTACTCTTGCATATGTAAGAGTCATATTCACAGTCCTTCCCTGAGCAAAGTGCGAGTCCTCTGCTTTCCTTCAGGTAGACAGAAATGTGTTTATGATAGAGGGCATCATCAAGTTTATCTCAGCCCGTTCTCGTTCTGTCCCCTCAGCCTCCAGCTCTACACTCACGGTATGTGTGTTTTGTACTCACAGATTGATAGAAATTGAAAATTGTGATGTAGAGATGAGGTTTTCCTGCCCTGGCCTGAAGGTGAACCTGGGAGGGGAGAGGCATGCTCCAAGTCCTTGTCAGCTTTTCCAAACCTGCCACTCAAGGAACGCGGGGGATGTCTACAAGCAGAGTCCCTGCTCAGCTTGCGCAACGCGGTGATGTTGCTACAACACTCGAGAGCAATTCTTGTGGATGGTGAAAGGCACTTTTCATAAAAAAGCAGCCATTTACTGCATGCTTTTTTGAGGACCTGGGTTGCCACTGGGGTAATCACTCTAATGGAACTGGAAAGGTGTCATGCTACAGTTGTTTTCATATTTATGTGGTGCCCTCTTTGGCTATTATTTTACTTTTCTGGGTCCACTATTGTATTTCCCAATTGGAGCTAAATACTCCCGAGCCCTGGGGATTTTTGCAATTATTGCCACTGACAGAGCAAACAGGAGCGAGGAATCTAAGCCGTTGCTATAGAGGCTGTATATAACACAATACCAGTGGAGCACTGGGCATAATAACCGTAACGTGAAAAATGAGCTATTGATTCTCTGCCCACTTCTAGGGAATGAAAAATTTCCTCCCAGTCTGTTAGCCGGTGCGCTGACAGCATCATCCTCCCGAGTGATTGTCCGCAGAGGTCTGACTCCGTCCTCTGGTCACCATTTAGTTTAGACTAATGAAAATGCATGTGTATTTAAGAAAAAGCTTGTCATAGGCTTATTTAGCAGCTGTACAGCATCACCCGTGCAATGATTTCACGGCACTTAGACACGCAAGACACTGTTTTGACTTCGGTGGGTACCAGTCCTGCCTTACGGCTCAGGGAGGAGCGAGGGCTGAATCACAGAAAGCGTCAAGAGGCAATTCTGGCATCCTTACTCATTCGGAGCATTGCTTCAACCTCTGCATAGCCGCATAAATGTCCTTCCTGATGTGAGCAAAGATGTCACGGTTTAAGTGATTTTAGCCTAATCACGCAGGAAATGTTCAGGAAAGATTAGCCCCCAGTCCTGTGCCATAAGTAGAGACAATACGAACAGTGATCACTTCCATCCTCACGAGCTAAAATTCAGCTGTTTCCTTTGATGCGATCAACTTCTTAGTCATGCCTGAAATTTTCCTTTTGCTTCTCTTTGTTGGGTTTTTCAGCACTGCCCAGTGTGGGTTTGCTGCAACCTCTTCTGTGTGCGGTGCCTTGAGGGGGGTGAGTGCCCATGGACACATCTACCATGAGAACTGACATCAGTTTTCCTTTCCGTGACATCCCTCTCATTGGTTTTAGGTACCAATTATAGGGCAAAGAGCCCGCACAAGGCAGTATTAGTTCTTTGTGGGCAGCTGAAAGAGAATGGCCATGTGGGTATCAGCAAAACTTGGCCACTTGTTTTGCCGGCATCAGTGCCAGCGTTTCATTTGGTTTGCTCCGTGCAGATTTGGGACCTTGTGTTTCATTTGGAATTTTGCTTGGGACTGAACCCAAGCTCGGGAGACGACGCTGCCAAGTTTTCTCTGGTGTTGTGTCAAGAGCAACTTTGGATTGAAGCTGGAACTGAACCAGGCACGTGATCTAACTCCTATACTGTCTCATGCGTTGAGGAAAGCCAGTCTCGTCTAGCCAAAATGGAGTCAGACAGAGGGTGTTGTATATTCCTGATCTAAGATTAAAGTAACATCCATGGACGTTTTTACTCTCCCTTTTATTCTTAGTCTCACAATAGAACAGTTGTGGAACAAACCTTCAATGTGAAGGTTGTGAACATTCTTTTTTTCCCCCTCTCCATTGCTGAAGTAGCTCGTGGAAGGATGACTCTGCCCTTTTTGAATGTGTGGTTGAAGGAAATGGATGTGAGAGCAGCAAGTGCAGCCCAGTGGTCGAATGCCAGCTGCCTGGAGCTGCCATGTCCCTGTAGCCTTGGGGACAGGTCCCCAAAAGCAGCATCTAACGCCCTCTTTGAATACTTGGACATGTTCTGCTGGGTGCCGGTCTGAAGGCTGTCACCTGAGGATAATATGTAAGAAGTCAAGTAAATTGTTTGATGTGTCAGCATTTCTGAAAATTAACGAGAAGATTGATTCTTGGACCGAATTCCTTCTTCTCTCAGGGAGAAAGATGATCTCACTGAAGGTATCTTACTCTTTATTTAGGTATTTCTGCACTATTTGTCACATACCAAAACAGGCATTGCTAAAGAGGATTGGGATGGCATTTTAAAACCTGTTTTCCTCAAAAACCATAGCATGAGACTCCCAACTGTGAGCAGTGGGTCTTGTGTAACCCCACAAGCAGTCAGGAGGAAGAGGGGAATAACGGCTCTATATCTGCAAACACCTTTTGTTCCCCTCTGTTACCTCCCCTATATCATTGTCCCTTCATTAACTCTTGCCAAAGCGTCTGTGTGCCGCTGTGCTGAACATTTCTGCCTCGATGCTGGGTCTCTGAAACTGGAGAACCCCTTCCATGGTCTTCTGCTGAGCTCTGCCTCCAGCACAGAGGGGAGACCTTCGTCACGGGCCATTAGGTTTTATGTTGCCGGCTGTAGCTCCTGTTATTTTTTACTCATGCAAAATATCTGTGCTGTTGATAGGAATTAATTTGCCCAAACTGGGAAGACCAAGAGAGATGTTTCAGGGTATATTTTTGTTTTGGATGGAGATCCGACTCCCACTTACTCATAACTAACAAGTTTTATTTTTAGCATTTGGATGCAGAGCAATAAACAGGCATGGAAAAAAAAAACCCACAAAACACCCAACCTCAAACTCTGTTTTCAAATGTATAGAGATACCACTCCATTCCGTGGAGTTTCTGCTATCTCTTGTCATATCGGTGCGTGTTTCTGAGCTCTGTGCTGAATCAATCTATTTGCTTTCCCTCTCGGGCTGCCTTTCAAGCAACACCTGACCGATGCTGATCAGCCGAGAGAGATGTGATATGTGACCTACCCACTCGACTTACAGCAAATCAGGCTCCGCGCAGTCTATTTTTAGAAGTCTGGTTTCTGCGTTAGGCTCCTGGAATCCTGTGTTTGCTTCATCTGGAGTACGACAAAAAAAAAAAAAAATCTTTTGATTAATTTTAGAGGCAAAGCTCCTTGGAATAAAATTTGGTTTAATAATGGGAGTGCATTAAAAATTTAGATGAGAAACGGGAATTTATGTCTCTCTGGGAACTGGGGTTTAAATACAATCTACCTGAAACAGACATTCACAATGTAATAAACACAAGATTCACGTGGAATGTTTGAGCCCTGTTGAGGTCTGCAATCCCATCCTGTTTAAAAACCTTTCTGCGTAGGAGCTGGTTACCATGCTTCCCACTCACAGCTTTTTTTTTCCTATTTTCTAGCATAAATAAAGAACCCCCCTCCAGGTTTTTTCTTGGTGCGGTGAAAGCCTCTTACCTTTCTTGTGACCGTCTTCTGCCTGGTTTTCCCACTGCCCCGTGCTGGATGTGTGGGCCAAACCCAAACCTGGTGTTGGTGCTGAAATACCAGCAATGCTGAATGAGTGGTGCTCTCCTGGACTTCCCTGCCTATGGTAGTGCATCTCGGAGGGACGTGTGGGTATTTCACTATCCAACCCGCTTGTGCCTGGTTAGCCAAGCTGCTAGAGGAGAGCCTTCCCTGAGCTGCTGGTCCCTAAGCCAGGAGTTTGGGTGGGTTTTTTTAATTATTTTTAGCCACTAGATATTTACATTTGCATTCTCTTGCGGAAGATCAGTATTCTGTCCGTGTCTCCAATGAATTGCATTTTACTGATTTTTGGGCTGAGTTGTCAAAATCCCATTCAATTTTAATTCGTGTGCTCCAAATCATCAGTAGCACTTTCCTGTTTGAATCACTTTGCCTTTATTTTTTAGATTTCCCCCCCATCAATGAAAATATTGGCTAGACCTCAAAACTCACCCTCCTGGGTTTCGCCTCTTTGAAATATTCTGAAGTATTTTTGGCAAAAGATACCACATTTTCAGTGAACTCTCTTTGAATACAGATTTTCAATTATCTTAAAATCACGTGCGTTACTGACAGATTCACACCACAACTGGAAAGGTAGATAGTGAAGTACCATGGAACAGACTCTCATTGCTGTTCTTCTATCCCAGCTGGAAACAGGAAACTCTCTGATTATCAATAATTATTTTCTGATTCAGCCCTGTTTTGTAGCCCTGCCTCAGCCAGCCTTTGAGCTCGGAGCAAGGATATAAAAGCAGGTAACCCACAAAAATTTTCTATCTGTGACAATATGAAACAGGGCACCCTGAGGTAGTAGATATTTTTAAAGTTGGGTTTAAGAAAATGAAAAAAAGAGATGATGTCATTTCATTCTGGGGCCCAAACACAGGGCTGAGAATCCAGAGCCTTACAGCTTTACACCTGGCTCAGTGACTTGGCATTGCAAAAGGGAAATTGTGTTCTGGATCACTTTGTCTTCTTCTAAAAAAAATGTGTGTGGGCAAAGTGCACTGATTTACCCGTGTGAAGGCATAACATTTTTTACATTTACTTGTGCCCACACAAGTTGAAATGGAAACTATTATTTTAATGTTAAGCATTACCTTTTTTTTTTTTTTTTTGTTACATTGCAAGGTCTAGATCTTGCACTCTTTTCCAATGAGTGCTGGACTTAAATCAGTTGTCAGTCATACATATCAATCTTATTTTTACTTCCAACTATCTTTTATTCCAGTTTGCTTCTTGCCTTTTACAGTTCTACTAAAATCTATTTAGTTTTCGTGGTCTGCTTAATATACTCTCCCAATATTTAATTTGTCGGCGGTTAACAGCATTCTGATTGAAATTTCCATCAGCTCAGAAATAGTATCAAAGGAGAAAATGATAGTCAGGGGAAATCTAGGGTATTTTTAAATCTAAAAGGCTAATTTAGACTAAACGCAAAATGGACGTGAACAACTGCCCTACTATTTTCACAATAGCCAACCAGATGCCATCTGAAAAAAAAAAGCCCTAATATCCTCATTTCTTTTTATGCTAAAACATTGGCAGGTATTGATGTAGGAGGCAAACTCACTCATTTGAACTAAATTGGGCAGTTCACACAGAACAAAAGGCATTCAACTGCAGTTGCATAAAACATGGTATAGAGACCCCTGCATCCTGGAAAGCGATGTACGAAATTGCCTCAGAACCGTGTGTTTGTTTGTTAAATTATTGTTTTTCTGCAAATATCACCCACTTTTGAGTTTGTTTTTTACTGAGATTTTTCTGTCCAGCTCTACTCTCACTTCCAGCGTGCAGCCCGGAGTAATTGCATCTAAAATTTGGGAGCGCAGTAAGGAGCAGGTACCGTCTACTCTGACCAGCCTCTCAACAACTCATTTGGACATACAGAAAAAATAGTGAAAGCAGAAAGTTTTTAATGTTTGTCCAGAGATAAGTTTGGGTTTTGCCATGGCAGCAATGTTTTGCCATTGTCATAGTGGTAAGAAATTCAATCTTGGTTAAGATTGTGGTCTTGAAAACCCTGGAAATTTCAATCCTCTATAGATGTGATTATCATCACAGCAAAGAGACTGCACTGAAAGGTTTTCTGTGGAAGTGAGAGAGTGAGAAACCGTTGGGTACCAAGAGTGCTTTTTTTCTGATGTATTTTTAGCATTGATCATGATCTGTTAAGAACAGGAGTGAAATGCTGGGTAGGATATACCAGTTTGTTTTTATTTTCACAAGGTATTTTTTTTCTATACCTTATGAATACAGCCTGTGTGTAGCTAAAGCTTCCTGCCCAGTTTAGTTAGATCCTCTCTGAGGATCGGTCTTCCACCCCTGACTATGCTGTAGTCACTTGTCAGCTCATTTGGTTGGGTTTTTTTTCCCCATAATATATCCACCTCGAAACACTCATCCCGTCGCTAACAGCAGTCAGTTATCAAATTTGCTCTCTAGATAGGCAGACACGGGGAATGACTGGCCTGATTCAGCTCTGTTAATTCATTAAATACGCAGATGTACAGAAGTTCCACAAATATATTATTATGGCAAGTAGCACCAGAATAAAGCCACAGAAAAGCCATCCCTAACAGAGTAGTTGGAAGGTTCAATCACTGTGTGGAATGAATAGATTCCATCAACAGATATTTGAGGTCATATCCCGAAACTCTTAAGATCAGGATAATTCACTATGGGTGAACATCTTGAAAATTCAGTCACTTTCTAATCTCAGGATTTGATCCAATGATTTTTATGAAATTTTAAATTTAATTGGTTAGTACAAGTCACACTAAGGATGATGAGGATTAATTGTCTTTGAGTATGAGCTTTTCTGATCTGTGAAATGTCTTTGCAAGAAGCATCGCATAAGGCAAAAAAAAAAAAAAAAAGGCATTAGGAAATCAAAAGAGGAAGGAAAAAAGAGGCCGTTGTAGTCTTTGAGCTTCCCTTTTGTAGGATGATTTATTGGTCTCTCAGTTTTGTTTCAGGCCCCAGCTTGGAGGACAGTAGCTTACAGTGCAACCACGTAGGCTGGCTTGACAGAAATGCATGTTGGACCTGTAATGTAGAGAAAGTTGGAAGGAAAGATGGCTGAGAGTTCAGGGAAATAAGGCAGCCTTTCTTCTTTCTTTCTTTCTTGCTCTCTTTCTTTGTTTCTTTCTTTTTTCTTTTTTCTTTTTTTATTGAAGGAGTTTGTGTGTAACATCACTCATTTGCTAAACTATTCATTTTCCTAAGGCCACTGAAAGTTTATATCTGCTTGTCCTCATTATATTTTTGCATTACTTACTACTTATACGGAAGTCTAACCTTATGTCATTGGTTTCTCTTAATGACCGATAAGCCATAAATCAGCAACAAGATAAACAGCTTCCAGTAGTATCACCATGCATTGATATTTATCTTTACAGTGGATGTGAAACAAGATGAATTACAGAAACCCCACCTACACTTGCAACACCTACATGTTTCTCAACTGTTTTTATGCCCATGCTATCTGAAAACGGATTTGGCATTAGAAATGTGCCTTCAAAATATTGATAACAATAAAAAGGCATCCCACTGAATTACTGTAAAGTTGTGGCTGTAGGAGTCTGTGCATAATTATCTCTCTTGTATACTATAGGTGATATTTATCTCCCTTAATTTGAATTGCCTGAAAGCCCAGGCTCTGTCCACCATCAGTGGAGTGAGATGAGTAGTCCCAGGGCAACTCTTCCCATCCTACAAGAACTGCCCAAGATAGGTGGAACAGAGACACCTTTGGAAGTGTATTTATCTCCATGATCTTAGAGAGGATCTTGCTTTTACACAGCTGCAGTTTGAGATGGGATTCCATTTGATGGGAATGATTATGTTAGCACTGTGTCGTGCCTTATGGGTAGGTGACACTGTAAAGGTACTTGTTTTATGGGGCAGATATGAGGAGGTATATTGTACCTGATTAAAGAACTCTCTTGTGTGGAAGTGCACATATAGATTCATTAGAAATTAAGGACAGATCTCTTTTTGTCATTCAAGTACACTATTACCAGCCTGAAGACGTTAGTGATATATGTTTCAGTCTTCCAGAAATTCAAATGTGGGCTTCAGGCAGAAAAAGAAGCAAGAAGAATCCTAGTGCCCATGGCCCATGTTAAATTATTGTGTAGGTGGAGTTCCCTCAGGAGACCCTATTGGTGTGCTATGTCCTGTCTTCCAGAGAAAGTTGAAAAATCCCAAAGGATGGAAGGCTCGGTCTCTGCTCCAGCATCGTTGTGCATTAAAAACAGAGATAGCTGTCTCACACAATGCTCTCCTGGCCTTCTTCTTCTTGTTTTTTGTTAAAATGCAGAATTTGTTGTTTCCTTCCGAGCTGCTCAGTGTGACGCCCCTCGAGGAGAGCCCGCCGTTGCTCTGTGCGGCTCACTCTTCCTTCTTGATATTCCTATCATGGCTTTGTATGGGATGAATAAGTTGGGGAGGCAATTCAACTGGAATTGTTTGAAGCAATGGATGATTATGATTTTCCGCAGCGAATGTAAGTCTTGGCATTGTCAGACAATAACTCATCCTGGGTTCTTCTGATAAATTGGCTCGATCATGGCTGATGAGCACTGTATAGCCACAGTGGCTGTGGCAGCGAATCTTTCAGAATCATTGCAAATGTGTTCATCTCTGAATAAAGCGATAGAGGCATTTTTTCTTCTTCCTTTTTTTTTTTTTTTCCAGTGAAACCTTTGTGACTGATGCCACAGACTGGTTTGGCATGACTAAAAATTCCCTTTGTCCATTTTCATTCAATATCTCCTATTCAGCCTCACAATGTCCCTTTAATGAAACCATTTAGGAAAATGATTCTATTTTGTGGTAATACTGGCAGGCTGGGGAGGTTCATGCTTGTTAAGCAAACTGGCTCATCCACTGACCAAATCACTGCTGCAATACTCCCTTTGAGAAGGCATTTACCACTAAGTGTTTGTTAGCAGAGAGAGAACCCAAGCTGTTTCTAAACCTTTGCAAATCTAATACAGAGAAGGCTTATCCCGGAATATCTTTTTAGCAGGTGAACTCAGGAGCTATTAAGAGGCCAGGGTATTGTTAGCAGAGAGAAGAAAATAAAATACATGCTGAAAAGAGAACATAAGATTAAAGATAATAGTTCTGCTGTAGGGGCCCCTTTAGGCGATCAGGAGAAATAGAATAAGGTTTATAACATTCTTCTCTTTCTCTCGTAGCCTAAAGAAGTCTTCATGTGCAAAATATTTTTAATCTCGTTTTCTATTTCAAGCCTCTGTTTCACAAAGTCGTTTTTATACATCCCAGTATAAACACTGCAGCAGATTTAAGAGGGATTTTGTGTCTGTCAAAATTAAGTGCATCAGTCTGTGTGCGAGGCTGGGAAATGTTAGGAGGCAATCATAGTGAAAAACAAACATACCAAAAAGGCAAACATCAAGTATGGAAGAGTTTTATGTTTCAGATAAGTGACTTTATTCCCAAGGCTGACTAATGACGGAGGAGAGAGAGAGGTTATTCAGTGGTTATCACAGACGATGGATGATCGGGGCTTTTGGGTTCTTTTTCTTTGCTGACTCATTTTCTGGCCTTTAATGAGTCAAACTCTGTGTCATTGTAATCTGTAAAAATGGGTGTAATAAGGATGTGTGTCCCAGAAGCATTCTGAGTCTTAATTGACGTTGGTAAAATATTCTGATATTTTTGTTTGAAGGCACTAAAATGGAAATAGCACCGCTAACAGAAGCACCAACTCTTTCCGTGTGAACATTTCTGCATGGAACTACACTCTTGTGGACCTAAGCCTTTTGGATTTTCTTTGCTTTCCCTTAGTTTTTGTACTTTGTGGAAGCTGAATGTTTCCACTGGTGCATTCAACAAAGTCACTTGAATCCGACATTTGAATCTGCCCATGCTTCTCTTTCTTTCTCCAGTGTGAACGCTTTTATATTGAAATTTAAAGTTTATTGAAATCGAGCTCTCTACTTGACAGTTGCTGTAGCTCTATGCTGCCAGGTCTTTGGGAGTGTTAAGTCCCTCTCCTGTGAAAGTCTGGGACAAAATTCCACTGATTTTCGGTAGGACGGGATCAGATTCAATATTAGGAAAACTCCATTTCCTGCTAATAATCTCTTTTGGTCTTCAGACAAATTGCAGAGTTGCCTTTAAAACAGATGTCTAAATCTGATTGTCTGCTTGTTTTGTTCTCTCTAAATAACCTGCAAAAAATTACATTTCTGAGCTTCAGTCCTGCAGATTCTTATCAGCATTGTTGCTGCTCATTCAAAGGTGACCTGTTATATAAATAAGGATTACTTCTTAGAATAGAGGCTGGCAGTATCAAACGCTGAAATTCTCACAGTTGTTTGTATTTCAGACCAAATTTCATGTCAGTCAGCTGACTACGTTTGCTTTGACTGCAGCGAAGCCTAGTAAATAGAAAGCAGACAAATGAATAGTGAACTCAACTAAAACAGGAAAGTTTGAAGAGATGCTAAAAGAAAAAAAAAGGTCTTAGGCAAGTAGGGAACATGGCTTGAATGAGAGAGCATATTTGTCATGTTGGAGGACACTTGGATTACACAGTCAGCAGTACTTCGTACTACACCAGACCTGTTCTAAGCAGTAGTCTGTAAATTCTATTAAGCAGAATATAAACAGGATCTACAAATTATTTCCAAATAGGGATTACATAATGCAAATTGAGGGAAGTACTAATAAAGAGGGATAGAAATTGTGAAGCAGAGATATGGTTATGGTACGGGTTCCAGGAAAGAGAGACTGAGCGTTTCTTGCGGCATCTTTGGTGGGATTTTGAGAGGTTCGGAGCTGGGCAAACACAAATCACAGCAGAAAAATTGGCAGAGATGCGGGGCCATATTCAGACTGTTTTTCTACAGAAGCCTATCTTTAGCATCTGAATTTGAGAAAGTGATCAGTGATTCAGGCCACCTACAATCCAGCGCTGCCAGACCCGGCTGTCTGCACTGTCAGTGGAGAAAAGCAGTCATGATACCTAAATTAGCTACCGGGAGCAGATTATACTGAATACAGCCCCGAATTTAGGAATGGAAGTAAGTTCTTGTACTGTTTAACTAAAGAAGGCTGTTGAAACAGCTGGGGACCCAAAAGGATGAAAGTGTGCATATTGCTTGGCTCTGATTTCCTGATTTAATAGCTGTGGAGGAATGTGAAAATCTAGTTTACTTTAAGGTAAAATTTAGGCGAAAAAATATAAGGAGAAAATAGAAAGTAATGGTGGTTTCTCCAGTGCCCCTACATATTTTGGGCAAGGATTTGAAGTCATGCACAATGGGAAAATTCTAGATATTCAGAGAGGAACCTTAAAACAGAAGTGCAATGAACAGTGCAGAATGGCAGCTTGTGTGGTGATTCCGGCAAACCCATTTAACAGGAGTCATGTATTCACTGTTGCTCTTTATCTTTTTAATATGGTTGCGCATTATCAAGGTGCTTTTGTGTTGTTTTGCTTTTTGTAGCTGTATTTTGGCTTTAACTCATTGTCACACTATAAAATTTTAGCGCTAATAATAATTACAGACGGATTTTAGTTGTCCCATGTGGGTCCATTATGCTCACTCTTCTTTGTTGGTTGGTTGGGTTTTTTTCCCCTGCTTTATCTGGTATATTGTGCTTAGAGTTGTGTACAATAATGCCTAATGAATTTCATGGGTGAATAAAAAAACCTGTGCAAATAAGAGTAGGAGACAAAGAATAAAAAAAAGGGGGGAAATGAGGATGCTTCAGCTCAGAAGTGTAGGAAAATCTAAGAAAATTGTAGAAGAAAGCCTGTATTACACAATTCTCTTGCATATCTCTGACAAAGATGATTTTAGCCTCTTGATTTAAAAAAAATAAAATAAAATTTGGAAGTCAGTGGGTGGCTTTTCTAATGGCTCAGTGGGTTTTGGCTGACTAATACTCTGAGTCTTAAAGAACATGAGCAAAGTACTGTTGTTATCTGTCAGGGAGGACCTGATTGCTCTCCCCAAGAATTAAGCAATGTTTAGATTGAAATTCACTTGGCCTGATGTTGGCTGGCTGCATTTGAGCTGGTCCCTGAGCTTAAGCCAAACCAAGGGGAAACGTCATCAGATATTTTTTTTTCCTTGAGTGGGGCCTCTCAGATCAAGAGGATGAGTGCTGTTAGTCTCTCCATCTCACGTTGCCTCAGAAGGGCACAAAAGATCTACCTAGTTTTTAATGATGTAACGAGACTCCCTCTGATTCTCGCCGCTGTACATGGTAGGAGTAAGGTGGGTCAGAAAGCTCTGGACATGCTCAGCTGTGGGTGAGGGATTTGTGACAGTAGACATCTGCCTCTGGAACGAGCCTGTGGGCAGATGATGTGTATCCAAGCCTGGACCATCATTAAGAAATAGTGCTGAACTTCTTTCAAAAAAAAAAAAAAAAAAAGAATTATATGAATGGCATTCACAGTGCTGCTGCTCTCGCTTTTCAGGCAGAAGAAAGCCAACTTTGTCAAACAGCAAAACAAAGGAAGATCAAAAAGCTCTTTCTCATTTTGGGTTGTTATCAAGAAACCCTCAGGACTTTTGGTATTGATTTTACATGGGTCGTTTGGGGAGTTTTTGGTGAAAGGTGGTGGTAAATAAAACACATATTATGATAGATGGAGCTCAAAAGACTCACTGGAGTCCTGTATGTCTTCTTTTCCTTACTGACTGGGCCAGCATCCCTGCCTGGGAGCGTAGAATGGACAGCTGATCTCTTCCAAGCAAGCCAAAATTAGCTTTTCTCAACCCAGTGGATGTAATGGCTGGTATTTCAGACATCGGTTCATGCACTGTGTGGGTGCACATTGTGTTTCTCATTAAGTGTAGAAAAAAGCAATTGAATATGTGAAGTATTAAGTAAGACTTCCAGGTTCTCTCCTGAACAACATCCCAACATGGGCAGCTAGATGTTTCCCACTGAACTCACTGGCTGACAATGCTGGTATTTGTGATGCACGGGAACATCTTTCACTCGTCATTTTTATATGCTAACTTTGATTTCTGCTTTAGCATGTTGGAGAGCCTGACGTTATGACTCGCTTTCTCAACTCAGTCAATTAGTTGAAAGAAGAGAAATACCCCTCGGAGGTCATAACATGCTGTTCCATCTGCTCTGTCCTGGCCTATATCCTCAGCTGGATTTGCAAATCGGGTTGTGGACATAAACGTTACGTGGGAGCCAGAACTCAGGAATTACAATACCAGGTCAGAGCAGTTGTCTGCCTCATCTGAGATTATGTCTGGCAGAGTTGGCACCGTGGGCCTCAGGAAAAGGAACGTGCTGGAGAGTAGGACCATACAAGTGTTGGGAAGATGAACGATGGTTTTGTGCCTTCATATCTCTGTGCTAAGGACAGACTGAACAGGACAAAAATTCCCACATGCACTGTCTTGTGGCAATCTGCCCCGTGGCATAACTTTGTGGGAGCAAAACAAAAAATAAAAGTGTGTGATCGTTCCTCTCTGGAAAGAAAGAGAGAATGAGTGTGTTTGGATCGCTGTCTTTCTTTCTCTCTTTTCTTCCTTTGTATCCCCCAATGTCTTTGCAATTTGTTTGTTTTATGCAATCTGATAAAGAGGTAGAGAGCTCAGTGACAATGAAATTCCATCAAATCTGTGAAATCTGGGGGAGAGGAGAGAGACTTTAAATGAGGGAAAGGCACTAACGAGCAGACTGCATTCTGGGCACAAACCTTTGCAGGCACCACCAAGCCCATATCATAGAAGGTAGAAATGTCTCTTGGAAGGGCTGCAGGAGGTCTCCAGTCCAGCCTTCTGTTCAAAGCACCAAACTGCATCAGGTCAGCTTTGCCAGGGCTGAGTCTCAAATACCTCTAAGGCTGGAGGTCTGACAGCCGCTCCAACTTGGGGCCATTTGCCCATGATTGAGAAGCTTTTCTCCCCATCATCTTTACAACTCCCCCTCGGGTAGCGGTAGGCTGAGATTAGATTCTCCTTTAGCCTCCTCTTCACGAAACAAGCTGATATTGAGTCAACCAACCACAAGAAAAAGAAGTCGTCGACAACTAGTACCTTCAGAATTACTTTTTCTTTTATAAATGAGAAGACCGAGGGATGAGAATTAGATGTTCTTGCACTTCCTGCAAAAATTTATAAATGCAGCACTGCAATGAATTAATCTCTGCTTTTTCCTATAGTCCTTGAAGAGTAACAGCTGTTGCTACAAGAACAACTGCAAGTGCTTTCTTTCCAAACAAATGGTAAAGTGTCTTACCTTGTGTCAGTGCTAAAGAACAGAAATCAGTCATCTATCTGCCAGTGTTATGTATTTCATGAGAAGTTCGGATACTCTCCTCTCTAGTGCAGTTTGGAACCAGTACCTTATTTGCTGAGTTTTTTTAATGCCTTGTTGATCTACCATAGTGCTCCCTTAATGTTTGACAGTTTACATTTCAGAGCTAGCTTTAAATAATTTCAAAATTGAAAACTTATTATTGTTTTGCTATTTCCCCCATTGTCTTTCAAAAAATCATTAATACATTTCCATTTTATTTTTCCATAAAGAATTGTAACAGCTGTTGGTTACACAGGAAAATCAAGGCATCGAGAAAACTGGATAGTATAAAAGAAATGTAAAGATTTGCAGTATTTCCCATTAAATGTCAATTTACATTGTTGGGCCAGTGATGGGCTAGGATTTAGTAACTCTATCTCATTGCAACCTAAGAAGTTCCACTAGGTAGCTTGTGTATTGTTTGTCCATGAAGTTGTACTCTTCTCTGTACTTCTACAAAAAAAAAAAAAAAAAAAAAAAAAAAAAAAGAAAAAAAAGTGCTTTGAGCAGAAGGTTGCAGCGTTCATTAGGACTGTAGTAAACTCATGAAATGAGCGCAGCTGAAAGAGGCAGCCAACAGATGGGCGGTTTCTGTGCTTTCCTTTGAGTTGTTCTGGGAGCTTTTGAGGCTGTTGGAGGACCCTTGGGAACTCTTGGAGGATGTTCAGGGTGCTGGTTGCGGTTGGGAAAGGATAGCTACAGGAGGCCTGTCCTCCATCAGACTCTAGCAGCTTCTGATGAGCTCTGTCAGCTATTCCTGATCAGAAGGTGCTTTGGGCTTGTGTTTTTTCTATCTGACTCCTAGTTAGGGAAGATCAAGCACAAGCACTCTATCAGCAGGTTCTGTGGAGAAGCCTATATAGCTGCTGGCCTTAAAGCACAGCTCCCAGATGCAGCAGTTGATGCAGAAGTGGTCCACAAAGAGGCTGACCGGTTCTTCTCCAAGACCCTGAAGATGCAAAAGCCTGAACACCCAACTGTACTGAGGGATGTGCTGGCAGTCTGTGCTTGTCAGGGTGGGAAATGAAGACTATTGGGCTATTACCCACTTCCACGTGAGCACCAATGATAGACTCAAGGAAACCCGGAGCATATCAAGTATGGCTACATGGTTTCATGGGTCATGGCTGAAGACACGTGGCCCAGATGATTTTCTCCTTTAGGAGGGAGGGCTAGAGAAGGAGTGGACAGACCCTGTAGGTGAGCAACTACTTGCACAGCTGGTGTCAGCAGCAAGGGTCTGGCTTTTAAGATTATGAGATCTTCTTTGGGGATCAAAGGTGGCTGCAAAGAGACAGGATCTGCCCGACCAAGTAGGGAAAAGCATCATAGGAATGACAGGGGAGAGCAGTGATGATCTGCAGTAGGTTTTGCACTTTACAATGGGGGTGTCTGAAAACTGGCACTGGCTGCCCAGAGAGGTTGTGGACTCTCCATCCTTGCAGCTATTCAAACCTGTCTGTACATGGCCCTAGGCAAGCTGCTCTAGCTGACCCCGATTCGAGTAGAGGTTGGACTAGATGATCCTCAGAAGTCCCTACCAGCCTCAATGATTCTGCAGCTCTGTGAGAAACCATATTCCTTCTTTTCCTTCACATCAGTGAGGAACAAAGTACCTGGTTTCTGGGCATGTGCTTGGGGTTTACACAAAGAGACAACAGGTGGGAATGGTTTGCAGCACGGCTTTCCCAGAGCATATTTGCTTAGAGCAATGTACATTTTCGCGAGGGAAATAATCTACCTTGAATTGCTTCATTATTGGCAATAAAAGAAACCACAAGGCTGACCTGCAAATTACAGGGATAAAAAAACTAAGTGCAGGTTTAGACTTCACTGAAGCTTTGTTGAAACTCTGTAGGTATTCCAAGTGTATGTTTAAGAATGTCAAATGAATAAATAACAGCTACTTGAGCCATCTACTCTTTTTAACTGCAATTAGTGGTACACTGCAGTCTGCTTTCTGAAAGGATTGGAAATCTTCCAAAGACAGAATAGGCCACAGGATTTTGGTGCAGTTGGTAGAGATGAAGTGGTGTGATGTCCTTGCAGGGTGGAGGAAGGAAAGCCAAAAGAGAATGACCAGGCAGATGCTGGATGGTAAATGTCTGGATTTCGGCTCAAGCTGGACAAAGGAAAAGATTTCACTGGCTCATAGTCAGAGAATAGCTGGTGTTACTCTTAAAGCAATACTTTGAAGACATCTTGGACATCTCGTCTGAAAAGAGCAGCATAAAATGAATAAGAAATTTGTGTATTTCAGTAGTAAATGAACATAGGAATGTTCCTTGAACATAGGAAGTTCCATCTTAACATGAGGAGGAACTTCTTTCCTTTGAGGGCGGTGGAGCACTGGAACAGGCTGCCCAGAGAGGTGGTGGAGTCTCCCACTCTGGAGACATTCAAAACCCACCTGGACGCTGTCCTGTGCAACTGCTGTAGGTGACCCTGCTCTGGCAGGGGGGGTTGAACTGGATGATCTCCAGAGGTCCCTTCCAACCCTGACCATTCTGTGACCATTCTGTGATTCTGTAAATGATATTCAGTATAGGTCATTTACTAAGTGCTCAATTCCAGTTATTCATACATTATGTGCAATTAAACATAGTGTAGGACAGGTAGGTTTAGCACCTACAGGAATGGTTTAGAGACCATTCAAGGAATGTAGGAAAAGAAGCTGTTTGGTTAAATCAGAGAAACAAAGAGAAAGTCAGTGTAACATGGTAAACTTAGTTAACTGAAGAAAGGCATATTTTGGATTGAAGACGGCCCTGGAAACAAAGTCTCTTTAGATCGAGAAATTCATGCAACTTACCTGCAGTCAGTCAGAAGCATGTTGGGTGGTAGATGACATGGCCAAAGACTTGGCTGGAGCAGCTGTAACAAAAAAAAAGTGGTTGCCAAGTGCTTCAGAGCTGCCTTACAGAGAGATAAATGGGATCAGTTCTTTTCTGCTGTGCCAAAGGATGAGGTCCATTCCCATGTTCTGCCTCTGGGGCCAGGATCACCAGCACCGGGATGATGTGAAATTCTGTACTGCAGTTTTGGTGGGCGCCATTAGCGTTCTGCCAGTTTGCAGCAAAACTGCAACTATTCATTGAACGTCATGGCTGGTCCGCTCCCTCTTCTTGCACGTAGTGCAAATTGCTTATGTGTAACTCATCCCTACAGCCTCTCTCCTACCTCTTGTTTCTCCAGTTGCAAGACGTAGCAAGGACCGTCAAGTTCTACTTTTTTCCTGCTTATTTTTCATTCTTCCACTACTCTGTCACTGACAGAGACATATCACTTTCTTTTTCCCTCTAGCCTCTGTACCTGCCCTTCATTTGCAAGATAATTTCAGGGTCTCCACTCTTGCACCCTCTCTGTTCCTTCTCTTCACCTTGACGTCAAGATTTCATCTCTTTCTCTTTTTCTTCTTGTCAGCCCTATTTCATGAAGTCTGCTTTGCGTGGGGCTGTATTTCGTTGTCTCCACTTTGCTGATTCTTAGAAAATCCATTATTATTAATTATTGTGTTTCTTTGAAAGTTAGCTGTAAAAATAGATACACTATGGAACTGCAGCTATTTACAGAGACATAGCAAATAATATCCTAAACCTATGCCAAACAGCTCTACTACAATTCACGCTTCCCTATTGAAAGGAAGAGAAGAATCGTCTACATAGCTAATGCCAGTGCGGGAAAAAAAAAGCAACTTCAAAGGAGTGATGAGTCTGTGGTTGCTCTGCTGAAAGGGAATAAACTATGAATGAAATGAAAACAAACCTCAAAAGGTGACATTCTCCTGCAGGAAACTGAATAAAATTGTTTTGCCCAGCTGCAGGTTTTTCTTGCGCTTTTGTGAAGTTTGGGATCAATTATTTCTTACGTGTGTTGGAAATTAATTTGTTGCTAGAGACTGCATCACAGCAGACAGGGCTGAGGAGTTTGGGGGTCTTATTCTCACCCATATATCCGGCATATAGTGTAATTGTGAGCAAATTGTTTCACCTCTCTGTGCTATTTCTCACTATTAAGTGGGGCGAGCGATACTTCCTTTCTTTGTAAAGTTTTTTCAGTATTACTGGAGAAGCAAGCTGTGAGAGGTATGTATCCTTGCTGTTATTACCCAGCAAAATATCTTGAAGGCTTCTTTTAAAATTTAGGAGAGGACACATCCATGTTCATCCAAAGTCAACATGAGGCATTATGGCTGTAATAATAAGACCTGAGAATCCAAATAAACTAGAGTTGGTGCCCAGTACACATTTTTATGCTTTATGTTGCTGGTTGTTCATATGTATCGGAGGATATTTCTTCTATTACCCACCATCCTCCTTTCTCTGCGTAGAGCTTTTTAAACTGCCAAGAATAGAAATGAGTACGTAAATGGATGTATTTCTAAACCACCTTCCCCTTCTTCCAGAATTTAAAATGAGGAGGTTATTTCTGCTATGCTATAAAGCATGTGAAGTTGCAGTGGCTTTGAGAGGCTTCAGCACTGTAAGCTTTCCAGTTAGTTTAAGGGATATGGTTCTGTTACTAGGACACTATAGCGTCTACCAAAAAATAATGAAAAATAGTCCTTTTCTTCTTTTATTTCTCCAAGGCATTGTATTTGTATTACAGTACAGACTGATGTGATCTGATTACTTCAAAGGCAATCTAACTTTGAGCTCCTTGTGTTTATAACCATTTGGTCATTATGCGTTGGTCTCTCTGAAGGTCTTGGGTAATGATGTTGCTATCAGAGCTTTTATCTGTGGGTTAAGTATTTTAGGGAATTTATTCAGAGCACCTCTGCTGCAGAGACAGCATTGACAATCTGTTTTCCTTTTCTACCTTGCTGTTTGCTTTCCGAGATAGCTGTATTTTGAGAGGAAACTCTGTATGTGTCTAAACAAAGAATTTGGTCACTGTAAGTGTATGCAGGAAGAATGAGTTCAACAAACAAGGAAGACTTTGCAATGCGACTTCTTCTTTTGAGAGGATCCTCAGGGAGATATATGGATAGATAGAAGTAATACACTTCTCAGTACATTGACTTTCTGGAGGGGCTGTAGGTCAGCCTGACTAAACCTGGGATCTCTTGAATAAGATTGCTAAGGAAGAATATCTCAGATTTTTTGCTGAAAGGGCCTGCGTGACTCTCAGCATTGGTATCAGTGCGTTAATCTTAGCCTAAGCTATCAGTTGGTATTCAGTATAGATTTGCAAAATGTTGTTTTCTGAATAATGGCTCACAGCCTCAGTCCTGGTTATCCACCTGATGTCTACACCTTCTTTGCCATTTTATCAGGGAGAATAAGGCTTCAGCGTGCACAAATCTGAGTGCATCTTTCTGAGAGTTAAAATGAGCTTCAAATCCAAATTCATGTCATGCTACTAGGGCTGATAGTGGTCACATTCCTTCCTGTAATGTTAAGGGATTCAAAGCCAAAACTCATTTATAATTTGAAAAGCTACAAATCCTTCTGCCTTGGAATATGTTTTCATCTTTACATTGTCTGTGTCAAAACAGAGAAGTCCTATACACAGTTGTCCAATGAGTGAGTTGTGGATCCAGGACAGAAGGCTGCACTCCCTCAGCAGGATTATTCTTTGCCAGGATGTGCAGCATTTTTTTTCTTTTTTTTTTTCCCTTTATGTCTACATATTTAGCAATGAAATAATTATGAAAAAATAAAGATGTTATTTCAGGTGGTACCTGTAAGGAAACGAGGCCTGGTGCTTTCCAAATAGCTTTCTGTCTTCAAAAAATAAAATAAAAGTTAAAACGTACAACCGAAACCATGTGATAGATCATTATTATTAGTCAAATAGTTTCTGAAAGAGAATGAAGGCTAGGAGCTATGTAGTCTGGTCATGCTAATTAATTGCTTTCAGTTGTGCCATAAATCTGTCTGAAAGCAAAGAAGTTGTAGCGTTGCCTCTTACATTGGTTAACAGCTATTAGAAAAGAGATAAAATAGCTGGAAAGCATTTGTACACGTCCTTTTTAGAGCATGAAAGTGTTAGTGTTGATTGTTCTTGTCTTGGGTTGGACAGCCCTCATGAGCTCATTGCTCAAGTTCTCCTGGCAAATGTTATTTTTCCAGTTTAAGAAAGGACACAACAGTGAAAAAGACCATCAAAACTTGCGTGTTGAAGTTTCAGAATTAGGGAAACTGGATTGAAAAAAAAAAATCCCTTATCTTGTTTATGGAAGTAACAGCACTAAATGTAGTACTGCTAGGCGGTGAGTTAGGAATAACGCTGCTCCTTTTGACTTTTCATTATTAATAAAAAGTGTATCTGCTAGGAGAGGAGGGTTTGGACGTGCATGCACTGGTCTGACCAAAGGTCTAAGACAAGAAATCTCACAAACAAAGTTATTGAAAGCCTCTCTTGACTCTTATCCCCCATAAATTAAGTGACATGAGAAGATCTCCATAGTTTTCCATAACCATACCATTCCTGAGTGTTTAACTCATGTAATTTGAAGTTTCTCATGTGGCTTTGGGTGTAGCAGGGGGAGTCCTGAGGAATAAGGCTGCTCTGACCTACGGCACTCGCAGCTGTAACAGAATGCACGTGATATCTGGGAGGGAAACCTTCCATATCTTGTGGTGCTGGAAATGGGTCTGCTCAGTAAAGGGAATGTTGGGAGTGTCTGGATAAAAAGTCCTGACTACGAATACAGAGTGCATTATTTTACAAAGCTTATAATTTACAGGAGTTTGGGTTGAGCAGGAAAAGTATCATGCTGAACATGCAGGCAACGGTACCTCTCCAGCCAAATTTTAGACCTTAGCTATAACGCCTGAAAATGCGAGAGCTGCTGAGGAAAAAAATATGTGCAAATTCTAAGCACATCTTAGAAACTTTTGAGTCATACTAGACGCTATACTAAAAAAAACCTTGCTGTAATTGTGCCCGAACTAATTCATCGCAATGGTGAAAGACAGAACTGGCATCTTTGGTCAATATTTATCCAGGAATATTGAAAAGAAAAATCTCTGCTGTCACTCAGACCACTGTATTATCAAAAGAAATCTGTGGTAGCTTTCAAAAAGCAAAAATTAACCAAAATATAATTCTCCTTTTGGAGGAAAGCAATTTAACATTTAATAAAAAAAGTAACTTTGCTTGGGAGGTGAATCTGCAGCCTATCAAGCCTGCCATATCATTTTAAAATTTATAGCTCTCATGATTAGAAAATGTCAAGATAATCAAAATACAGGGGAAATTACGGCTGCTGCAGTAAATGAATGCTCTGAAAGTACTCAGATGGTGCGGTGCTATAACATCCACATAACAATCCTAACTTTTAAAACACTTTTGTGTCACACAGTTTTTTGCTTATACATTGCCTGAAGATAGTGAAGATTTGGGTATGATTTCATAGTTGATCTTAAGAGCGAGTTATTAAATCCCTTACATTTGATACACTGCTCCGATAATGAACCTGCGCTGCAGAGAAAGTGTCAAAAAGTTTAATTTCTTTTGTGCTCAAACCCTCCGTATAAATCTGCGTGGGTAATAAAATTATAATCACATATTCATACCTCTTTGCAAAATAAATGTAATGATACTTTGTATTCCCTCGGCGCCAGCTCTCTCAAGTTCTTCAGGCACTTTATAAACATTAATTAAGACTCGCACCTCTGTGTTGCGTAAGTGCCATACTGATCACCTTCATTGTTTTGTAAAGTATCTGCCATATTTTGATTACTCCAGAGCCACTTGTTAATATTATACACATCAGTAAACTGAGGCAGGGTGTTTAAGTCGCATGATTAAATTCTCGCAGCAAATCAGTGATTAAGGTTGGGGCTGCAATTAAGAGAGTTTCGCTTTCCAGCTCCCTGTTGTAACCACCAGACTGACTCCTATGGGGACTTCAAAGTATTTTCAGTGATTCAAATTGGTTTCTGTGTTGGAAAGAAATTTAATTCATAACATTAATAGGTGTAGGATTGTTAATGCATTGTCACCTGGTATCTCCTGAGGGCAAACGTGCGACAGTAGGGCAGTCACGAACCATACCGTGGCACCCATTAAAGGCTCTTTTCCCATAATAAACTGTGATAGGCAGCTGTCTCCAAGCATCAGCTGTGCTTTATTATGGTGAGTCTGTGGCTCATTTATGACTAAACAGACTCCTTTACTGCTGGTCCTTAACTTGCAATGTGCTACTTTTTCCTTGTTTTCCAGTCCAGAAAATTGTACCTTCTCCTGGAATTGGCGTTTCTCTCCTCTCTTGCCAAAGGCTGTTTTATTAACTCCCATCCGACTTCTGTTTCCTGTCATTTTCTGCTGCTTTTCCATCTGAAGGAAGACAGTGGTCATGTCATAATTATTTTCTTTAGTAATTGCCACAAAGATGCTGAGTGTTTCCTAATTAGATCAGGCAGCGTTCATGGCAAAACCTCAGAGATGCTGTCCAAGGACGCGCGTTTCCTTCAGATCTCAGTAATTGAGTTGTACAGCCCGTGCTTGTGCAACCCGAGTTTCTCCCTGCAGCTCTTGAAGCACACCAGGGGGTTGGGAATAATGGTATTTAAAGAGAAAGACCAAAAAAAAACTTAATTGGGGAAGTAATGGGATTCCCCCCCCCCCCTGCCTTCTTTAAATACGCCACGATGTGGAAATCTACTCAGTTGTATCTCATCACGGTCTCATTTTGCAAATAACAAACTGGAGCGAAAATACTTCTGTATAGGTGAGGATCAGCTAAAAAAACTGGAGACTTAGATGGGTTTTTGGGACAGACGGATAAAACCTATCTAGGGATTAAAAACACCTTTTCAAATGTACCATTATTTTGATGCAAAATAACTTTACAAGATGTTCTAAACAGTGCCTTATTTTGCTGCTGAAGGGCTGTTAAATCATAGATCGTTGCATGGTACATGAGATGTTAATTTGGAGGAATTTGTGAGCAATGTAGAATTGCTGGATACATTCAGTGTGCCGCTTGCTTTCATTTTTATTAAGTCAAAATGGACATCAGGGTGGTCAGCATTTGAGAGCCCCGACAGTGAGGATGTTCCACCAATGGGACTAATGTTCTTGGCAAATGCCAGAAGCGATGGGAGGAACGGTAAAACTCTCCTTTATCGAACATCAGGGGGGAAAACATTCCCCTTGCCCTGCTATTTGTGCTCAGAGCATCTCCCTTCCACCTTTTTGTTTAATGCATAGGAGCATGATGGGACTGTTTAGTTTGAGGAGGAGGAGGCTGAGGGGAGACCTCATCACTCTTCAACTATTTGAAAGGACACTGTGTAGAGAGGTTGGTGCTGGTCTCTTCTCACAGGGAATTAATGACAGAACAAGAGGGAATGGCTTCAAGCTCCAACAGGGTAGATTTAGACTGAACATTAGGAAAGAATTTTTCACAGAAAGAGTGGTCGGGCATTGGAATAGGCTGCCCCGGGAGGTGGTTGTGTCACCATCCCTGGATGTGTTTAAGAGCTGTTTAGATGTGGTGTTGGGGGATATGGAATAGGGGAAAACTTTGTAGAGTAGGGTAGATAGTTGGACTCAATGATCCCAAGGGTTTCTTCCAACCTAGACAATTCTATGATTCTATGATGTTTATTTGGAGATAGGAACGGGACACTTATCCAGCGATAAACACAGAGACCATCGGGGGGAAGCTGTGATCTGGTCCTGCCTTTGACCACTGCTGTGCGTTTCCCATGCCATTTCGGCACACTGGCTGCTGGGGCAGCATTGGATAGTTGTCTGCACTCTGCGAGCATCATTACAAAGCAGATTATGAGGGAGGGTGAAGCTTGCTTTATCCAGATCAAAGTTGAAGTAGACCAAAGATCTTCTACCAGCCTGCAACCCCATGTTTCCCTTGAAAATTGTGCTTTTAATTATAGATTCTTGAAAACAATTGCAGCTCACCGGCTTCTGGGATTCAGGTCTTCCTGTAAAACCTGCAGCAACACTGTACCCAGGCATTTTGGGGGAAAAAGGGCACCTTTTTGCAGCACGGTGTTTCCTTGAGTTCTCCTTATTGCGTGATGGTCAGACCCCATGCAGCATGGCTCGTGACTGTCATTGAGCTTTCAACTCTACAGGGCTAAAAATGAATTTAATCCTTAAAAGAAGGAGTTAAAAATGGAAAGTTTCACTTAAAGCAGGACTGTGAAATGTGTTTATGTATTGGCAGGTAAAATGCTGGAGAAAATGAAGCCATATGTTTCTCAGGAAAAGAAGATAATTTAGTTTTATGTTAATAGCTGTGTTTAATAATAATAATTATACCAGATTATACTTTTCTGCTGTGATGATAAAAAAACAAAGACTGGCCTTCGAAGTCTGAAGTGATAGTTGGATACCCTGTTCATACTAGTTATTAAACCCTTCTTTTGATGAGCTACTTAGTGTAAGTGCCTTCATGTAACATCTCAAAATGACTCTGAAGCCTGAGCCACAGACAGGCAGAATGCAGCGAGTTATTTTGCTAAGGAGGAGGGTGAAAAGGTAACCTGGAAAACAGGCAAAAAGGTAGGAGAAAGGCATGAACCCTCTGCTTCTCTCCTGTTAGTCCTTGTGGTCTAACATTTAATGATATAAAATGCTACTGAAGGACACCGAAGCAAAGTAACCTTTTCTTTATACGGTGGGTGATGGAAAACATCGCTGTCATTTCCAGGGCTTAGTGGATTCATTCTGTTCACCAAAATCTCAGCCTGCCGATGCTGTGTATACAATATAGTAACGGTGGAAAGCTGTTGCACGCTGCACAAAGAAGAGACGCGTATCAGCAACACAGTTCTGCTTTGGTCTGTTGGCAATGTGATTCCGTCACCTTTCTCTCTTAAGAAAGATTAGGAACAAATTCAAGAAACACACTACTTCTTACAGACAGAAACCACTGTGATATACAGGACGGCAGAGCTGCTGCGTATTAGCAGGGCTTTTTTTTTTTCCTTTCTATAGATAGAATTCACATAAATAATGAAAAAATACAAAACCTGGTTCAACCTGGCTGTCCAGCAGAAAAGAATATAAATATTTTCAAAATTGTAAAATATAGTGTCATAAGACAGACTTGTGGCCGGATTCTTCCCAGTGTTTTGTGGTCTCTTGGCCATTTCCAACTGTTTTTGCCAATTAGATTCTCCCCAGAGTCTGTAAGATTATACACATATTTCAGACTTTAAAGTTCTCACCTTGATGTGAAGATAAGAGTCACTTAACTTGTAGTGATAAAAAAAACCCCAAATCAGGATGTTTTCCTGCAGTGTGTGGCAACAGTGAATGCAGCTTCTTCAGCACAGCCCATGACTCAGGGTGCTGGGTGCAAAATCAGAATCAAAAGAGTTGGAATTGCTATCAAAATTATGCCAGTTAGACTTGTTTTAAGGGCTGGTTGCAAAAATAATTGGCCCTGCATTAAAATTCAGGAAATCTGAATTGATCCCTTTGACTTTCCAAAGACTGGTGAGCATTTGAACTCGTGTTCGGGGCATATGCTTCCAGCTGTCATATGCTTCCAGTCTGTCAGGTGAGTCTTGAAAAAAAGAACTTTTATTTTTAAAAAAAAAAAAAATTCTGGACACTGTAGGCTTTTATCATGAACAAGAGGATTTTTCTTTATTCAGAATCTATCAGATCTCTTTCACAGCACCTCTGCTGTGCGGACAAGCTGAGAAAGTTGGGGTTGTTCAGCCTGGAGAAGAGAAGGCTCCAGGGAGACCTTATAGCAGCTTTCCAGTATCTGAAGGGGACCTACAGGAAAGCTGGAGAGGGACTTTTTACAAGGGCATGCAGTGATAGGATGAGGGGTAATGGCTTCAAACTGGAAGAGGGGAAATTTAGATTAGATATCAGGAAGAAATTTTTCACTCTGAGGGTGGTGAGGCAATGGCCCAGGTTGCCCAGAGAAGCTGTGGCTGCCCCATCCCTGGAGGTGTTCAAGGCCAGGTTGGACGGGTCTTTGAGCAACCTGGTCTGGTGGGAGGTGTCTCTGCCCATGGCAGGGGGGTTGGAGCTAGATGATCTTTAAGGTCACTTCCAACCCAAACCATTCTATGGTTCTATGATAATCGTTGCTGTAGACGCTAGTTTTTCTTTAAAAAGCAGAGTATTGTGATTCAAGTGCTTGCTGTTCATGGTGTCTTAGAACCAAAACACCAAAGCAATGACCATCTTAAACCAGGTGCTGGAGAAACAGAAAGCAAACCATGGTGATATTTTATCTAGACTGTTGATACTGTATTGTGGTTTAGATGTGGGTTGTCCTCAAATCTTTCAGGACATGTGAAGTCCTTACATTACACATTTTGAGTACTTGGAAATGAAACTGAAATTTCTTTTTATGTGCTGCTTATAGAAAAGGGAGGACGTAAGGTCCAACTCAGCACTAGAAGCCCATTGTGCCTCAAGTTTTCCAGGAACAAGTCAAATGGGAAGACCTGAACTCAGCCTTGCTTCCTCTGCACCTCATGAGCAGAATGAGAGCATTCTTACTGAAATCATTTACATATGTCAGCAAATGTCTCTCATATAACAGGCCTGAAGAGGCTGGTAATAAAATAAAGCAAGGTAATTTAGCAAAGAGAAAAGTCACTTTCGTTTTCTTCTAGTGGTTAGCAATGACTGCAGTTTTTCCTGCTTTGCTTGAGTTGCTAAGGAACCTTATTTGCTCTTGAATTTATTTTTAATTGACCCAACAATGAAGAGTTTTGTTACAAGAAAATGCTTTCCTGGATCTAGATTTGTGAATCAAGATCATTCAAAGAAACAGAGTTAATTTTAGACTGAGATATCTGTCACTTTCAAAGCAGCTCTTCAGTCCTTAAGCCAACTGCTCAAAACTAAGCGCAGACCGTAACAGACTGAAGCCTGCTAGATATTTTTTGTATTAACTGTGGTTTATTGATATAAAAACTTTAGGAGCAACTTTACTGTTCTTCCTTGAGGGTCCTCTGTTTAAAAAATGAAATTACTTATACCTTGGGCTAATTCAGATATAACCACAAAGAAAACATAACTGAAGTGGGGCTGCTGGTGATCCCAGTTATGCTATGTGGTCTGACTTTTGGAATACGTATTTAAGTTTCTGTTCCTTTAAAATAACTTTCACAAGACTTACAGATTTGAGATTTTGATGTATTGCTGTTTCATTTAGACCATCTGTCTTCTGATACCCTGAAATGGTATTTCTTGTAACACAATTCCTATCAGAGTTGTGGTATTATTAAAAATCAAATTTCATCTTTTTTTTTTTTTTTTTTTTTTTTTTTTTTCCAGGAAAAGTTGCTTGCTTTAAAACGCCAGGCAAAGCTGCTTGGCATCAACACTGTTGGTAAACAAACACAATCAAATATTCTTCCAGTACTGCATTCCCATGTGTGTTTGTTGAAACTGCAGCTCAAATGAGGTTGGATGCAGCAGTTGTACCTGACTGCAGACAGGCACAGCAATATTCCCTTTTGCGCTCAGTCTGAAGAAGGCACAGGCTTGACAGGTAACTTTACTTAAGTCCTGTCCAAGATCTTCACATTGGGGATAAGTTTGCTGCGAGACGAAGCACACAATTTTCTTTAAAAAAAAAAAAAAATCTGACTTGATTTTTGAGAAATAAAAATGAACACACCTTCAGGTGCTGCTGTATTAGCATTTTGAGACATATTGTATAAAGGCCAAGAAATTCTAAATTAGAGAAGATACGCAAGATTCTTCTTGACCTTTTGGCTTAGATCACATTTAATATCAGATTAATTTAAGACATCCTGCATTCAGGGACGCATTTAGTAATCTAATAGGCCTTCTCCATTTGTAACTGCTCTAATTGTATTTATTTTTAAATTATCTGGCATTCATTTGTTTTTCTGACAATTTTAATTTATTCTACTATATTTTTCTAATGTCTCCCTATGCCAGAGGGTATTGGAGGCTAGAAATATTAGAAGGATACCAGCCTCATGTGGGAGTGGAATTATTTCAAGGCTAGAATGTAGGCTATAACTAAGAGTAATGGGATAAAATGAATATGGGAACATTAGACTGAGACTTAAGGAGCCTTGACAGTAAGATCTATTGAACTGTGGAGGTATTTCCTACAGGATATGGTGAAAGTCTCATCATTCTGAAGTTGCAGCAAGACTGGATTAATTAGAAGAATTACTATACATGGAGCAATCATAGACTTACTTTGAGTTGGAGATTACCTCTCTTTTCAATCCAACTTTTACCTATTTCTCCTCCATTGCTTTATCCACCTTCTTCAGTGGGACTGGAAAGAATTTATGGAGAAGAAAGTATTTGTATATAGGATTACCTGAGAAAGCTGTGCTGCAAGAGACATCTGAGCTTTTTCCAGTGGAGCCAAGAATCCACCAAAGATACGATTTTTCTCCATCTCCACCAGAGGTCTGATTTTTCTCCATCTCTACCTGCTGGGGAGAGAAGTGCTATGACTGTTCTCTACCTTGCTACCTAAAGAATTAGGAAGACTCATTGTTTTCATTGCTAAGATCGTTTTTGAGAGAAAAAAAATGCAGAATGGAGAATAAAAGATCTATTCCTTGAATGGCGATGGTGGCATCAATAATATGATAAGTGAATTTTGGTAGTTAATTTGAGAGACGTGCCTTTCTGAAGGGCTGATTTTGATTCTCCCTGGGACCTTGTATTACAATGATGAAAGTGTAATGGGGTAGCACCTGGATGTGGTGGGAGCTGAGCGTCCATGACTGTCATCATTACACATGCATACAGCAGAGAGCTCTGCTGCCCCAGTGAAGTTGAGGCAAGTGCAACAAGGGAGCAAAATGCTCAATACGCAAGCCTGGGGAGAGGAGGTCTGAGAAAACTCCTCTATGAAAGTGTATGCAATGTACAGAAAAAGAAATAGTAGTCGTTTCTTCTGGTCACCTCCCAAGCCATTATCTTCTAGTAGTGTCACCAAAAGCAGTGTGCTGGAAGTGCTGTGGGAAGTAAGGCCACATTGCAACCTAGTGGTCCCATGTGGAGAGGCCATCGTGTGTATAATTGACATTTTAGGAGAAGGCTGGAGAAGAATGAGCATTTGAGACCAACCTTGGTGGCAGGGAACAGTGTGAGGAAGAATAAGGCTGTGGACATGGATGGACATGGCTGCACAGCTCTAAGGACCATCAGAAGTAGCAACTGAGACTTTTTTTGCAGTGGAGAATGGGCAGCGGAGGACAGGATCCAAAGGAAGCATAATATGACCAGAATGATGGCCCAGGAAATAAAGCCAGGCTATTTTACCACTTTAGTTAAGATCTTTGGAGTTTTTTTTCTTTGAGTCCATTAACTGTCTAACATGTGTAATGGTCACTGATTTTTGGTATGCTAGATAGGTGATACCAGCTTTAAGTAGGGAACCATTTCTGTGGCATCCGTTTGGGTGACAATGACATAGTGAAGGTAAAGGAGAGAAATATAAGAGAAACCGACCAGACAAGTAAACAAATACTTATTCTTTGGAGAAGAAAGGAATTTTTGTCTCCCCCTAACTCAAGCAATCTTTTTCAATAATAACTATTTCAGAAGTATTAGGACTCATTTCATATGATGACCGTTATCTTCTTTGCTACAGGTCTCTTTCTGCAAGGCAGTATGGTAACTTGAAAAACAAGGATCATAATACCGGTTCTGCTCATTAGTATCAACAACCTGCAGACAAACTTGAGCTATTTTATTAATTAACAGCTGTATTGTTCTCCCTTGGAAATCTCAACAGAAAGGCCATTCATGTGACTGCCCAGCAGAAATTGCTCAGCTGTCAGAGCCAAAGATGGCAGGTGGTTTTCCAGGGCTTTCAATAAGTCTGTGTCATATTTTTATTCTACCCAGGGCTCGGCGAGTGGGCAGTCAGGGAAATGATGTTTGCTGGCTTTGATGGCAATTCACACTATGGCCAAGCAATAGAGCCACGCTTGTGAATGATCCAAGAGAAGATTACAGTTCCCAGTCCCAGACAATGCGTATTCTCGTACAGGATTCAAGTATTTAGGACTGGTTTGATAGGATGATAAGTCTAGGTAACGTAAATCGTTGCTCAGTGTTATTAACAGACAAATCAGATCATAGAACAAAGATTTGTGCAAATATTTCAGCAGACTACAAGAAAATTAACCTCGTGCTAATCTCAGATGGATTTTTCCCAAGTGATTGTGCCATGATTTCTTTCAAATATTTTGATTTATTGTTGGTGTTATTGTGTTTCCATGGATTCACGCTGCACGAGAAAATATGTGCGTGACATAGTCCTGCATTTGCAGGGGAAAGGCTGTCTGAGCAAACATAGCCCTTTTTCCATCTCAGTGTTAAACAGAACATTCCAGATATAACCAGACTTCATACTTTTAGGCATAGAAAAGCTGTTAGTGGCACAGGATGGAGTCCTTCAGGACAGGCATAACGTGGAAGAAAATTCTATACTTAGTGAGTTGTGGACAGGGATGAACAAGGGGTATATGAAAATGCCCAAGATTTAAAATGCTACAGTGACTCTCAAATGAATGGGTCAATGAGCAAAGGAAGCTGACGTGGTAGAAAGTGTATGATGGAGCTCTATGTATAGATAGCTACCAGCAAATAATAGCAAATCAATTAGTTATCTTAACTTGGTACCTGGAGCGAGTGGTTACATGTATTTCTCTATAAACCTAGTAGATGTATACATGGATAATTATGCATATGAGTTCAGCAAGGTCCTAATACCAAATTTAAAATAAATGAAGGAGGCCCAAATGCCAAAGTCATACATAAAGAGCGTACAGGTCCTGTATATTAATTGCAGATATCCTATGTGTCATAAAGCTGGAAGACCTTTCCTTTCTAGGCCATCAAAATGTAGGCAGGAAAAAACCCTATTAGTAATTATCCCTGTGGATCCCTATCAGAAAGTATCCCCATGAATTTTTGGCCAGGCTAATTGCCGTTTACTGACAGAAGACATAACTACAGCTTTTATTTTGTTAACCAAACTACTGTCTACGTTTTATGAACCATAGGCATGTTCCTAGGTTGGAAAGAGGTTGACTGCTCTGTTAAATTTTTTTCCTCATTCTTACTTCTCTGAACTTTTTTAATCATGTTTTCTCATTAGAGGAATATACTTGATTAACTCACTCATTTAATGAGGTGCTTTGGGATGGTAAAAACAGCAGCCCATTCTGCTGAATGACTTTGAGATGTTAAAAAATAAATAAAACTTGTAAGCGCCAATAGATCTCCTGTTGGTCCTTACTGGTAGTTGTTCTTTGATGTGAGAGAATATTCAGTTCCAGTCACCCCTTCAAGAAGTTGATTTTCAGATTGCTGTTAATAACAAGTGTTGGCACACTGTGGCAGATGCTGGCTTCTTTTCTTAGACAAATGCTTAAATTAAGTAAGAGTAGGTCAAGCTTGCCTGATTTTCAAGTAATTAACAATTTTATTAGTGTTTTTTGGAGAGAAGATAGTGATATTAATTTAAATCAAAACTCAAAGAAAAGTGTCAGAGGATATGGACTTATGCTCTTACAAAGCATTTTTTACTTGAGGCTGCCATGCTGCGAAACGTAAAAATTTGTAGCCTAGCTACAAATAAAACTGGGGCAACAAAAGAATGGGTGCTACGGTTGGGTTTTGTATGATTCAGGTCATTAAAGACAACTGGAATTGATCTTTCCTGTCAAAGACAATTCTCCATTGTTTTTCTGTAATTTTTCAGTGGTTTGTTTTGTGGGTTTGTTGCTTCTGTATTTGTGTAAGAAACTTGACTGTAGTGTTAACTTTATTGCATTTTATGGTAACAAAGATCTTGGCTCAGCGTTTTCTAAGACAGGGAGTGAATTCCCTTTATACTGAAAGGTCAAACGTTTGGAGTTCAGTGTGCTCAACATCTGCATGTCACTTCAACAGCTGGCAAACTCCTTGTGGAGCATCTGCTTTGCTGTTACAGCTACTTTTCATTGAGCCACATTGAATGTGGCATCTGAAAGGGCTCTTTGCATACATGGAGATTTCGCTGGTCATTACATGACAAAGTGATTATTTAAGAACAGATATTTTGCCTGTTTTCATACAGTGGCTGGTACACTGTGATTGCTGTCAGAGGCAAATGCAGGAGACGTTAAGAAATGGTCAGGAACTATGTGGAGAGAGAGGAAAACAGGGAAGAAAAGATAGCCGAGTTCTACATCTGTAGATATTTACTACTGAGTTTCTAAAATCCTCGAACTCAACTGTATAGATTTTGAATGCTTTTTATTGTTTTGAATGAGATGCTTCACTTTAACAGATTATCCTACTCTGATAGATGTTCAAGATTGATGCTATTTTTAGAATGCTTTTAAAGTCACACCTCTGAACGCTGAGTTCACACATAAATTTTTCACCTCTGTTTTTTGTTTCATTTCATTTTGATTAGGGATACTCTATTGGCCAATTTGGTATCTAAATCTCATTAAATCTCATCCTGCGTCTCCCCTATCATCATGTTAACGATGTGCTTTTATCACTAGACATGGCTCAGGAGCTTCGATGATACCTTTATGGAAGAAGTAATAACTGGGATTTGGTCAGTGATCCTCCCAAATTACCATCTTATGATGTCTGTCATTTCTCAAGAAAGGATTTTAAGAGATTCTTATTGAGTGGGCTCAAGCAAGAAATTTCTTCAGAGAGAAGGCCCATGAGTGGTATACTAATAGATGTTTATGTAACTATGGACAGGAGGCTGAAGCCACCTGCACTGATATTATATTCCAGCAATAACGTCTGACCCTACGGGTCAGGACATTTTGTTGACTCACACTAACATCTGTGAAAATTGGATGCACCTTTTCCCTTCCTTCAAAGCATCTCTTCTTTGAATCGCCTGTGCCAGGTCGGGCCAGATGTCCTCTGCTTCTCCCCATACATGTAGTGCAATTGGCTATCTCCTCCTTGCCCCATCCTCATTTGTTCTGAGATCATCTCGGAACACCACCTTTATTTGAAGAGTGAAGTGAGAGCTCTCTGGATGTGCACAAACACATGCCAGCAGGCTCTCGCCTTATGATCTGCTGAGCCTGGTGCCAGCACCGAGTCCCCTCTTGGAGAACATGGACTCATGGTGCGAGTGCTTGACCAGTGAACCTCAAGGGAACTAAGATTCGCCACTGAAGTTTCCTAAAGCTCACGGTCAGGTCTCTGAATGTGACTGCAAGTTGTTTTCTTCTTACTCCCATCCTGACAATTGACATGCGTTGTGAAACATTAAGCCAGGAACCACATGGTCAGTATTCTCTGAGTGAGCTCAGTCGTACACCCTGCTTTACCAGGGCGACTATAATGTCTGTTCAGGACCTTTATGGAAAAATAGTTCAATTCTATTGTCGCTTGCTACTGCTTGCTTGTAGCTGTTTATCCAGTTGTCATGTTCTGCTGTGATCTTGCCACTAAGCATGCTAATGCCATTGATGGAAATGAATGAGAGAGAACTTCATTTGTTTTAGAGAGTTTTCCAGGAGAGGGCAGCCATAGTTAATTCTGGGTCAGTTCACGTAATACAATGTGAATATAGATTACTGGCAGCGTTTGGCTGTGATGCTCTATTGCCCAGCATGGTTTGTGTGCTTAGTTCTTTTAATTTGTTCTTTTGTTTGGATTGCAAGTGCGTAAAAGGGAGACTTTTTCACAAATTAACGCTGGAAAAGACAAACCACGAAATAGAGTGGTTAACTCCCAATGCCCTGCACTTGCCGAAATTGCAAATGTTCTTGGGAACAGTTTCCATTATATGTCATTGTTTGCTTTATATACTTTCCGACCAGCTCATAAGCTTTTCTTCACTCTCTTACTTCAAAAAAATTTATGGAAAAGGATAGCCCAAACTCTTGCTAGAGACCTGACAGGAAAAAAAAACCCTTGCACTGAAAACTTTTACTTCTTTAAGAGTTAAGAAAGGATCAGGACAAAATGATCTCTCCTGTTTTACGTATGAGGATACTCTTGGTTTGGATGTAAGGGTGATAAGTTAGCACTAAGGCACATAAGCCATATCCACAGTTTGGAGGCTATACTCATCCAAGCAGCAGTAGGGATGTAGATGGCAGCAAGAGACATTTTTTAATACTGCCCTCCCAGGGCTGTTGCTTTGACAGAACTGCTTTTGGGACTGGGGTGGCAACTGGGACCCCTTGACATGCACCCTCAGTCTTTGTGCTAAAACTGCAAGGAAAATTGCATTTTTTTTTATGAAATAGGTAGCTTCATTTCTTGGATCAGTTCAAAACAGCAAAAGCTATTTTTGTCCTTTCCTCTTTTTTTTTTATTAAAAAACCCACAACTTTATTTTCCTGCACCACCAAATAAAAACTCCATGAAATATCTTCTATCAGATTCCTAGGTAATGTAAATCCATGGATTTTTTTTTTTTTTTTTAAGTTAAAAAGCTGGTCCCTGCAGGTACAGAGGTGATGGGGTTTGGGAGGATTTTTTGTTTGTGTTTGGTAGAGGAAACAAGGTGCAGTTAGTATCAATTCACATGTAAATCATAGAATTGTCTAGGTTAGAAGGGACCTTTAAGGTCATTGAGTCCAATCATTAACCTAACACTGCCAAACCCACCACTAAACCATGTCCCTCAGCACTATGTCTACCGGTCTTTTAAATACCTCCAGGGGTGGTGATTCCACCACTTCCCTGGGCAGCCTGTTCCAATGTTTGATAACCCTTTTGGGGAAGAAATTCTTCCTAATATCCAATCTAAACCTCCCCTGGTGTAACTTGAGGCCATTTCGTCTTGTTCTATCCACAAAATGATACATGAATTCAGAGGTACGACTAAGGAAGCCATAAAGTCTTTCCATGCATTGAATTTTGAAGACTTTTAGCTTCAATTTTGTCAACTTTGTCAACTTTGTATGCTTTACAACCTTTCTTCAACCCACCTGGATGCATTCCTATCCAACCTGCTGTAGGTGACCCTGCTCTGGCAGGGGGGGGGGACTAGATGATCTCTGAAGGTCTCTTCCAACCCCTACCATTCTATGATTCTGTGATTCATTTCTTAGGCATTCCACTGATGTGTATCAAACATACACGCTCCATCTCAAAATACATAAACCATTGAAATATTGCACCAGTGAGAGCTTGTCAGACGTCGCAGTGTTGCTTTGCCGGCCGTGGAAGGTGAGGAGTTAATAACTTCTCTTCTCTGCTTATGTGCCTGTGGGTCTCTAGAAGGTAGGGCAGACACAATACTGTTTCTGTAGATGAGCTGATAGCTCTGGCCAGTCTGCGCACAGAGCCTTTTGCAAATGATTCTTAGAAAAGGGACCTAATCAGCCGCTGCACTGCGCTGATTTGCACATAATTGTATCTGTCTTTTAAAAGCCGAAGATAAAAGGACAGAATTTGACACCTGTTCATTGCTCGTTTTTTTCCAGCGGCTCGGCAGGCTGGAGCACCGTTGCAGGGTTTGAGCGAAGAACAGTTTTGCCACCAGAATGGGCATAGCTTGCAGCCTCGGGAATGGAGGGGGTTGAATTTTTTACTCTCTATAGCTGAACTCAGTGTTTCTTTGCTTCCCACCCACTCACCCTCACCCCACCCCCCGTTTAATCTGTAATTTTATTTAATCCCAAAGTTTTCATCCTCTCTGAACCTCGCCATGCTCCTATCTGAGGCCTTCATTCCTTAGAATGTAGTGATGGTGAAAGAAGGGTTTCTGGGCTCTTACTTTAACTCTCTTATCAAAGAGTTCTCCTTTAAACAGCATATTTTTTACTTCTATTTACTTTTCCTTATGGCTGCTTTTCATTTTAGCCTCTCTCTCCCTTCCTGCATGTCCTATAAATCCTCAGGTTTTATGTTCACTTTAGTGTAAGAGAGTATTCCCATAAGGAGTTGGTATCTTGATGAGCCAGCACGGGGATTTTGAAAGCTTACAATTAAGATGTGTTTCTCTGTCTTCTGGAAGTCACTTTCGTCTCTCAATTCTATTGGGTAGCTTATGCATTCATTTCTACTCAGTAAAAATTCCTGACTGCTCTTCACAGGACAGGTTAACTCCCTCTTATAATGTCTCAGTGTCCCCATTTGGAAAACTGGTACAGTGCTCACCTCCTTACGTCACCAGATAGCCTTAAGATTTGATATATAGATTTTTAAAAAATTAACATTATTATTAAATTTATTTTATTTAAGATTATTTCTTTTATTGTGTCTATTTCTCTAGCAGTGCTGGCTGGACATCCCAGGAAAATAGGTTTGTGTAGTTCTAGGTGCCATACAAATTGTTCTTCTAAGCTCTAGTATTATATATATGTGTATGTGTGTATATATGTATTTTATACATATGCTATAGAAGTATATATGCTATATGATAAAAAAGGTTAACAGGGAAGAGGAATAGCAAAAAAAATATGATAGTAATAGGAGAGAAGTAGTTTTGCATGCAAGTTGTACTCCATAGGTAGCAGTGAGCACAACTTGCCACCTCTGTAGCAATCAGCAGGTTTCTGTGAGTACTACTGCATGACCTCAGCAACATATTTCAGCTTGTATGGGAAAAGTTGGGTCGGTGTGTGGACATTTAGCCTGGGCTGAGCTTTGCTGCTAGAGCTAGAAAGTAGACAAGCTGCCATGTGGACATAACCAGGTTATAGAACTACAGGACAATCTCTGAAGCAAGGTCTTCAGTAGATGAGAAAGACACAAGTTTAGAGGTGTCAAAAGCAGAGATGAAGAGATTTTAATTGTTGAGGCTCATAATCCAATTAGTTCTTAGACAAGGGTTTAGCAATGTAGGCAGAGTGAAAAGGTCAAATTTGGAGAAGTTTTGTAGAAAGTGGCATCAGGATTTAATCACAGACTGGAGGTGTGAGTCATGAGAGAGAGGAGATCAAGTCAAAGAGAAAGCCGAGATTGGCAAGAAAGAGTCTGATTTTATTTCTGAAATTAAGACAGGTATGGAAAGGAAAGGAAAGGACTTCATGAAAAATTCAGGAGCTGGGTTTTGAGCATGTTCAGTTTTAGCAAGTAGTAAATTATTAACAGAAAGATCTGAAAGAGAGGCCTAAAGTTGTTTGGGTTGATGACTCTAGGCTTAAAGATTTCTTGTTTTCAGTAAGTTTGATTGTTATTTGTGTGCTCATACCCTGTCCAACAATGAAGAACGTGGATTTGTGTCACAGAGGATGATTGAAAACTTCCATCTACATGTATCTATTAGCGCAGTTCTTGTGTGGATTCAAACTGGATTTTGAGATGGGTCATGATGTAGAAGAAGGATGCAATCAGAATAAAGAAGTCGTAGCACCATAGTAGGGCTTGATAGTTTCCAAGTCACATGTACCTGGTTTACTGTCTCATGTCTTAACACGAAAGTGGCAGAATGGACTAACCATACCCAGGGGAAACAGTAAAAATTTGACTCAGGTAAAACAAATTGGAGTGACTAGACTGAAATATGCTCCGACTGAAATTCAGAGAAACTTCATTAAGGAGATTTTAATGTGCACCTCTGCTTTTGAGCAACTCTGGTCTGTACACATGAGCCACATGTAGTCTAGTAACCACGTGTCACACCTCCCCTGGACAGAAGTGCTGCGATACCGCGTTTGTACCTGCAGTTGTTTAATATCTCTCATTTAGTACAGCTCGTTGCGTTTCAATCATGGTTGGGCTAAAGGAGGCCCGTGAGGCTCAGTGT
Source organism: Charadrius vociferus (assembly GCF_000708025.1). Taxonomy (NCBI): domain Eukaryota; kingdom Metazoa; phylum Chordata; class Aves; order Charadriiformes; family Charadriidae; genus Charadrius; species Charadrius vociferus. The sequence continues at coordinate 2,281,300 of NW_009649075.1, forward strand.
CCTACTGCTCATATTTACACAGTTACTGCAACGTGGTAAATCATCTACCTGCCCGTTAATAGGGGGTTATATATTATCTTGTACCAGGCTTTGGCTGCTCTACAAGAATACGAAAATTCTTATGGCCCGGACATCTCACGCAATATTTCACGGTTCTTTTTTAAGACAAGCATAGAAAATGGGTCATGTACCCGTCATTTTTCTTTAAATAATCAGCATCACTTTTTTTTTTTTTTTCCTTCTTAAAGCCTCCTGCCCCTATGTCTCTATACATCTGGGCATGGAGATAACCTCCTGTCTCAGTCCTCTTCTCATCTGTGTTTGAGCTCCTTCTGCTTCAGACAGTACGTCGTGTATTTCAACATACAGGACCGCCAAATAGTCCTCAAATATGACAATTATACTACACATAGGATTAATTTAATTAGGAATTTTGAAAATAGCTGCCTGTTAGGTACGATGCCTTATTTATCTAAGAGGCCAGAGCACTGCTGTGTGCCTGTTGAATAGATAATGTGGAAAATATTGTTTCCGCTTGAAACGGTAGAACATCCAGAAAAACAGTTTCCGCTTCCATATTACCATATTCAGGGAGAGTTTAGGTAAGTAGATTGTGTGGTGAAATCCACATGTTTGAATTGAGAACAGGAGCCTAGATTCGCATCTCTGCTGCAAAGTAGGCATTACTTCTTTTGTGACCATATGCTAGCTCACTACTGTCTCCACAGGGAGTGTGCCACGATCACCATCGTTATCACTGATTTCTAGAGCAGGTAACACTCCCTGGAGGTCTCCAGTCTACGTAGTGTCTAGACTAAACCTGCTTTGATATCGGACAGACTCCCAAATCATCACATAAGGGCTTACAGACTCTTTTTTTTACCATTAGCTTTCCAGCCACAAGTCAGAAACTCTTACAAAGGTTGCATGAGACCTTTAAAAATCTCCTCTGCAGAGGGAGAGGTTTGTCTCACATCCATCACTGCAGAATCGCAGAAAGAAGGAGAAAATTTTAAGTCTCATTATGCAGCCAGTGAGGAATAAGGTGATTTTCTTTCAGTAAACTGCAGGTTAAGCCACGTTATTCATGGCCTGCAGCGGTTTTGCACAAAGCTGCCAGTGTACAGAAAGTAGTGTTATATGATATATCCTCATATGCATTAGTTTTGTTTAAATGTAATGTAGGGCTTGGTTTTTTTCTTTTTTTCCTTTCCTTTTTTTTTTTTTTCCTTTTTTCCCCTTTCTTTTTTCCCTCTTGCAAGGCAGGGTAAGACTAATCTGAAAGTAGTCCTGCCACAAAAAAGCTATAGAAATAAAGTTTTCAGTAACCTAAAATAACATGCAAATCCTGGAATAGTGAAATTTCAAAACACAAGCATACAGTGTATTCCAGCCTGACCTTCTGGCTGTGTAGCAGATAATCAAAAGAAGTCTTCTGCAAACCTGCTTGTGATAAATAGATAAAAAGGGGTCGTCCCACATTCAGAAATGAGACTATTTAAGCAAGCTGGGGCTACGTCATGGAATATTTTAAAGTAAGTCAAAAGGAGCTCAGGCTCACTAGAAAACAGAGCTTTGAGAATTTTGAAAACACAGAGCTCTGAGAATTTTGAAAACACAGAGCTTTGAGAATTTTTAATTTTTAGGGGTCTGCCTTTGAGCATGTGGATTAGGACTGGACACAAGCAGTACAAACTTTGAAGTGATTTTCACTTTGACAGCAAATTGGGCAAATCACCAAATGACAGGTTATCTTGGCTGCCAGAGGAGAGATGAGACAAGCAGGTGCTATCCACGTGCCATCCATTTCACAGGGCAGGAGAAATGTCTGTTGTAAAAGGCACGTGCAAAATAAAATAACTCACACCAAAACCGGAGAGGTTCAACTGAACAACTAATTTCTTGAAGAAATCTGTGGTTTATGTGCATTCAGTTTTGCTTTTGAAGATCCCAAGTAAAAGTTAGAGGCAGTCAAACCTCAGAGCACCAGACACGTCCATGCTTCTCTTTTCAGCTAGCGTGACCCTGGTACTTAGACTTAATTGAAGAAGATTTACTACATCGAAGTGTTTATAGCTGAGATCAAGTAGCACTGAAATTGAACGCTGATCATGTGACTGTCAAGGGTAGATTTGGAGATTAAAATTGGACGTAAACATTATACTGATTTGGAGGAAGACAGTTTACTTAATCCAAATGAACAAGGTTGAAAAATACTTTTCGCAAGCGTGTCCTACGGGGATGCTGCAGCATCCTCAGTCCGTTGTCATCACAGAGTTAAGAAGAGAAACAAACTCAAAACAATTTGGCAAGAATGATAATCGGACCAGTCGGGATCTGTCATCAGCATACTGGCCACTGCAGAAGAGTGATTAAATAGGAAGACACAGACAATTATCTAAGACTAATTGCTTATTGTTGCTAGAACTATATTTTAAATGTGTTTTTCTTTTTAATTGCTTTTGGAGCGAATAAAGTGTCCTTAATTCAATTGTGAAATGTTTGGGAATGGGAAGCCTGCCAGGAATCAGGCAGCTCAGAGGTCTTGTGGAAGCATTTGCCTCTTTCACTAGCCTGTATTCGTGTTCAGTCATCCCATTCTCTGCCAACTTTCCTGTTTTCAGGTCCGTGCCCCTGTGTTAGCAGAAGGTCTCTGGGTTGTTGGTGCTTGCAGGAAGCTGCACTAGTTTGTTCATATCTTTTCCTGTATTTTTTATTCATCCCTGTCCAAGGGCCTTGACCCAAAGAGGAGCTGAACTCTTCGGGTCCGAAGGGTTTTTGGATCAGCAGACTTTGAGTAGAAGGGCACTTTCTAGGACAGGACTAGCAGTGGTTGACAAGGTGAGATATTTGTGTGGTTTGAAGCTGTTACAATACAAACATCTGCATACCTCTGTGCTCTGTTACTATTGGCAGCAATGAAATTATGCAGGGGGGGGATTTGGCTCAGTATTGTGCCTGTGCAACAATGAATGACCACAAGGATGTTATTCCAAGTCAGGATGCTCAGGTTTGGTGTGAGGAGCGGGTCCAAACCACATACAGAAGCTTTTATCCAAAGAAGTATGAGGCTCTCATGCTATTAAATAACCATTCAGCATTTTCATGGTGAGAGTGACAGGGAACACAGTTTTTATATTCATAGAAATATCTTTTGTATGGATGTATTCAGCTCTGAAAAGACTGCAGGACCTCGTAATGGACAAACAAATGTAACCAGTGCTCTGTCTCTATGTGTAAATAATTTGCATGAATGGTTTAGAAAATGAAAGGGAACCGGTCTACATGAGGGAGAACAAGTGGGAGGAGAGGAAACAGAAACAGCGTTCAGGTTCGTATACTGGAGGAGATACATAAGAAAATTCAAGGAACCTGTTGTCTTAACACAATGCCACATGTTACCTGCCAGCTCCTCTGAGCAGCCAACTGAACCCCAAATAACGGGCTGCTAAAACGGATGCTGACCTGACGTGCAGCATGAGAGGAGGGACGGGGAATGTGGTTGTTTGGAGACAGGCAGGATCAGCTTGCTCTGTACACAGCATTTGCCAGTAATACGAGGGTTTTTTTCTCCATTCTGATCTTTCTTCCATCTGCATAATATGTAAGATCAGAAACGGACAGAATTGTTCAACCTATTTCTAAATGAATGATTAAAAAAAATATATATATATTCTCTTTTCATTTTTAAGTTCCTTGCAAAATCCTGAACAAACAATCTTGCAGAAAAGGACCGGAAGATAAAAAAAAGAAGTTGTTCCAGACAGAATGGCTGGCCATTTTCTTGCTCTTTTAGGGCAATTAGAAGTAAAGTTGGCCTGGGCAGACATTTTAATCAGCACTTTAGATCTGGTGAACACAGAAAAACTGAATCATTCTGCGAGAGTTTCACTGCAGTAACTCTGGCTTGGGCTCTTGGTCTTTGGCTTTCCTCCACTGCAGCACCTGATGGGCATTATCTAGAGACGTCAGTGTTGTTGCTGCTCCTCTCCCCTCCTCAGACCACGGCTCTCCCAGTTCACAGACCCAGATGAGTAAAACTATTTTGGAACAGCTCCAACAGCACAGAAAATGGTTGATTGACTAAAATTCCCCTAACTATCACAGTACAGCTGAGCAAGGCTTGCTTTGCTGGGCTTGAAGATCTCTTTTACCTCCTATGTGAGAAGTACTTACTCATTTGGGCATCTCTTGCCTCGAGTTTTGTTGACCTACTTGTTTGTGCGAAGCCATGCCTCCATGAGGTGTTTGCTCGAAGTCCTGAGGCGGATTTGCAGCTGCAGCGAGTGGCAGAGAACAATGCGTCTGCTTCGGTTCGGGATTCAACATCCAGTTTAAAAGCAAATATTCAATGGACATTTCTCCATCCCCCGCTGTAGACATGAGCACAAACACCCTGCCTTCCTCTGCAGCCTCTTTTTAAAAACCAACCCAAACTTGAGTGAGGAGAGTAAACATTTCTGGAACATGCATTTCCACTGAGATTAACCATGTATTTGTATGCGGCTTTCCAAAATTAAACTTTTAACAGTGGCAAATAGGGAGTTGGGTGTGAAAATGAAATTAGCCATGACTCAGGACTCCTGACGTACAGGTGGGCCAACGAGTTGCAAATGCTCACACAGCAACTTGACAAAGTAGCAAGAATAACTTACTATGCATTAATATGAGCAGAGTAAATAACACAAAAGTTAATAATGTTTGGTATTCGTTTCCAAGCTGCTCCTTTGGGTGATGTAGACAGAAGTGCACCTGGCAGGTGATGGTAAATGATGTTTTTCTTGTCAAATAGTGGTTGTCTTCCCCTTAGTAACGTTCGTTCTCTTTTTTTTTTAGTTTTGAGATCCTGAAAGATAGACACTATGTGAAATCTGATGTGTTATTTTCATATAATGGTCTCCCAGCCATTGTGGTGTCAATAAGCATCACCTATCAACTGGTCCATGAAGTAGTTTTTCCAACTAAAAGGTGAATTCATAGAGATCCTAAAAGGCTTGGCTAAGGCCATCAGTGAAAAAGCAAGGCTTTCCAGTCACACTTCTCAGCCATTCTTTCGATGATCTTAAGGGTATTTTCCAACCGAAATGCTTCTGTGCTTCACAATGGCTTTTGTCATCCTCATCCTCTGCTTTCCAAAATGTGTTGGACATTTTCTCCCTTGGTACAATAATGGCTTAGAGAAGGTCCTAGAAATAAAATATCCCCCGCTTCCTCAGAGCAGTCCAGTGCCTGTGCACAGGTGTGATGTAGAGACTGTGTCTTTCCTTTTTTTCGTGGCTATCAAGCATTGCAGAGTAACGTTGGCACTCAAGAATGCCAACATAGTGGACATGTGTGGGTAAATAAGCAGGAAAGGAGAGAGGGAGAGAGAGAGCAAGAGGAAAAAAATAAAATAAAAAAGCAGCATTCTGTTGGCTTATTAAAGTACTTAAAAAAGGATTTAACTTTTAATTAGAAGGAGGCTGCTAGGTCTTTGTGCTTTTTCTGCCCTGACAGCCTGAGTTTATGCTTCCACCTTTGTTAAGTAATTTATATATGCTGTTTGCATTAACTTGGTCCTTCAAGTTTTCAGAAGTACTGTGTATCTTGTCTCTGAATCTTGGGAAGACGAAGATACGGCCACCACTGTCTTCTGTGCTAGCGACTGTATCTTTGGATTCAGAGCTCCTGTATACTGAAGCCAATAATGATTCACTCTCACAGCAGTGGTGTGAGCAGTCTCAGCTTTTATATGCCATCTGTGTGAGTGAGCTGAATCTGCAGAAATGGGACCCTGTACACATGGCTTTTCCTCTGTTCATGGATGAAAATATTAAAGCAAATCCGTATGGTCCATGAGATGTTTTCTGTGTCAGGAAGGGAGTAAAACTGCCTGTCAAACCAAGCTGTTCTCTCTGATGAAAGGGGACTGTTTTTAAACACTCCTTTCCATAGTATTTTGCACGCCAGCCATGTGTGTTTTCTCATCTGACATCTCATGGAGATCCTTGGCTTCGGTACTGCAGGAGGGAAGGGTGTGCTGGGGGGGAAGGAAATAATTTCTTGATATGAACACAAGCACGTGTGCACACACACACTCTTAAATCAATCTTAAAGGAACTGAAATTATTTTTTTTTTAGGAATATGAAAGAAAATTAATCTGGTTGAGCCAGACTTAATTGCCTCCCCTTCTGTTTGGATTTTGTATTTTCTCATGAAGATATTGGGAAGCAATCCTCTGAGCTATTATTAGCTACAAAGGTGGAGACAGAGGGCAAAAGGTTCATTTACAATTCCTAAAGCAGAGCATTGAATTTTAAGCTAAAAGGCAAATTGATGAGCAGCTTGAAAAAGATTCATCCACTCATCCACTTAGCTTACTGAGTATTTCTGAAGGTGCATGCTGGTCTGGGGATGTAACTGTTCTCACAGCTGTAATACCTGCTGGCTGGAAAAAACAGAAAAAAAAAAGAGAGAGAAGAAAAAGGTTTTTTTAATTTTTTTTTTTTTTTTTAATGAAAGTGCCTTGCAGGGAGAAGCTTGAAAACATAAACTGATATGAAGTCATGGACTGATATATGCATTTCACAGAATCACAGAATGGTCAGGGTTGGAAGGGACCTCTGGAGATCATCCAGTCCAACCCCCCTGCCAGAGCAGGGTCACCTACAGCAGTTGCACAGGACAGCATCCATGGGGGTTTGGAATGTCTTCAGAGTGGGAGACTCCACCACCTCTCTGGGCAGCCTGTTCCAGTGCTCTGCCACCCTTACAGGAAAGAAGTCCCTCCTCATGTTTAGATGGAACTTCCTATGCTCAAGTTTGTGCCCATTACCTCTTGTCCTATCACTGGGCATCACTGAAAAAAGACTGTTCCCATCCCCCTGGCACCCTCCCTTTAAGTATTTCTAAGTATTGATGAGATCCCCCCTCAGTCTTCTTTTCTCCAGACTAAAAAGACCCAAGTGCCTCAGCCTTTCCTCAGAAGAAAGATGCTCCAGTCCCCTCGTCACCTTGTCATCCTTTGCTGGACCCTCTCCAGCAGTTCCCTGTCCTTCTTGAACCGAGGAGCCCAGGACTGGACGCAATACTCCTGATGCGGCCTCACCAGGGCCTTTCTTTTGAAGGAAGGAACTAGACTTAACTTCCATGACAGGAGGCTGGGAAGCATAAAGATTATACACACACACACACACACATTTTTGTGTTTTGAAAAATTCAAGTCAGTTAATCCCAGATAATGAGATACCATTTTAACCACCTCCATGATCTTAGGACAATCCTGCAAGAAGCAATTTGATCATGTTGGGCAGGAGAGGCCAACATTAGAGTGTGCTATTGCAAAAGAAACCCAACACTGAACAGGTTTTCTAGCCCTTTCCTAAAATGCAATGGTGATTGTCACTTTCTTTTACAGAATTACAGAACACAGAATGGTTGAGGTTGACAGGGACCTCTGGAGGTCATCTTGACCAACCCCTTGCTCAAACAGGGCCACCTAGAGCCACTTGCCGAGGACCATGTCCAGACAGCTTTTGAGTATCTCCAAGGATGGAGACTCCATAACCTTCCTGGGCAACCTGTGCCAGTGCTTGGTCACCCTCACAGTAAAAAAAGTGTTTCCTGATATTCAGAGGAAACCTCCCATGCTTTAGTTTGTGCCCTTTGCCTCTGGTCCTGACACTGTGCACCACTGAAAAGGGCCTGGCTCCATCCTCTTTGCACCCTCCCTTCAGGTATTTATACACATTGATGAGATCCCCCTGAACCTTCTCTTCTCCAGGCTGAACAGTCCCAGCTCTCTCAGCCTGTCCTCATAGGAGAGATGCTCCAGGCCCTTAATCCTCTTCATGGCCCTTCACTGGACTCTCTCCAGTACGTCCATGTCTGTCTTGTACTGAGGAGCCCAGAACTGGACCCACTCCAGGCGTGGCCTCACCAGTGCTCTTGTTGTCAAAAACTGGGCATCTCCTTTGGAAAGGGAAATTTTGGTGCAGGGACTGTTCAAACTGGGACACCAACATGGGTTTTAGGTGGCTGCAGCTTGAGTGCTGCTGGGTTTCTTTGTGCTCGCTCTGCCAGGCCTCTTGTATCTGGGATTTGCTGCTGTATTTCATCAGCTTTGGTCAAGGAGGGGTTTTCCCAGAGTCATACAATCATTTTGGTTGGAAAAGGCTTTAAGATCATTGAGTCCAGCCATAAACCTAACACTGCCAAGTCTACCACTAAACCACATCCCTGAGTGGGGACTACACATCTTTTCGATACCTCCAGGGATGGTGATTCAGCCACTTCCCCGGGCAGCCTGTTCCAATGCTTGACAACCGTTTTGGTGAATTTTCCAATTTTTTGGATATTTTCCTAATATCCAATCTAAACCTCCCCTGGCGCAACTTGAGAGTGTTTCCTCTCATCCTATCGCTTGTTGCTTGGGAAAAGAGACCTACACCCACCTCGCTACAACTTCCTTTCAGGTAATTGTAGAGTGAGGCTGCGTAGCTCAGCTTTCGTGACCTGACCTCTGGAATAAATATCCCTTTCTAAACTTGTTTCTTCTTTGGCGCTAGCTTTTTTTTTTTTCTTTTCTTTTTTTTTTTCCCCAATTTCTGCGCTAAAGCTTGTTCAGTTTGCCAGGCTAAAGGGCATCAAGAGAACATGCATCATATTGTAGTTTTTTGTCTAAGGCAACAAAACAAGTAAAGAAAAAAAGATCACTTTGGTGTAAATTTTTTTTTTTTCTGTGAAAGCTCCTTAAATATAAAAATAGTCTTTTCTTGAAGAAGGGATTTTACTAATGTAAATCCAATGCTGTTGGCAGAGGAATAATATGCTGTATATCATAAGGCAAGCAACTGAGGAGGAGCTGGAGTGATCGAAATGCCTCATGGGAGTATGAGATTGTGGGGATAGGTATTCACACAGAGGATGCTTTCTTACATGTGCCCAGGGCTGTCTCTTATCTCTGAACATGAACCCATAGCGAAATAGAAATGTTCCTGTATTAATAGTGCATCGGAGATAACCCTCATCTGAAAAAAAAACAGTAATACTGCACAACTGGGAACCCTTTCAGAGCGGGGAATTGGACTAGCAATTTCATAGTGTGTTGGTAATGAAATATTTTGGTTCTGTATAAGCAAATGGGCAAGGTTAGTGGACACATTACTCCGGCTGTCATTGTCCCAGCAGTAACCAATTTAGAGGCTTTATATTTTCTACTATCCCAGTAAGGGAGAGAAAAGTAGGAAGTTAAAAATAGAAATCCCAGAATGAATTAAAGCGCAAAGAGTGAACAAGCTCGTAGTAATGCTGTATAATTTTAAAATCCCTTTTTTCCTTATAATCTGGAGTTTAATATATGTATTACATTGCAAATTCTGGCGGTGTCTATCCTGCTCCGAAAGGTCACCTCCATACAGGAGGATTTATTCTGGCTGTAACGTGTGAACATGGGCATCCAACCCTGGATCTGTGTAGCCACCATTTGTATTGATGATTCCTGTTTCTATTTCCATTCACCTCATGCTGTTGATTGGCAGGTGAAGCATGAGAAGTTGTCTGTGGCTTTGGCCTGTAGTGGAGGAGCTTAAACAGATATCTTCTGGTGCCTGTGTATAGATCATAATTGTTTTTTTTCATAGCTTTTTCAACAGTTGTGGGCAGATATCAGACTTTCATGAACTGGTTGTTGCAAGTAGTTTCCCTGCAACATCACCCTACACAACACTGCAGTGTTGAGGTTTCTGTCCTAAGGTTAACCGTCATGCACTCTTGGTTTCTTTTAGGTTAGTTTTTCTTGCTAAGTTTCCTAACAATCAAGATGAATACTGTTTCTAAAGCAGGAATCCAACATAATGTGGAATTGTTTTCTTGATTTGCAGATATCCTTGTTGATGGCAAGCTTTGCGACTGCGATATCGTGGTGGACTGCAAAGTGGGGGACCCCATCCCGCTGGAGGTGAAGTTGACCAACTGGAGTAAACACAGCGTGGGGCCCTTCGCTCTCACCGTGACGCCCTACCAGGATTACCAAAATGGGGTGCACAACTATGAGCTGCAAGATGCTATCACCTTTGTGGGATCCAACACCTTCTACATCGATTCAGTAAGTCTTTCTATCCAATGGATCATGATTCCAGATGACGTGCATTTGCAGAAAAAAGCCTCATTATTCAATTGCGCACATAAGTAAAAACTTCTTTAATTTGAGATGGAGCACTGGGACAGGCTGCCCAAAGAGCTGGTGGAGTCTCCTTCTCTGGAGATCGTCAAAACTCACCTGGATGCGTTCCTGTCCAACCTGCTGTGGGTGACCTTGCTTTGGCAGGGGGGTTGGACTAGATGATCTCTGAAGGTCCCTTCCAACCCCCACCATTCTGTGATTCTGTGATTTTAAGGTGGATTCGTTTTTGGAAAGCACAACAATTATGGCAGCTATTGCTAAAGGTGCTGCTGGGTTTGGGAATATAGATTCATCTCTCCAAGATGGTTTAAGACTGTAATTGCCTATCACGTAAACCACTAGCAAACCATCAGAGACGCTAACTTTTGGTCATTCTAGATCTGACTAAATATGAATGAGTAACCTAGATAAAATGTTTAGTACCATATTGCCAGTCCCTTGAGCCATCCAGTGCAGCCAGCAGTAATAGATTTTAAGTAACTTCTCCTCTTTAGTCCATAGGAAATATTCCCTAGGCTGAGCCGAGGAACTCAGCAAATCAGTTTTAGTCAGGTCCTGAGGAAATGCAACAGACTGCAGAAAGAAAATGCCAAACATTAATGACCAATATGACGAGCTGGTTCATTTCCTTGTCGCCTAGCACACTCTTATAAAACCATAAAGAAAAATAGAAAACATATTTAAAATGAGACAAAAATGTCCCTTTCTAGAACGGTAGAGATTTTTATTTTTGTCTCAAATTCTTCTTTAGAAAATTCAAGTCTAGGAGCTTTTGCTTCTAAGGCAAGACACTAAAAATACAGATAAAATTACTCTCTCCCACATCCTTCCCCAAAAAATAGGAACAACAACAAAAAAAGGAATGAAAAAACATACGGACAGTACTGCAGAGTGGAATAAGCAGTATTTCTGGTAACTTATAAAATAAACATGAAGAAGAGGGTGATCATTTGGGGTAGGGCTTAGGACCTTTGCTTAGGTCAGCTCTTCGGATAGCTAATAAAATGTACCTGTCAAAACTGAATATTTAAGTGAACCTTAGTAAGAAAGAAATTAAAAGTTAACCACAGCGATAGTCACCATGCATATTTTTCAATTACGCATCATGGGAAGAAAACATTTCAAAAAAGCTAATGGGCACGGAACACACCATCAACTTGAATTTTAATGGGGGCTAACTATATTCTTAGCTGAATAATTTAAATATGTCAACAGAAATAATCAAGAGATGGCTTTCTTTGACTCTCTTTCTGACAATGTGGATTTTTTTAATCAGAGTGGCAGTGTTTGGATGCCCAGCTGCCGAAGGGCCTGACCTTCCAGGCTAATGAGGGAAAAGGGAGATGTCAGCATGATGTATTCTTACCTTCTGACTGAGTCTCCTATGGGGCAAAAAGTCAGGAGGTCACGTCTCTTGTGCCTGCCCAGGCGGCCTTCTCATACGTTACGGTCCCCGCTTTTGCCCCATCGTTCAGTATTGTGACATTTCTCCTGTAAACACAGTCCCCGATCAGTTAAAAATAGATTTGTTTTCTGCTATTTGTCCCCCTTTTCATCCAAAAAAGGTGAAATGAAGAAAATGTCGACTCTTAGACTAGAAGTGTTGTATTTCACGGTATGTAGTATTGTTACTTGTCCTACACAGGCTCCCAGAGAAAATGCTTAGTCATATTTCTTTGAGGCATACAGCCCTGATCATGGAAGAAAATTCTTCAAACAGTGTATCTAATGCTGTCAGAGGCCCTTTCATCCCCCGTAATAACTAATTCAGTAATGGAAAAAAGATTTCAGAAAGCCGCACCTGTTTTGGGGACAAGAAGAAAGTCCCGGTTTGTGCATTTGATGCTTCAGGGAAGAATGAACATAGTCAGAATTGTGTTCGTGCTCTGAGTTTGGCAGAAACTCAGACAGACGCTGGTTAAGAAACCGAAGCAACTCATGGTTGGGTGAGATGAAAGAGATTCAGAGTTTCTCTTTTTTATAAATGAAAGCGAGACACTGGACCAGATTCAGTACTTAAAGGCAGCCTAGAGGAAAGATGTGGACGAACTTTTTAGCAGGGCCTGTTGCAATAGGACAAGGGATAATGGCTTTAAACAAAAAGAGGGGAGATTTGGACTAGGTATAAGGAGGAAATTTTTCACAATGAGGGTGGTGAAGCACTGGCCCAGGTTGCCCAGAGAGGTGGTAAATGCCCCATCCCTGGAAACATTCCAGGTCAGGTTGGACAGGGCTCCGAGCAACCCGATCTAGTTGAGGATGTCCCTGCTCATGGCAGTGGGTTGGACTAGATGACCTTTAAATGTGCTTTCCAACCCAAACCATTCTGTGATTCCCTGCTGGTGAAGCTCAGTCCTGCTCCGTTGAAGCCATTAAACATGTGCCCATTATTTTTATAAACTGACGTCATGGGCACACAATTATTTCGCTTGTTTAATGGAAGTGGCTTGAGATGCTATCATGTCCCAGCTGCTTGTTTCTGCACCTCTGCAGGGAGGTGCTCCCCTCTTCCCTAGCAGACCAAGCGGGAGAGGTGGTGTGAGTATTTGTTTTCGTGCAAAGTTGGCCAGTTTAGCAAAAACTACGTTTGTCAGCAGTTTAAGCTAATTGGGCTGACTTTACACTGACACTGGCAAGGAGGTGGTGACATGATTTATTGCACTGCTGAGCTGGGTAGGAGGAAGGATGGAGAACTAGCGTATGGTTTGGCATGTCAGTAGTGTATGGTAAAGAACGAGTGGGAGCATCAGGTATTACAGCAAGAGAAGATATGTCTCACGCCCTGAAAATTTGGTCTGTTGTCATGCTGATGCAGAAACTACAACATTATTGGTGCTCAACAGGATGTGATTTCTCTGGGGAAAAAAAACCCAAACCCCAACCCCCTCTGCTTTCCTAAATTTTAATTTCATATTAAGCCTGATGCTCAGCAAATCACAATTATTTTTGTTTCCAGACTAAAAAGTTTCAATTCGGTTTCTGCTGCTATCTGGAAGACGGGGGATATATAAAGGAATTTTCAGCATGCACTTGCTGCTTCACAGTATGAATATAAATTGCTTAAAGGGTAAAAGTCATATGATTTTGTATTTCTCTTTCTTGCAGCTTGAAGTCCAGGTTAGATGATTTATCCTGGAAGTAACGTAATGAGTGCTTATTCACCTTTTTGCGCTCTTACTTCAATTCAATGCAGCAGTCTGGGTTTCTGTCACAAAGTCTCTGCTGGGATATACTACTTCAAAAAGCAAATTCTTTTACTGACAATTTTAAAGGATATTGAGATATTTCCATGCATTTTAAATTAAGTAATACCTTTGTTTTTAAGCACAACTTCTAATTTGGTTAACCTTACTTTTCTATGTCTGCATTTAACAGAAAAAGTGACTTCATCGATTATCATTTAGGTAGTAGACATTTTTGTTCAGTGCGGGGTTTTGAAACATGAGATAAGATGGTGGAGGCCCCCCATTAAAATATATTGCATTAATTTATTTTTTCTCTCAATTCACAACCTGAAGTTTAGCTTTAGCCATATTATTAAAAATTCTTAGTTCTTACCAAAGTTTTTTTTTATTTTTTATTAATTAGTTGATCAGACAGAGTTGCTTCTTGCCAAATTAAAAAAAATATAATAATTTTCTTCTATGGAGATTCCTGTACCTACCAGCAATTCATCTTTTTCTTGTTGTTCCTGCTTTTGCCATTACTGTTCTCAAGCAGTTTTTTTTTCCTGTGTGTGTTATCATGCGCTAGCTCAAGCGATTGGTAGTGGGAGATGAGGAGAAATTCATTAGTAGATGGTCATTTTGAATCAGCTCAGAAGCTATGATGAACGTTTGCTCACTTCTGGCAGGTCCTCTGTGGCCCATCTGGAACAAATTAGTTTTCTTGGCACTGTGTTACTCACACTGTAAACTCTTTGGGGCAGCGAACAGTAGCTGGCACTAGCCCTAATCTCCAACTGAGCTCCCTAAGTACTACAGCAGTATAAATAAGTAGTAATTAGTTCTAAGCAATCGCAGTCCCACATGGTAGCCTGAATCGGGGAAGGATTAGGATGGAGCTAGAAACTTAATTTTTCTTCTATCTCAGTGGAACAGAGGAGTAATGTGGGCATTTTTTTCTTGATTCCTCAGTCATGATTTTCTAGGGTAGCAGCTTTCCATCTTTGGTCTTCACATAAAGGATTTGGTGGAATTTTAGTAAAATCTCTTCTGACTCTGCCTCGATTCAGCAAACATGTTCAATGGCATCACAGATTGCCACAACGTATAACCACTTGTCGAGGCAGCGTGGCGCTAGATGGAACGACAATACAAATGTGGTCTGGATCAGGCACAAGTATGCGATCTTCATGTTTCTCGTAGGTTAGCTGGATCATGCATTGCAATCAGTGGGATGGTGTGTACTGTCAGCCATGGTAGGAAACATCTCACTTTGTGTACACATCTGAACTAGTCACCCTGAGCTCCCTTCACAGGCAGTGGAGAGCGAGTCATCAGGGTTGATGGAGTTTAGCGGATATTTTCCCTCATTCTGCATGTGATCAGATGAATCCTTGTGTTAAACAGCTGGCTCAGATGTGGACATCCACTGTACAGACATGTGGGTGGCATCTGAATGAGTAGGTGTTACCATGGATGCTGGCCAGCTAAGCTGCAATTAGTCAATGGAGATGTAGTCTGCAGCCAGTAGAATCTGGCTTATGCTAACATAGACACCAGGGGTGAGATTCAGTTGCCTAAAAGTAAGTGTCTACCATCATTCGATGCTGTGGGTATCCCGTCTAGCCTCTACCTACTGCCAGAAATCCTGTAAATCATCCTGTAAATCTTGCCAGTCCTGTGCAGATGTCTCAGTGCCTTAGGTCATCCCAAATGTCCCAAGATGCCTAGGTTTAGGCAACTGTATCCTGACTCTACAGGCTGGCCAGGTAGACCATTGTGTGTTTGCTCCACTGGCTAC
The DNA here is from genome assembly GCF_000708025.1 of Charadrius vociferus. Lineage (NCBI taxonomy): Eukaryota > Metazoa > Chordata > Aves > Charadriiformes > Charadriidae > Charadrius > Charadrius vociferus. Next base: position 2,296,428 of record NW_009649075.1, read on the forward strand.
ATTGGCTAGACGTCTTCTTACTGTAGTAGGAGCTTGGATACCTACTGTGCAGAGAGTCACCTTAACGTAGGTGGTTTAACCTCAAAATTAGTCCTGTGCCTGGTATACCAGTTGGGTTGGATCTGGCCCTCTACTGACCTGACTGCTGCTGATGTGCTTGTGGTCAGCTGGGAATGTTTGTAGGCCTTACTTTCCAAAGTTAGTTACTATTTTGGAAGAAACTTCTTGTAACTTCTTCAGAGCCACTTGCATCTCACCAGTGGAAAGGTTTCAAGCTACTTTTGCTTCCCTGTTTCTTCCCCAAACCACGAGTGTTGAATAGAGTAGTGGTTGTACAAGTGTTCATATGGATGTGGATAGTCCCCAAACAGTGAACGTTGTTGGGTCTGTGCATACTGTGCAGGGAGATGGGCTGCAGACAGAACTGGACACATACCACCGCCTGCTTTGCTGGCTCTTCTCACTTTTGATGAAGAAAACTTATGACTGGTGCAGAGACTTGTGCTGTGAAGAAAGGAGGAATGAGCAACCATGTAGGCAGAACTTCAAATGAGTGAAAAGACTGTGTTTATGCCAATGTGCCTGAAGCCACCTTCCTGCTTGTCAAGGGCTCTGATCAATGCTGTTACAGATATTTCTTCATGGTGCAGCTACATTCAGGAAAAAAATTTTCACTGTGAAGGTGATGAGACACTGGCACAGGTTGCCCAGAGAAGTTGTGGATGTCCCATCCCTGGAGGTGTTCAAGATCAGGCTGCTTGGAGCAACCTGGTCTAGTGGGAGGTGTCCTTGCCCGTGGCAGGAGGGCTGGAACTAGATGATCTTCAAGGTGCCTTCCAACCTAAACCATTCTATAACTCTATGATTAGGAAAAATGGACTGGGAGCTTGAAAAAGGTATGGGTCCTGAGGAGGCTTTGTTTGATTTTTGCCTCCACTTATTGCTGGCATTAGTGCCTGCCTCTGTCCTCCTCTGGGTGCAAGAAATAAGGCAGGCAGCCCCAGGAGGAGGGGAAGGAAGAAAGAGAGGAGACTGCTTCACGTTGTTCTGCATGTCCAGACGCAATGCCAGAGGGCAAGAACTTGTACCCAGCGAGGAGGGGAGATGCCAAGGACAGGGGTCATGAGAACAGCTGTGGCTGCTCTGATCACTCACGTGGATGATACGATGCTGATACATGTTTGCTGTAGGTCAGCAAAAGTGCTCAGCACCAAAGCCAAAGTGACCCTGGGCTCAGCCAGCTCTGATGATGTTGCTGCTTGTGAACAGACAGGCCCCTGTGCAGGAGCAGCATTTTAGTCAGGTTCAGCAAAGAATCCCGATACTCCAGGGGACTATACAGGGTGCATGTCTGCTGGCTAAAGGACCCAGAAATGAAGGTCCAAAAAAAAAAACCTAGAATAGGAGAAAACAGAAACAAACAGCTCATTCTTCTCACATCTGAAAGCTACAGAAAACCTGCCCCACTGGAGGTGGTGGCAGGCAATGTTCAACTCTCTGGCATATTCTAGAGGTGCCCACACCCCTGGAAACCTTTTCATAGAATCACGGAATCATAGAATGGTTTAGGTTGGAAGGGACCTTAAAGATCATCTAGTTCCAACCCCCCTGCCCTGGGCAGGGCCACCTCCCACTAGACCAGGTTGCTCAAAGCTCCATCCAACCTGGCCTTGAGCCTTTTCTAGTGGTTTGTCTCCCCCCTCTCCCCTGTCATGGTCCATCTTTGTTCTTGCAATGGCTAAGTGCCCTTCAGCAAGGGGTGTCCATAGACACTTTCACAGTTAATACCCAGTTGTTGATGTCCCAGTTTACATCTTGAGCTGATGGTTTCAGGGTCCAGAGAGCAGAAGAGAACTGGTAAGAAGGTCTTGGCTGAGAGAAGACCAATATTGAGGAGCATCAGGTGCCCTTTGGCTGGGATGAAGTTGCCTTTTCACAATTTTCTCAATAAATTATACCCAATGGAATGGCTTTGTGCTGATTGTGTGTTTTGCATCTGCAGCAACTTCAGCCCAATTCCAAGCACCCTGAGACTGGATGTAACATCTTGTGGAAGCAGATATTATTACTATCACAAACTCAACAGTCATAGGGTTGTTAAAGTTAGAAATTACTTAAGTGTTGTGCTGAAATGATGGACTGAGATATATTATTTGCTGTAAAGATATGGATCATGAATGGTTTTGTGATGAAGGGAGATACATAAATGTAGAAACAGTGTGAACTCTAATTTGGACATCAAGTTACATCAGGGTGGCTACTTTTTGTGGGATGTTTCTTGCTCAACTTGATTATTTCAATGATAGTGAATATTAAAGATTCCTGATTAGAATCTGCAGTCACATTGTGTCTGAATAATAAGTGGGGATGAATTTAGTTATTACTAAGTTGTTAAATGGTGTTTAATCATATGTTTAACATGAGTTCAGAGCCATGATTTAGACCTTTAATACAGATGTTGATAAATGCAGTCTGAGGAAAGATGTTCTTGGATATTCAGGACATTGTGGGGCACTTCTGCCTTAAACCAACTCTGTTCTGGAATCAGTGACTCCTGAAGATCTGTATTCTGGTTTGAGCTGTGCCACAACTTTGCTGCATGAGAGAATAATACAGGATTTAATTGTCAATGCTCCAGTTTTACCATTGCTAGAACAGGGACAAGATCTTTACTCCTTTTTGTGTGAAGGCAATATTGAGATGTGAATCCAGAATACTTTGAGATCATTTGAAGGAGCTACTGAACTACAAAGTGCAATTATTTTGTTTTGTTGCTGGTTTATTTGTACTGATTTTCAGGTTCTCTTTTCCAGGTGAAGCCGACCAAAGACTCTGTGTACTTTGGAGCACTTCTCTTTCTCTACACTGGCGATTTCTACCTGAATATCAAATTCCATGAAGACAACTGCAGCAGGGAGCTGCCTCTGTCCTGGTTCTGCCTCCCTAGTGTCCACATCCGTGCTATGGAGCCTACGGTCCAAGCTAAGCCGTAAATGTACTGTGTGCCATTTGATTAACCACAGTGCGCAGAAATGCTTGGCACATCCTCTGCTTGACCCCAGCTCATTTCTGTCTAACCCCAGGCCACAGTCCCTACTTTGGAGGAACAGCTGAACACTTTCTGAATTGGCTGATAGTCATTTGGGCAGCTGCTTTAGCTAATTTCAGAGAAAGAGAGAGAGAGAGAGATTATAAATACGCTAGAGTTTTCCTCTTTATCCAAAAAGCTTTTGAAACTGCTAATATATGCACTATACTTCCATATACTCTATTGGTATCAGAGGGTTTGAAAGGGTCTTGAGGGCTGAATTTAAGAGGGCTGAATTTAACCATGTGTTTGAAAGTCTCAATTCCAACTTGAAGAGTCCCTTTGTAGCATTTTCCAACAAAAGTTGTGTACCTGTATGAAATTCCTCCTGGCTTACGCTGGACCCGTTGCATGTACCCTTGAGATGTAGTTCTCTCTCAGACTTATTCCCAGGCTTGTTCTTGCCCACTTGTTTGCTGAGTATTTGGTGTCTTTGGTAGTAAATAGCCGTAGTGATGCTTTTTCCTTTGTTACTGAATGTAAGAATAGTAAATGTGCCTCCAGTTATTCTCTTCCTCCCCTGAGCCCAGTGTCACTTGCTCCTGGTAGAGTCACTACCTTCAGTTTGGCAGGTCTATGAACAAGAAATGAAAGACGGCAAGGAAGAGCTAAAGAGTTTTGTCCTTGAGAAAGGAAATAAGCTAACTGTTGGGTTGCCTCAGGCTCGCCTGTGAATTTGGGCTTTCACCATTCCGTTTTATACAATCACAATCACTTGAAAGGTTTGCAGACATTTAAAGAGTCGCCAGAATTAGTCAGCTTGTCATTAATATCACTTTACATGAGTTTTTGCAAACTCTTCTGATCAGATTTTTCATGCCAATAGATTGGGCTTGATCATGTACTTGGTTTTTTCCTTCTTTTTTTTTTTTTTAGAATGTTCAAGAGTAATTATTAGGCAATTAAGGCTATGGAATTCCTGACCATAAAAGTAGTTGATGAATGTACTGAATAAATTAGCCCGTTGTCTTTCAGAATAATGTTTTTGTATCAAGAGTCCTGCATTTACCCCATGTAAAGCAGGGAGATGTCTTAGCTGTATGATTAATATATTATTTCATGGACCATATGTTTCAAACCCGTCTCCATCTTTTCTTAAATTTACAGCCTGCAGCTCTTAAATTTGGTGGTAGTATACTTCCAGGGGTGGATACACCACGATGTGGCAGCAGGGCTCCAGTGAGCTCCATATGTGCTAAACCTACGTGCACAACCTCTCTGCAGATTTTTTGTCTGTTTGTTTAGGCTTCATCCAAATGTGGACACACCACTTCATGCCTGAGCTCGTCTGTCCTGCTCATGCTGTGGAGCAGTAGCCCAGATAGCTCATTCTGGCTCTCTGCTCCATGCCTGGTTGTACTTTTAGATGTGACTGGTGTGTTCTGTAGGAATGACAGTGCTCAAAACTCAATTCCTTGCATGTTCGCAAATCACTGGAATGTATTCATCCTAAACATATTTCTAATTCAAGGGAAATATAGCTGTAGTGTGATAGCTGTATTTTCACTGTATGCAGGGTATTATCTCTAAAAAAACTGTATTGTGGCAATGTTATCAGTGTTTGCTCTTGAGCTGTGGCTCTGTACACAGCTGTGAATGCCGGAGTGGAAGTCTTCAGTCTTAAACTGATGGAAATCTGAGACGGACTGAAAATTTACTCGCAATGATGTACTGCTCTGTCAGCTGCCAGCATGCAATGTCCAGTAAGAAAATTGTTCTTTACACTTGCACAGTGGTTCTGGGCCAGAGACACCCATGGAAAGAGGGTCCAAGCAGCTGAGGTGGGCATGTTTTATGCATTAGTGGGGCTGGGTTGACCAGTTTGTGCCATGAGGCTGAATTCTCTGTCACTACATAGGTATAGACACAGGAAAAATAAGATCCCGGGAGAGCAGGAATTAAACCAGTTAATCTTCTCCATAAAAGCTTGCTTTTGACATGTGTCTCTGTACTATGTTACACAACACTGTTGCAGCAAAATCCAAATTGGGTTTTATTCAGTATTCCCAGCAGGTAATCTGCAGATGCTAGGAATACAGCTAAGGCTTTGTAAGGACCACATTGCATTTGAAACAAAAATATTGTGAAGCAGATGCTGTTGCAGACAGGATGCTTCGGCTTACCCAGCTAAGGGATCATTTCCTAGTTTATTTTTAAGAGCGTTCTCTGAGAACAGAGGATATGGTTCTATGAAGCCTATGCTGGGATGCAGCACTCCTGTGCCCTTTACTTGTAAAGGATCCTGATCCACAGCCTGCTGAAGCCGTTGGAATGGGAACAGGTTTTATTAGAACAAAAGCAAGCTGCATATTTCCAGTACGCCGTTATAAATCTGCCATATGTGCTCATAAATATAAGTTCTTATGTGTGAGCTGACCCTTGATGTTCCGTCTGTTCATTATATCACAGATCACTCTGTCCCTTGTCAACTTTGGTGCTTAGTTGCTTTTGGCATCTATGATATCTTTCCCAATTTTCTCACACTTCTACTTGTCTTGGTGAGGGAGATGAAACACAAGAAATTCTTCCTTCTGGCGATCATTTGTGACTTGTCCAGAAGGAGAATATTTAAGTGTCAGTGTAATTTGGAGAAGGATGAGGCAAAGGTACTTGAAATAAGAATACTGCATCACTTTGGGTTTTCTTTTTTAAATGAAGTTTTCACTGAGGTTGCTCTCAGGATTGGTCCTTGCAGCGCTTGAAAAAGGATGATGCTTTTCTGTTCTGCTCTTCTTTTCTGGAACGGAAAGCTTGCTTTTATTTCTCCGAACCACCCAGCTATTATTTTGAACATGATGAGCCAAACTGTGCATTGTTACACAGATGTAAATCTGATATGATCCCACTTGGTTGAATTAAATCATGCCTAATTTAAATCACCATTGCTGAGAGCAGACGTTGGTCCAATATATGTATGCACTGGAGAAGCATAAGTTGTGTAAATTTAACTGTCTGAATAAATACTTATCTTGTGTTATTTACACCTCTGCCTGTCTCTTCTCTCTATAATTCTTGGTAGTGTTGTTGTGTATGCTTTACTGGTAATAATAACATATCTCGATGCTGCATGCTGTGTCTGAAAGAATGCATTTGATCCTGGAACTGAAATTTCAGCTTCACTGAAACTTTCTCTTCCTAGATGAACTCAGAGCTGATGAAAGATGTATGCTCCATCGTGTGGCTCCTGTGTCAGTGTCCATTAACTGTCACCTGAAGGGAGAGAGATGCACTCACGTTAAAGGTTACTTATGCCTCAATATCCTAATATTGACATTAGGGGTGGGGAGACACTGGCACAGGTTGCCCAGAGAGGTGGTCTTAGTACAGAGGACATGTAGATCTGGACAATTTTCATGTTCAGCGTTCAATGATACATGTTTACTTCTGCAGGTTGGACCATTCTGGGGCTTAGGTCAGGGTCCTTGAGTCGTCCAGCATCTTTCTGTTTTAGCTGTTGTTTTCTCGTCTCTCTTTTTCACGTCATCCTTCCCACCAATTCTTCCTCTTCCTGCTTTTCTGCTTTTCTTTATGGTTTCAACAGAAAGGATCAACATGGCCCTTTCTTTTTCTGTCTCCTTCCTCTGCATCTCCATATGAGCCCTCCTAACACTTTGGTCATCTACTAGGGAAAAAAATTGCTTCATACTCTATTTCAGTTGTTAAACTGAAGTTTGGCTCATATATCCTCTTAAAAGCATATTTCAGTTGAATGGGGCCTTGTCTATTTTATTACCATCTGGTGTTGCTTGTTGGAGTGATACTTAGGCTACTACATTCCTGATGCATCAGTTCCATAAGACCAATGGGACTTGTGCTGTATGTAGATGACATGTCATTTAACATATATTGATTACTTATAGTCCCTGTGTTCCTGATTCAGCTAGATATCTAAGCATGTGCCTAATGTTAAGCACATTAATAGACTCACTGATTGCAGCTAATTCAGCCACACATCTGCCTGGGGGACTTGCTAAACCTGTGTCCAGATGCACGATCTGTATCTGAACGCACAAATTTGAGATTGAGGTCCCTGGCCCATTGTGCTGCATTGGCCATCTTATTCTTGGATCACCACTGGCTCCCAGGAACCCTTGTACAAGGAGAAGACATCTAATCAACATCGGGCACTGTCATTTTAATACATGAGGAATAGATACACAAAACAAGTCTGGGAGTGCAGCAGATCCTTCCAGGCCAGTGTGTCCTCAGTGTGTATCTATACCAACCACAGCAATGAACCTTGGACGCATAAATCATACGAATAAACTTGCTCTGGAAAGCACGTTATACCCAAATATATATATGCCTACCCATATATATATATGCTCAGTAGCTGTGTACTGGGTGAGACAGCGCTCATCCACCTCCTGTGTGCAGTTGCTCTTACGAGGGTTCGTCTTCTAAGGGCTGGGACCAGCACAGGCTGCGCTGACGTCCTCTCAGCCTCCCCATCTCCACCTCCGTAGGAAATCTCCCCAGGAACTGTTCAGAAATTACTCGACATAAGGGAAGGCATATGTTAACAATGAGGAAACACAGCACCACTTTTGTGATGAGGGAGCGCTGGATCCTCTGAAGAGAAGAATTTGTTACGGCCCGATGTACTTTGATATCATGACTGAAGAAGGGCGATTTCAGCCCCTTTTCAGCATGTATTCAGTTTGAACAAAACAATGTGGACACTGCCAGGAAGAAATCAGGCCAACTATTGAAATGGTTTAACAATGAGCATCTTGTTAATGGCTATGAGGATGTCATCACTAATCTGTGTCAGAAACAGGGCCCTTTGCTATCCAAAGTCTGCCCATGTTCTTACAGAACAGTCCAGGTCAACGGCTGAAGTGATGCCATGGTCCAGTTTAGGCATCCACCTACCACCTCATTTCCCAACAGCTCAGATCCAGAGCACAGATGCCGTTTCCTACCCATCCCTTTGCCTGATTCATGGATGAACCCATGCAGTAGGTTTGTCTTGAAAAAAAAGAAAGAAAAGGCAGGGGAATGTTTTCCTTTACAGAATCATAGAATGGTTAGTGGTGACAGGGACCTTGAAGATCATTTAGTTCCAACCCCCTGCCATGGTCAGGGACACCTCCCACTAGACCAGGTTATGCTCAAAGCCCCATCCAGCCTGGCCTTGAACTCCTCCAGGGATGGAGCATCCACAACTTCCCTGGGCAACCTGTTCCAGTGCCTCACCACCCTCACAGTAAAGAATTTCTTCCAAATATTTAAACTAAATCTACCCTCTTTCAGTTCGATGTGTGTACATGTGTGTGCAGGGGTTATCAGTGTGCAGTTCAATCATTGCACAGCCTGTTGAAGTCTGCGAGGCTGCAACGTCCCGCCCAGACACATTACAAGAGGAAATGACTTCAAGTTGCACCAAGGGAAGTTTAGATTGGATAGTAGGAAGAATTTCTTTACTGAATGGGTCATCAGGCGTTGGAACGCATTACCGAGGGCAGTGGTGGAGTCCCCATCCCTGGAGGTATTTAAGGGTCATGTGGATTTAGTGCTCAGGGACATGGTTTAGTGGTGGGCTTGTCAGTGTTAGGTTAATGACTGGACTAGATGATCTTACAGGTCTTTTCCAATCTAGGAGATTCTGTGATTCTGTGATCTGCACTGATCTTCAGGGCATAATAAATAACCAGTGGGAGGAAGGGAGGGTGGAAATTCAGAGAGAAATGGTACAGAGCTGCAACCAGAGACACCTCCGCAAGGTGCCTGAAGTTAACCGAGATGAATCAAGGCCAAATGGGTTACGTAACTGCCATGACATTAAAAATAGGTTACGCTGTATATTAAGATTTCATTTATAAATTGTTTATAAAGCATTCATAAATGTTAGATGTGGTAAGCACGTTATGCACATGAATACTTTGTGTTCCAACATTATCAATGGCTGTATGTACAGCCGCTGCAGGTATTATAGATGATTAAGTCACAGCTCTAGAGACCAACAGTTCAATAGCAATATACAATAAATGATTCATCAATCACTTAAACATGTATTAAGCATTTATGTGTTCTTTATAAATGGAACCTTAATATGAAGTGTGACCTTAAGAAGTGTGAAACAGGGAACTTTCCCCCTTTCATCCTTTTTTCTTCTTTCTAAAAAAAAATTAAAATAGCTCTCAAATCACCAATTTAATAATGATTGTGCTTTCCCTCACCTCTAGCTTGAGAGAGGGCACAGGCTCCTGAGAATTAAAAAGGGTTCATGGAACAAGCGCGGCATTTGGATGTGCTCCTCTCCGCCTGCAAATACGTTTTTTTTCAGTTGAGGGTATGGGCTCCAGGGGTGCAGGAGGATGTTACCCCAGAAGGATGTCACCTTGCCAGCCTTTGGCCTTGCTCAGTTGGATGTCTGCAGATCCCTGGAGGAAGCACAAGAGCGAAGGTAATGTGAGTGTAAAGTAAAGAGCAGAGCAGAAGAACCATGAAATAAGACTTGAACAGGTTAATTTAATTCATTAAATAAACCCTTCAGCCAGCTCTGTGGGCATTTGCTTGCCTGGAAGATGCCACCAGAGAAGATGCCACCATTGCAGACCCCCAGCACAAGGAGGACCAGGTGTGAGGTTTCTCCTTCCCTACCATGGCATCTGCAATATAAAAAAAAACCCTGGAGGAAGGTGTGAGGGGGAAAGCCTGCCCATCCCATCCCCGCTCTCACTCCCTTGGAGAGCTGAGCCCTTGAGGTTTTTTATTAATGGAAGAGATACAAGATACTCCTGTCTTTCCCCCACTTGGCTGAAGGCCTGGCCAGGGCTATGTCTTTACAAGTCACTTGAGGAGGGCACTGCAGGGACCTGGCCCAGGTCTGTAGTATTTGCATTGTATATAGATATTAGCCACTTCCACGTGGTGTCAGAACAAAGCCCTTGGATAATGAGCATTTAAATTTAGCACAAAAGTAAGACAAAATATATGCAAATTCTTTGAGATATCATTTTTCAATACAAATATTGGGTAAATTTACCAGATTCTCCCTTTTGCATAGCTCTCAAAATGTTGCTGCTGTTTGTTTAAATATAAATCGTGTCCTCCAAAGCCTGTGGTCAGTCCATACTGGGGGACTGGGTTACACAAGCTCTGTTGGGAGAAACAACAGGAGGGATCGGTGATGTTATTAACACGAGCTTCTTCATTTAAAACCACTGGATATGAACAAGAGCCACATGATGAGCTGCTGTGATTACAGGGCAGTCATCTGTGCTCCCCAGGAAATCCACAGGGATAAACGGACTCTGTGAGGTAGGAATCCAGCCATCTTTAAGCAAACACCCACCCTGCATCAGAAAAGTCATGTTTCCAACCTGAAAATGCCTTTTTTTTTTTTTTTTTTTTTTGACAGTGGCTGTAAAGAGAGGCCAAGGTGATTAGTTGAGATGGAGACATCCACAGAATCACAGAATGGTCAGGGTTGGAAGGGACCTCAGGAGATCATCTAGTCCAACCCCCACTTACCCGACCACTGCCTTCGGGCGACAGATGAAGTTAGATAACGTGTTTAAAAGTTTGAAAGGACCCAGGGAGACACCTCTGCATGCAAACAGCATGAGCAGAGGAACCTCATTTCTTTGGAGGTGGGCTAGAGCAAAACCCTTTCCCTCCCCACCAAGGGTGCAGTTCCATGGGGGCCACCTTCATATGTGGGCTCTTCAGCACTGCTGTGCTACAAATATCAGGACTGTGCCTCATTCCAGTATTTTTCCTTTTCGCTGTGCACACCATCGGCCAGGTGCGCAGTGACCTTCCGGGCGAGCAGGGCATCACGCGGTATGTCAGCGAGGAGCCACATGATGGGGAAATGCAGATCTCCTGGGGACCACCGATGTAAAACGTCCAGGGGAAGAGGGAAACGTGCCGCAGCTTTATCTCGGCTTCGTGCAAACCTGCTCTGATGAGACTCTTGGCTGAGAGGCATTTTGAGCTGTTACCGACTAAGCACGGTCATATTTTCCCTCTCTCTTTTCCCCGTGCCCCTTGCTGCACTGTAGATAAGGCGGCAGTGTTTTGGCAGCTGGGAGGTGATGCTCTATCTGTTTGCACATATAGGATGCTAATGGAAATGTGCCACCCATCGCTGTTACTGGGGTTTAGCTGGCCTCTGCTTATTGTGCTGGGGACATTGGCTGGTTCTTCTGGTGGCAGCTCAAAAAGCAACGATGCCGGGCATGGATCGTAGACCAGGCACACGTCTGCATTCAAAACTGAAGAAGCCCCTGCATCAGCTCTGCTTACCACTCCGTTGTAAGGCTTGGCTCCAAACCTCTTTTTCCCCCTGCCTCTTAAGATTTTCAATTTGAGGGATTTTTTTCCTGACATCAGATTTATTTATTCCATCATCCCTCACTCTTCTTTGTGTCACTTTTCTGCAACCAGACTGTAACGTTTTGTCCGTTTGACCTAACCCTCAGTTTCTGGGTTTGGAGCTGTCAGAGAGAGTCCTGGAGTCTGTGCCATGGATGAAGTCCTCCTCTCTGTTTTCAAGTGCATCCTTCACCTGCTCAAGGCTTGTCCACTGCCCTGCTCTGCTCCCTGCCTTTTTTCAAGGTTAGGCTCTGGGAGGAGGAGAAGAGCTCTGCCTGGCTGGGCTCTCCCTTCAGACCTGGCGCATGTGGTTTGAGTTAGCCCACGATACTGGTGTCTCTCTTCCCTTATTTGTCAGTCCTCCCACTGCCTCCCAACCAACGTACGGGCAAGACTCTGGTTCTGGTGATCTTAGTGCATTGGAGAGGAGGGAGGAGCAAAGGAGATTTAGTATCACCTTACTATCTCCTGCAAAATCCTTGTTTTGTTGCTTAGTGACAACATCTTTATACGCAGTCCCGGTGCTACATGTAAAATTCTGAATGCGAAGCACTGCCGTGCAGTAAGAAGTGTCGCTAAATGCCATTTCTCCCTGCTCGGCACTGGTGATATGGGTCCCAGCTCCTCTTCCAAACACTACAGGGCACATCAGGACCTAGCACTTCAGGTTGGCACAGGATGCCCCAGCTCCATTGCAGTGTGGTGCTTTGCTGAAGTAGTGGTGGTGGGTCTCGGTCTCTCTGCGGTATTTGGGACATCCCAAATATTGCTGGTGTGCAGGTGGGTGGGATCTGGGGACAGAAGCTGACTGCCTAGGAGGACAACGTTCATCAGACCGCTCTGCAGTTTGAGGTGACTGCCTCACACATGTGTAGACACAGCCTCACTTAGCTCAACCTGAAGTTTATTTTTACTCCATAATTTTTCCCAGGAGGGAACATTTCAGCACCTCTATTTCTCACTTCCACCTGAAGATATAAAGATGACTCCTAACTGCTTTCAAGCCTCTGTCTTGGTGATACTATAATACACATCAAGAGAGGAGGCCCTGGAGCTACAGGTGGTCCAACCCTGTGGTGACAGCCATGGCGTGTACCAACCCCAATGACTCGAGCAAGTAAGCATGTTGCCCAGCCACATGCCCTTCCTTCAACTTGTGAACCTTGTGCACCTTGTGTACCTTGTGTTTGTGGGTCCAACAAAAGCAATATAGAATAGAATAGAATAGAATAGAATAGAATAGAATAGAATAGAATAGAATAGATTATTTCAGTCAAGGGAGCTACAACGATCACCTAGTCCAACTGCCTGACCTCCTTCAGGGCTGACCAATAGTTAGAGCATGTTATTAAGGTCATTATCCAAATGCCTCTTAAACACTGACAAGCATGGGGCATTGACCACCTCTCTAGGGAGTGTATTTCAGTGTTTGACCTCGCTCTCAGTAAAGAAATACGCCCCCAAACACACCCCAAAGCCAAAGAATATGAATTGGAAACAATCAATGCAAGTTTGGGCCACCACCTCTGTAGCAGTCGGTGGCAAAGAAGTGGAAAGGGTTTTCTGTGCCTCCTCAGCACCTCCTCTCTGGTAGGAACAATTAGCAGCCACTCATTTATCAGCCTGACAAAGTGAAGCTGGGAGACATGGATCTGGCCTCTACCCTTTTACCGGTAACTGGATGGGTGAGAGAAACCAAAAGCAGTGGCAAAATCCCCCAGCTGTATCAGAGAGAAGAGCTCAGAGATGAATGCCTGGTTCAATCAAAATGAAGTGGTTGCTGTATGAAAATTATTATCTCATGGACTACCTGTGACTGACAATGCACCAAATATATTTTGGACAGTCTGCCTTGCTAGTAAACTCTGCCTAATTGACTCCGGGGACTGAAGTGGTTGCAGCAGCCTTGGCTCCACCAACACGATATTCCATTTTTGTCTTGTTTGATACTGTTCCGTACAAGGCGGCACACAACTCAGCTGAAAGCTGAATTGCTATTCTTATAACAAAAGAAAGATCTCCTCTTGTGTTAGGTGAAGTCTCCATTTGCATTAAGAATGCCCAGGGGATGCGGATACATGAACACACTTGATCCGAGGGAAATGTTGAGCAGGGTTCCTGGTAAGCCCCAGCTCATCTGTCTCAGAAAAAAAAATAAAAAAACAAGTCAGGGCTGTAGCAACACAGTCGGCCTTTTTTTTTTAATCTGCCATGCCGGGCAGCAAACCCGCACCTGCGATGGTGCACAGGAGGGCTGTAAGAGCGAGAACATGCCTCTGGAATGGATTTAGAGATAATAAGAAATCATCTTAATGCGACCGTTCAATGTACAAGGGATTCGGTAATAGTTATCACAGGTACACTTTCATTAACTCCCTTTAATTTAAAAGCTCAGTGTTTGCAGCAGTCTTTTACAGGATAAAAAAAGTCAAATCAAATAAAAAAAAAAAATCCCGCTGAAGTGCAGTGCTGCTGCTTCCCCCAGAAGCTGTAAAGCACAGTCCCAAATCTGCCTGCAGTGATCTCTCCATCCAGGTCCCGCAGCCTTCCATGGGGCAGGCGGGCACTGGCAGCCCTGCGGTGCCACTAAAACACCCTGTGTCATCCATTACCCCCTTATCTCTTTACAGCGAGGACCCACTCTTACTGCGTACAAACATGGGGCTCAGGTGGGACCTTTCCAGTGAGTGAAACACAAGGGACAGCACCTACCACGTCGCCGGAGCTGCAGCTTTTCCTCATGCTCTGGGTGAGACAGTGAGCACAGTCCAGGCTTGGTGCAATAAAGTTCCTCCACCCAGGAATAACCCACATTCATACCTATTTGGGGGGGGGGGGAAGAAAATCGATGGTTTAATACGCAAACCTGGTATGGTTCTGCAACAAAAACCTAAATTAAATAATCAGGATGCAATGTAACTCTCCTGAAAGTTAATAAACTATTCAACCTACCCAATACATGAGCTGCGCAAATCAAGAAACATGCCAGAGCGACCAGGGATTTAAAACAAAAGCCCATAGGTAATGAAACTTGTGATTGCTGAGTTCGGGGGAGACACACCATTGCTTCAATATAACGTTGCCCCCCCTTTCCTCCTCCACTCCCCACTGTCCACCCCACAGAGGTGGCACTCAATGCTGGCAGGGAACAAGGAGAAAAGACGACCGAACTACGTGTTGATTGACTTTTCAATGTCTTGCTGATCTCTGCTCCTAGTTTTTCTGTGAGCAATTCAGCTTTATGAAAGCCTTCATATATATCCAGTCATTTCAGAGGACAAATGCCAGGAAGGCTGTAGGAAATTTCAGCGCAGTGATGGAGTGTTCCCGTGGCTGCAATAGGAAATGCCTTTATTTGCGGAAGCAGGATGAGAGGTGGGGACACAGAAAGGAAAAATAGTTCAGGAAAGGTTCATTAAAGGAAAAAAACCCAACAGTTAGATGCTATCAGTGTTGTGAATCATACACATTTCCAGCTCAGCTTCAATGGAGGACCAATAGTAGCGCCCTGCTCCATAGGGAGTGTGGTGTAACAGTGGGGTGACCTTTGGGGACAGCTGGGGTGTTTAAGGCTAAATGTGCCATAACTGCTTTGCTTAGTGTGTCCCCTCAGCTTGTGGTTGAGACTTCTATTGAAGGTGAATTATTAAGTCACTTTTATGAGGTTAACTAAAAGGGTTTTATTAACGATCAAAGGATGACCAAATGGTAAGTTATCAATGATTGAATAAAAGTCAAATGGTAATCATAGAATCATAGAATGGTTAGAGTTGGAAGGGACCTTAGAGATTATCTAGTTCCAACCCCACTGCCATGGGCAGGGAGACCTTCCACTAGACCAGGTTGCTCAAACAAATGGTGATGAAGCAATAATTGAATGTTAGTTAAAAAGTGTTCTAACAATGGTTTGATGATGATTTGACAATGATTTAACAATGATTTAAATGATAATTTAGACTGTGATTAGGCAATGATTTAGACAGTGATTTTAAACAACTGTCAAACACTACTATTTACTACACTTCTAGTTATTAAGCTATAGATGCTTATATATATATATATAAGCATCTATATATATAAATATCTCTAGCACACAATATACTTTTAGGCCCGATGTGAAATATCACTTACATCACTCCAGATATCAGATGCTGGGTAAGGAGTCTCTCTGCCTCGAGGAGTAACCTTGAGAGGCATCCCTGCTCGAGGGGGAGATCACTGCTGTGCTGCCCGCTGATGTGCAGGAGACCTCAATGAGCTACAAATTTTTATAGTGTCAAGTATTTTCTTTTAGTCACACCCAACCCCCCCTTTGGTGTATGTGCAGATGTGCAGCTGTAGTAGTTATTGTTTTGTCCAGCCCCATCTTGGACTGGTACTGTTAGCTCCTGGTAAGACATGGCCTATGCCCCTTAGTTGCTGAGAAGACGTGGCTAGGCACAGTTCTCACAGTTTGCACAGCAGGGCTGATCTCAGTCAGACCTGCTTGTTGATGGCTTCCAAACCAAAGGCTCTTCGTTCTCTCAGAGTGGGGGGCTCCATCACAACTCCCTGTTCCCTTTCTAAGCATAGGTGAGCATCAGATGGCAAGACTTACGGTAACACTAACAGAACGGGGACAAATGAGTGGAATATATTATATTAATTCAAAATGAGGAGCCAGAGGGGGAGGTGGGGGAGGAGAAGCAAATAAAACAGCACCTGCATGCCATGTGGAAAGATGTAGGCCTTTGTGGAATGTAGGGAACTTGCCTCAAGCTGCTCAAAAGAGACCTAGCAGGCAGCCTAAGCCCAAAACCACAGGTGATGGGTGTCCACCAGCTCTGGAAGCTGAATCCCATGCAAGATGAAACTGTTTTGTGGGGCTGGAGAGAGAAAGCCAAGGGTGTAACAGGGGTTATGGCAGGTACCCAGGAATGGGTTATACCTGCCTTCCCCAAGGCGGTGTGTAAGGGCTACTCTGACCCTGCTCCAAAACCTGACCCAACAAAGAGCTTCCCTGTGCCAGTGCTGGGCCTCTGGCAGGACAGGGCTCAGATTCTGGGGCAGGAGCAACTCCAGACTTGCGGGATGGATGCCCTGGTCCAACAGGGAAGTGTCTGGGTTACACCCTCTCTGGCTAGGGCACCACTGAGCTGTGAGTCTTCTGGGCTATGGTTTTCTGTGGAGGCACAGACAGTCTTTTGATATCTTATGTCTTTTTTTTTTTTTTCCATTGACCTACACAATTGACTTACAATTGCACAATTCAAAATAACCTGCAAGAAGCTTTGGGTACACTGTAGGCTATTCAGATAAAGATATGTCTGGGTCTTGTTTTCTTTCATCCTGTTCATCCCTCCTGCTCCCCCACCACTCCCACAGGCTGTAAGGACACACTCAGCACAGACACACAGAAAGTTGGTGTCTTTCCTCATCCCATCACAGAAGTTTGTAGTTGCTTCCAGGTGGGCCCACCTGGTAAAAACAAAAGGTCCAGGGCTGGGAGTTTTTATGGGGTAAAATAAGTATGCAAAGGTATGTGTGGTTAAAACAGGGGAAGGAAATATGTATCTATGAGTGTCTTCCAGGTGCTTTGTCTGTGGTCTATCCTGGGCATCTCCTTGCCCTTGGTTGGCCTTCACATCATCACTAGCTTGAGCAGAAGTTCACATGAGGTTTGGCATGGGAAATGTGGGATGAAGGGCTTCTCTGGACAAGGGGGAGCTGAAATCTCTTCTTCCTGAAGATGAAAAGTTGAGATGAAACAGAGTGGCCATTACTCATCATTGTGTATCAGTTTGCAGGCAATATCCCAGTAAGGGTAAGGATTGAGCATCTATGAGGCTGATTGTTTGACAGACAAAGCAATTATTTTATGCTAAAAACAGTGTCTGTTGGACAGACAAGGACTTGGCAAGGAAAGCTGGGTCACAAAGTGAACCTCTCCATGTTGCATGAAATAGTAGTCAACACAGTTAATTTGGACTCTGCTTCATGTGCTGGAGCCCTCCCAGGCCGACTGGAGGCATAGTAGCCTGAAGGACACTGCTATCTCCTCTCCAGCCCTTGTCTTGTTTTGTTACCTCTTCTTTCTCGCTCATTCACAATCTTGTTTAGCTCCACCTACCATCTGGAGTGACAATGTCCCCTTTGCAGCTGGGTACCAGGACTCTCTGGGCCCACAAGAACAAAAAAAAAGAGGACTCTATGGAGACACAGCAAAGACAAAGCTGCAAGGGGGACATCAGGCAGACCTGACCCCAGCAGCATAGAGTGGGTTGTTGTCAATCTGAGAGCCTCTGGTCTGCAGGTTGAACAGGAGAACAGGCATCTTAATGGAAAACAGCTCTGAGAAGGCTCCTGTCTTTGTGAAACCCATCCCATCATTGGCCATGACCCCCACAAAGCATCTCAGCATGGGAAAGGCTGTTCGTCCAACCCTTCCCTCATAACCTCTAATACTTTGGCCCAGGCTCAGCAAAAACCTCAAAGCCATCAGGTTTGGTCTCTGCAAAGTGGAATTAAATCCATCTTCTCTTGCAAGGGGCTCTATAGGGCACATCCACCCTAAGGCTCTGAGTTTCATTCACCTACACCCAACTTTTCACCATCCCTCCCCTAGCCCTGGGTTTGCATGGCAGTCCTCACTGCCAAGGGCTGTCCCTTGGTCCCTTTGGCAGCTTTGGCTGCAGTTCTACAGGCAGTGAGGGACAATGGCCTGTGAATGGCCCTTGCAGGACTGCATCTCTCTGAATTCTGATTTTTGCAGCAAAAGCACCAGCGTTACCAGAAACTCCTGCAGTCTTCAGGTCCATTGAAGCAATCGAGTCCATCACAAGCAATGCAAGTGCCAGTGGGTTCCTCCATGACAGCTGGAGGAAGCCTGACCCCATGCATGGGGCAGCTGGCACACGGATTTTGTCTGAGCAAGTCATGAAGGATTTCTTAGCCTTGCAGTGTCTTGGCCACACGCTGCAGAGAGGCTGACACACATGTCTCGGCAGGGTGAGTCACACCTGTACTCCACTTTCAAACACAAGGCACTACATGCAAAATGCTCTCGGGTGGTTTTGGCAAGCGGCTTCATTCTGGTACCCCCCTCTGCATCTCCCCTTAGCTACAGCATCTTGTGTAACTGAGAAATATGGCATATTTATCCCATACCTCAGGCCGTCTCTATGTTCTTTCACTGTACCTTGGAAACCAAACTTCTATTCTTGCCAACAAATCACTTTCAGACAAACGGGGGAGTGTGTGGTAGCTTAGATTTCTCCCTTTTTTTTTTTTTAAGAGAAATTTTTTGCAATCTAAGAAAAGACTTGAGGATCTATTTTTAAAGATTATATCCCCCCTCCACCCACTGTGCTGCAACAACTGAATACTTTGGCTTGATGAGAATATTAGTAAAGCAGTCACAATCTGTAGGGTGCACTTCTTAAAACTACATTGCATAATGCGATAAGTGGTGAGCATAACACAACAAAATGCAATGGGGGCTGGGATTTGCCGTAGTATGTGAACTAAAAAGTCATGTCTTCAGCCAGGATTGATCACCAACTAGTTTGCAATAACCCACCTCCTGACTTTCTCTGCTTCTCTCTCCCCAGATTTAAATCCATCTATCCTAGAGACATACTAGAGCATGGTTAATACAATGTTTTGCACAAAATGTAACTGTTAAAATAATCTCTTTCTCCTCCTTGATATATTTTGGTATTTAAGGAAACCAATAAGTACAGTAACGGCAATCATACTCCTGTAAGATGATTTGAAAAGTACATTTTATCATTAGAATCTGGGGGAATTGCATTAGCTCTAACAAAATCCTATAGAACCTCAGTGAGGAGAATAACTTTAAAATGTTGTTATTAGTAGCATTGTCAATTCTATTCTGAGATCTGCAGTGTTAACAAATTAGATGTAAGGGAAAAAAAATCTATTTGATTTAGTTGAAGGCTACTGCATTCAAGGAAAAATACAGTACTTTCTAGATTTTACTGAAAGTCCTTGGGAATCAGCCACCCACCCGGGGTGTACTAAGTGATTAATGCTGGTCATGTGCTATTTATCCCTTAGAATGTAATCACAAGCTGATTATTTTGTTCAACACATTTTTGGTGATTTGATTGAGAAGCTGCATGGACTTAACAGATTCAAAGGAAAACGCATATAAGAGGAGTTGAAAGACAAAGGTTGCCGCTAGGTAAGGATGTTCTTGGGACCTTGGTATAACCAAATATCTCTGATTAAGATTCAGCTTTTGCAGCACTTTAGGCTCCTGTGTCTTTGCATCTATCTTAAAAGAAGTGGGCTAAGTCGATAAGGGCAGATGAGAGAATATGGCCTTACTCTGCAGACTTTTGTGCAGCTAAAAGAAACAACATTGTACTTCAGGTCCATAGGACACGTAGGGAAGAAGGGGGAGAAACAGGTGAAGATTTTATATGGTGTTCAAAATTTGGAAGAGAAAGGTGTTCACTCTGAGCTGAGCTCCCCTCTTTGGACAATCACTCTTTGTGCCTGCCTTGGGATCCAGCAAACAGGAACCTTTGGATAATAATAATAAAGTAATAATGTCTATGTGGCTCTTTGCACGAGCATATAATGAAGCACATTGAAAGACAAGTATATGTGACTGTCCCTGCTACTGACATGGGGTACAAGAGCACAGAAAAGGCTTTCTCTTTTGATTAGCTAGCAACTGCAGCACCACCAAATCCTGGGGTGGATGTTCTCTAGCCCACTGCTTGTTTCTGATTTCCTGAGCTAATCTGTGCTGGGCTACAAGAAGGTCCAAGCTCACTGTTTGTTTGGGACAAGGTGAAAAAAGAAAGATGTTTTATTTGTCCACAATTCTCTGCCTGTCTTCTTTCTTGGGTGGTATTTCTTTGTTTGGTTTTCTGTTGGCGTGTTTTTTTTTGAAGGGCTGAGATGTGACAATGACAACCAAGATGCCCTCTCTGGCAGGTGATAGATATCAGAGTCTTAGAAGAGTCTTGCAAGAACCCGGAGATGGGTCTGAATCAGCCACAAAAAAAAGCCATGAGGTGTATATCTAAAAATCTGCTGGCCTTATGCTGGCAATTGCACGAAGCAGAACAGGAGACCGTGCCTGCATATGAATGCAAAAACAGTTGATGTGAGAATGGAAGCTTATCCTAATTAACTGAGTGAAAGCAAATTCAATTTGTCTGGCAACATGTGCGTGTTGGATTCAGTTTGCCTAATAATGGTCTGAGTTTAACCCTGTTAAGAAAAGAACTGGAATCCAGGACATAATGCCTGGAAATTGATGGGGCACTTCACCCGTGAGGTGTCCCTGTCTGAGGAAGCAACTCAGGAAGAAACACAGAATAAAAGATGAGGCAAAGAGTTCCCAACTTTTCTCTGCTGTGTGGCAACTGCATTTTAAAATTAGAAAGACTGTCTGTGTCGAGCTTAAAAGATGGTTAATGTTCAGAAGTCCACAGACAGCAAATGGTCTTTGGCACTTTTTGGCTTTGCGTGGGTTGAGATGACATTCAAACGCGTTGTGTTCAGCCTGCTAGCTGGAGGACAGGAGAGAGGGTTTGACAAGCCTTGAAAGTTGCTGCTGTTTTAGCCCGGGAGCTTAAAACAAGGTGAACTTATTCACACAAAAATCAACCTTTTGTTGAGTCCTGCCATTCACAGTGTCTCTGAAAACTATATGATTTAGAGGCAGTTATTTTGTTGTTTTCTAGACTGTGGTTCTTCTGTGGTTCTTCTTTGCTTCCTAAGCATTGGCTGAGATTTTCTGTGCTTTCTGTGCCAAATTCCTTCCTCGTCATCGTTCCCTTGCCCTCTATTGGGGTCCCATTCCTACATTCCACTACTTGCCACTTTTTGGATGCTTCTCCCCACTATGGCAGGCACACAGCATCAGCTAAGGACCCTTGCAACACAATGCTTCTCTCCAAGTAGCTTTTTTTTTGGTGTGTCCTGTAGTCCTTACCTCCAGGCCTTCCCCAAGACACCGTTCTCCCAGCCCTCTCCTGCTTTTCCTGACCATCCCACCAGCACTTATTTTGTCCTTCTCCATTTTCCATTTTTCACTGGAGCTGTACAGAAATTCATTCTCTTCTCACATTGCATCTTGCGTGAGATCAAGAGTCTCCTGGAGCATTGCATGGCCCAGTGTGGGACCTGGGGAAGGTCTGAATTCAGCTCAGTGGAAACATGATAGAATCAGGATTTCAGCTCCTCGTCTCTTTGAGATTACCCCGTGTCACGGGATGCTGATGTGATGTGTGTAAGTTAGTTGCTATCAGGAATCCAGAAGTGTGCTGGGATCAGTAGAATAAATCCAAAGCTGTAACTAGGAACCAGAGATGGTCTTGCTAGCACAGACTCCTAAACATTAGCGCGGGAGAGTGAGAGATAAGAAACCAGAGAGTCTCATTTATTGCTGCTTGAGAGAGAGAAAGGCATGTTCAACACTGACAAATTTGCTCTTTTTTTCATTAGTCTTTTTTCCTAAAGCCAGAGAAGCTGTTTCAAAACTAGTTCCCGCAGAATTGCAAGAGGCTGAGAAATGGAGTTGAACAGAGGAGATGGCTGTAATTTCCAGCAAACCCAAGTAAAGAATTGTTATTGACAAAGCTTCTGCCACACCATTAAAAAACTCAGCAGCCATTTTTTCACTCCTGATATTGTGCGAGATAACGGAGTTGGCAGCAGTACGGACGACTCTTGCCTCATTACTCTGACACCGTGCTCAATAGGTTCAAACAAGTCATGGACAGATATGGGACCAGAGCCATCAGCAGGGACTGAGTGATGCACAGGGACCACCCAGGCAAAGCTGGGAGTTGCAGGAGACTTCAGCTGGCAGATCTGTTTGGGTAGCCAGAGACCAAAACCATGGGGAAGGAGTGTTGCAACCAAAGGATAAAAGTGGCCCTGGGTGTCTCACTGCCGAGGTGTCGGAGCTGCTTCTTTCCCTCCCTGAGAAATTACTTTCTAAACCATAAATAGTCTCATCCCCTCTAAATGGCGGTTTAAACTCTTCACAGCTCTTCTAGTTACTTTAGTGAACTGAATTCTGTGAAATTTCATATGACGGCTTAAATTCTTTTTAAAGCTCAATTTGTGAAGAAAACCAAGGCCTTTGTTAATTTTCTAGAGGGAAACTCCAGCAGGAGACTTTGGGGGAGGATGTGTCTATGTAAGGACAAGGTTTCTGAGTGACGAGCAGGGGGAGAAGTTCATCACCTGTGGTCTGTGACCCCAACCCACCCCTGACCACATAGATTTGATACTGTGCCAACTAAAATTATGGAAAACTCCCATTGCTTTCAGTAGGGTTAGATTAAATCCCTAAAGAGAACGATTTGGATGCAGAAGTGTGGCCCACGTGGTCCTCTGCCTTTGATGTCTCATTAGGATTCCTTTGAAAAGAGTCTGACATGGGCATTTGGCTTTCAAGCCACAATCTTGGAGACAGTTCAGATCAATAGTGACTGGATCGGTTGCCCTCTCCTCTGTGATCAGAGGGTTTCAAGACATGGACAGATAGGTTCAGGGCGTCTCACTGCTTAGATGTCCACATCTAAGCAGTGGTCCTCCTAACCAGAGCCTTTGTTCTAGGCTCAGGGGTGCAATGAAGATGTGGCTGGACCTGCATGCTAAATTATCCTCTCATCCTGTAGGTGATCCAATTAAGCCAAATTTGAAGAGAACCAGAGAAGTTCATGCTCTGCCTTGCTGTGCATGAAGTCAGCAAGTTAATAATGGACACTGATCTCTAGGGCTGTCAGTCTGTCTAGGACTGGGTGGAAGAGATTTCAGATATTTTTTTTTTTCATCACATCATTAGGTTTCATACTGCAAGCAATAAACTCTGTAGCCTGCAGCTGTGAAAACACTAATTTGAAAGCTATTACTTTTTATATTTTTGAGAACTTGCTGCTGTATTTATATATATATACACACTTTTATATATAGATCTTTTCCCCCAAAAAACTCCAGTAGTTCTTTCAGTTTACTTTTCCCCTTTTCTGATTTTCTGTATTTTTGTATCAATTAGGTTATCTCTTTCCCCCTCTTCCCTCCATCTCCCCTTCTCTGTTTTTCCTCTCCCTCCCTTTAGTTGCTAGAGCAACTTCAGAGTAGAGGGGATCTACCCAGTGCAGACTAAACATGCAGTGACACCAAAGTTTTACCTGTTCATATATAACACGAGCCCTTCTCATACCTGCCCCTCCATTTTGGGTGTGTTAATCTAGTATCTTCTTCTTCCTTTCTCAGACTGTATTTTCCCAGATCTGTTTGGTTCATTCCTACATCTTCAGTCTTGTAAGATCACAATAATAGCCTTTGGCTAGGACTGAGTGATGCTATCTAGAAAAGGAATTGTCACCCTTCAGCGGCATGTTCAAGAGTTTCTCCTCTTTCTTTTGTGCCTTCACCCTGTGTTTACTCTTCACAGAGATCTCTCTGCTTTGTTGGTCCCTACAGCTCTAGAGTCCTGTGGTAACCAGTAAGGGCACTTTTTTCAGGATAGTTCTCCACCTAATGTAGCAGAGGGACATCAGTGCAAAAGCTGCCCCTGGGAATAGATGTTTTGAAGGCAACAATAATGTTAAACCTAGAGACAATTTTGTCAGCCTATGTCTTCTGCCTTAATGAAAGAAGATGCAATACTTGTGTCCTGGTTTGAGGCCCAAACCACGACAACCTGCCGTCCTGCTATTGTGGGATGGTTATGGTTAAACATGTTGGCACATAGCACCGGGTGATGCAAAGCTACATTTCTGTCTGACTTAAATACAGGCTTGGAAAATAATAACAGGAGTTAAAGTGTGACTAAGCACTTCCAAGGGCTGTCATGCTTGACACTGAAGGCAGCTGGTCATGCCCTTAAAGTCCTGTTTAATAAGATTACTGTGTTGCTCATTATTCAGAGGTCTAGAAAAAGCAATAAATTGTTATGTTCTTATAAAGATAACTAGCTGCTTGGGTATGTCCTTATTCGTCCTGCACCAGGGCTCCTGAAAAGCTCTCTCTGTGATGGCCAGGTTGGACCCATGATATTTAATTTAAGATGCCAACTTCTCTCAGAGTTGCATGTTTTGTAACGAGTCTTTAGTTCACCAAAGTCCTTAGGTTTGTGCCTAAATACTTCTGAAGTGAGTAACACCCACTTTATGTGTGTGACAAGACACACCAGTGCTATAGACACTGCAGAACAGCAGGTGGGGAGCTTCCAATATCAATCTTGAATGGCATCGTGTGGTCACTAACATCTAAGCCAGTAGGCAGTCAACAGGAAGGGGTGCTTGATCTGCCCCTGCTATTAATGAACAAAAAGAAATCTCTTCACCGTCTGAGTCTATGCTGGGCTGGAGAATGAGCCATACAGGAAACCTGACTTTAATTTTCTTTCCAATCCCCATGTTCAAACCTCCATGACTGTGATTCATTACTGAGAAATGACACTGTTCTACCTTCATATGTTGTAACGAGATTAATATAGCCGTTTTGCATGTAGTGGTGATGATGGCCAGTGGTTAGCACACCTGGGATTGAATTAAAAGCCTCTAGAGCTAAGAGCATGAGTCATACATACAGGCTGAGCTCAGGAGTCAACCTTTGTAGCTGGGGCTGAGAAACACATCTCTTGCGGTTGAAGGAGATGTGAGGCCTCTGCACAGAGCTGGGTGGTGACCTCGGCCTCACGCCATTTCTGTCTCGCAGAGTGGAGTTACTGGCTCTGCATCTCACCCACCAACACCGGCACATTCACAGGACCGAGAGCCCAAGTATGGGGGGATGCTGGGGTTGGGGGTACCGACTCCTCCCATCCTCTACCGAGCCCTCTGGAAAGGATGGATACGTTTGAGATAACATGCATAAAAAGTTTTGAAGGTGTATCTTTAGTTGCAGATAGTCATTCACAAGGGTTAGCTTCCACCTGGGTACCTGAATTCATCTTCTGGTGCAAGTGCTGCCGGTACCACCAGGGAGACTGCAGGGAAGCCATCCTGTGCAACTTGTTGTAGGTGACCCTGCTCTGGTGGGGGGGTTGGACTAGATGATCTCCAGAGGTCCCCTCCAACCCTGACCATTCTGTGATTCTGTGTGAACCATATCTGTATGAAAATCCTGAGCATTGCAGCAAGTGGAATCAAAACTGAATTTCATTTGGAAGAGAAAAAGAACTGGGAAACATAGCTTGTCTTGAGGATCTGGGTAGATAATTTAAGCACAACGACAGCAATGAAGAGAGGGTTACTTCATTTGCGCTGGACAAAGCAACCCTACGGAGATGCTGTATTAGACAGCATTTACTCTTGGAAAACTTTGCCAAGTCTTCTACTTGTATTATCTCTATAAATCATTTGCATCCTGAGTGTGTCCACTGTGATGGCTTTAGTAAGAGGTGTATGAACTGAGGAAGGCTGGGGTGATGCTGACATTTGGCAGTATGCTCTAATTGCTCTGTTAGGAGGGGCTCAGCACCCACCTTGGTCCATGTAGACAAGATTTAATGCATGGAGACCTGGTCACTGGTCCCCATTTGGCCCTGGTCAGTGATGCTGGAAACTCTCTACAGCAGTAGCAGGGTCAGCAACAAATATGTAACTAGTTTCAGTCTTTGAGGGAAAATGTGCATACCAATAAACCTAAAAATAAAATCACAGCAGATGGTACCTTCACAGCCGCTGGCGTGGACTGGCCGAGCCACAGAGGCCAAACTCCCCTCTGGTGCCACCCAGAAGCACCCTCCTAAACTGGGGCTGATGGGAATTTAAGTGCTGTTTGTGTTCATGTTTTCTCTGTTCTGTGGCACGTGTCCAATGTTATTCACTAACCGCAAGCAGCACAAATCACTGTGAATTTAGAAATGAATTATCTCTCCTTTTTTTTTTTTAATGGATTAGGCTTTTGGATACAATGAATTCAGGTTCATTTTCAGCTTGGAGAATGCGAGCTTAAGCTGTCTCTGACTTCTTTGAATCTGTGGAAATAAGAATAAAACATGACCCTTCATGTCCTCAATGGCTCAAACTGAATTGAAGTAGATGATTATTTAAGGTTCAGAACAGGTTAGCTAGCTCCTCTGTTGTACTGACAAGTCTCTCTCTCTCTTCATTTCTTTCTTACTTTTCCTTCATCTGTTCTCTGGCCAAGACCTGGAAAAAAAGACATGCCAAAATCAAAACCAAAAGCTTGAATTATACACGGTTTTACCCGAAACAGAGTAGGAGTACCAGAAATCCAGCAAGAAAATATATTTTCAGAGGGCAAGTGATCTGGATAGTCAACAAAACTTAGGAATTACTTAGTGACTGTTTGATGTTTACTGTCCTGATTTGGTTTTGTTTGTTTGTTTGTTTGTTTAAAGGTGAAGTGTTTGTGGCAGCCTGGACTGGACTTATTTTTTGTTAATAAGCAGATAAAGTTCTTTTCAATAGAGAGACATATCAAGAAAAAAAATCACTGCTGTGGTGCGGCCCTGTCCATCCATGATGGTTCAGTCTGCAGTTCTGAACCCACCGTTGAATTTTAGGGTTCCAACACAATTTATCAGTTTTCTAACCATTTTTGCTGTCAGTGGGAGCCCCTGGTATTTGGGATCAATCCATAACAACTTCTAAAACCTGCTCTTTGCATACTGTTTGTTTCTAGTGGTTCTTTCTAACTCCTGTGTGCAGAACTGGTGTTGAAAGGGTTTTCGTACCAGTCTCAGCCATCACAGATCAAGGCACAGCCCTTTTTGCAGTAAAAGGCTGGAGCACTTTCTACTGTTGCATTTAACTAGAAGTCACTCTCCCTGTTTTTTTTTGTGGCAGAAAATCAATGCCATAATAGCTATTCCTTTTTGGCAAGAGACTGATAGCATTGGCCAGCACCCAGAATAATGCAAGCTGGAGATATAGAGTTCTGCCAATGTACCTTAAACCTCCTGACCTTCAGCATCTCAGGATTTCCAGCCCTGAGAAGAGAGCTTTCAGGATAAGAGATTGATAATTCTGCCTGGCTGCAAGATGGTGTCCAAGAAAGACCCCCAGTGGGAAACTGAAAACCTCCTCTGTGTTGCTTCTGCTTTCACGGTAAGGTAAATAATGGCTGATGCCACAGAAGCCAAGGAAACCAACTACTGAAACTAGGGCTGAAGGCAGCAAAATTAGTCCTCCTAGGCACGTTCTGGCTCCAGGAGTGCACTGTGTTGAGTTTGCTCACAAATGTCTATGGATGAAAACAAGCGTGTGCTTGGTGTGATTTTTTTTTTTCCCCTGCAGATCAGCCTGTGTTTTGGAGAGTGGCTCTTTGTGGATGCTGATATGCTGTTCCCCTGGGGGCTACCCACTGTGGGGCAGGCTAGCCCTGATGCTCCAAGGCAGCCAGACTGTCTGACCCTTGCAGATTGTCATAAGACTGCAGTTGTAGTTCAGCATCTGTTGGCTTCTGGGAGTGCGACTTGCGCTGATTTTGCCCTGACTAACCTGCTGTGTCATTGATGGACCAAGGCAAACTCACCCCATTCTTCAGACATTAACTTTTTACTTCTTGCTGAATGGGAGGGTTTGGTTCAGTGGTCAAAGCATGGCTCTGGGAGCCAAAAGCGCTGACATCAGTCTGCCTTGAGCAGTGACTTACCGCATGACCTTGTCCCAGATGCTCTGCCTTTATTTTCCCATCTGTAAAAATGGGTTTACGAATTCTCAGTGATCTACCTTTCCAAGACTGTTTACTAACATGCAGAGCAGTAATTTTTCCTGTTTACTGCTCACTTGACTTGCTTCATGAACTAGAGTGGGCTGCTGGATGTAATGATGCAAAACAACATTACCCCAAGCTGACCCCCATAATATAATTCCATCATGAAATACGAGTTCTGAAGAGAAATTGAACACAAGGATACTTGTGCATTGCTATATCTTTTAACTCCTTTCAGCTTAAAGCTTTCAGTCCTATTGTCTGCAACACTGCTGCTGCTCTAATACTCCATGCATTGCTTTCACTTAATCTGAGAAAATTCCTTCGAGGGGATATTGTGTTGTGCATCTGTATCTTTTTTTTTTTTTTTTTTTATAGTGAATGAACCCACCATGCTCACATGCAAACAGACTTCTGAGGAGTGAAAGGGTACTGTTATCTCATAGGTCTTAGATCAAGTGCATCCATTATAATTGTTAAACCTAAACTTCTGCATAGGCAGACTAATGAATTTTACCAACAGGTTTCTGCATCAGTGTGTATTTTATATATCTATTTTTTTAGGGTTTTTTTTCTGAAAATATCAGCAGCAGACGGCATCTTCTCAGACACAAGCATTTGGAAAAAAGGAGAAGCAAGAGTTAAGCTAAACTGGAAAGTGACAGTGTACCAGATGCATTGACACTAATGTGCCTCTTTAGAGTTCACGCCTAAAGGCTTTGTGTGCGATGATAAATGTATTTGTTTTGGTTGCTGGAGGTGCCCTTAAATTATTAAAAGACAAAACAGAAAAAGGGCTTTTCATTTTCTAGCCCCATTAACTTGTTTCACTGGCCATGAGAGACTCAAAAAGGGGTTCAGAATTGAAAAATCAAGGCTCAGACTGCCCTAAATGTAGTTATAATTTTCAACCTTTTGTTATGTTTCACTTTCCTACCTGTCTAGGTCCAGTTAGAAATGCCACTTAATCATAAAACCCACAACCTCTGGCTGCCGCAAAAGCCTTTTTATAATAACAGAGGGAAATAGGGCATTTTCAATATTTCCTTCTATTGATTTTGTGTATGTGTGTGCAAGAGAGAGAGAGGGAGAGAGAGGGAAAGAAAAAAAAACGCAATTGTGATAAAATAATAATACAGTAGCAGTATGATTTTAGCTAAAGGAAAAATGTTAAAGGGGAAAAATACTGGCTCTGTGAAGTTCTTTGACACAGTCAGAGACATATTTTGGGCTAAACTTTTTAAAGTGGAGATTCACCTCCGTCATGTGTTACCTTTTATCTATTCAGGCTGCATTTTGCTTGCTGTTGCCCATTCATTTAACCCTTTGCTCTCTCCATAGCTTTCCAGATCACAGAGCTTTTCAAAAAGGCAAGACCTTACCTGGATCTTGTGGAGCTCCATAATTACTTTTTTTTTTTTTTTCCCCAAATTGAAATAAAACCATTTGGTTGCATGCTGCAGATCCTCTTAGCGTTCCTCCACAGTACACTGAACACGTGGCTCAACTCGGCCTGGTAGCGGTCAATGTAATGGTGTGTGTCTGTCAGCTCTGTATGTCCTTCTACACCTCTGTCCACCTTCTCTCAGGTACTGACTGAATGTTGATAAACAGATACCAAGCTTCGGGTCTCCCAGTTCTGAAAATATTAGCCTTAAAAAAAAAAAAAGAAGTTATATTCACTAATTACTGTGAAAAACATCACTAGGTACAACATTATGAGACAGGTAACAACTTCCCAGGCTCAGTTAGTAATGCAGTCTGTCTCGAGGTCCTTGACCGTTTCTGACCGCAACCTCCTGACTGATGCCAATAAAAGAACAATATCCCATATAAAGACATGCACTTTTGGGGGAAAACCAAGTGAATCAGACTGGTCTGCTTTGATGAGTTCTATGCAGTGAAGACGGATGAATCTGTGCAATTAAACGCCATGCAGAGTAGCACGAAGGGCTCAGGATCCCTGCAGTCCTGCATGTTTTGACACCAGCAAGGCCTGTAGCAAACAGATGTGTATAGGACACCAGGTAGGACTGCTTGTCTTGGGGCAGAGCAGAGCTTACCAGTGTTTTCAAAATAAAGGTTAGTGAGATGGTAGATGGGGGCTAAACTAAAGACATGGAGTTGATGAGATTCATGGTTAATGTAGTGTGGATTCAAAGAAATGGAGGTGACTTCTTCTTTCCTTCCGGCAGGGAAAGTTTGCTATGCTCTTCACACATATCTTTGGATACCTTTTCTATATGTCGGTCCCATCTGGGGTGCCCACGTCCCCAGTAGCCGATTCAGCCTAAACCATGACACCCCCCACAGCCCCCCTACACACTCATCAAAGGGTTGGTCCTACTGTCACCAGTTGATGTGTATGTATTGTATACGGGCACATCCTGTGATCAGACTAGGAGAAAGAACTCAGAAAGTCTTGAATGAAGAAATACCAGGGAAGACTTAATCCCTGAAGGAAGTTTAGGCAGGCACTGAAAAAGAAAATGCCACAGCAGTCAGCAGTGGTCAGATGCCTGGGGCTGAAGAACAGCACCTGCCACCCATCCAAACTGAAAAGCGCTAAATAAAACTAAAGACAGTGGTTCCCTAGGTGGGCTCAATTGTAAGTAAAATCTCCCACAAACTTTCAAGCAGCTGGCTTTACCGCAGTAGAAGCTATTTATTTATTTTTTAAACTATGTTCTTTCAGGCAAAGAAAGGTCTTTAACTATGATAACCTATGATGATCTTTATCCCATTAAACACATAATAGAACAGCATTACATCTCCCTTGTTAGTGGTTTGCTCAGTACATGGCGTTTCAAAATATCAAGTCCCATTCATTTCATAGGTACCTTCACCACAGGTAGTGGAACAACATTTTAAAGGTACTGTGAAAGAAAACCTGGGCAATCAAATACAGATATACTTGAATGCAATTACAGCAACAAATGATTGTGTACCAGTGAATCTTGGTTTAATCTAAGCTATGCAATCACCTTCTGTACCTTTTTCAGTATCTTATTATTAACCTCTTGTCTATGGAAAAACCACTCTTAAAATGAAGGAGCAAATGAAAGTAGTTTTAATGTTAGGCTTTAAATCTTAGCTGGGTTTTTATTCAGGAACAAGCACGGTCAGAGCTGACATTGCAGCCTATAAAGCCACCTAACACTTTCACTTCTATATGAACCCTCTTTTCAAAAGTTTTGCCAGACTTTCATATAATCATGGAATAACTTTAACTGTTTTGGCTGAAATATTCTGCCTGCTTAATTCTGAGCTACTTCTTTCTGTTTGGTTTTTTTTTGTTGTTGTTGTTGCTTGTTTGTTTTGTTGTCTGGTTTGTGGGTTTTTTTTAAATATTTAAAAAAAAAAAACCAAAACAAAACCAAAAAAACCAACCCTGTGCCTTAATTTCAGCAAAAATTATTTGGCTGTGAGATGTAACAAGAAAATGGAAAAACTGCTTGTTTTGCCCAGGTCCTGAGATTTGTTGGGAAGTTGAGCATCCAGATATTCCACAGCAGACATGACATCCCCCTTGTGCCAGGGATGTGCCTTCTGCTGCTCCTATTAAAATTCATCCCCATTAATTTTAGTTATGAGCTGCTGAAACATCTGTTTGCACATACTCGGTAAGGATATATTGGTGTCTGCATGCTGCATTTTGCTAAGATGCCACCCACCGTGAGTGTGCTCTACTCCCGCACTATAACTCCTTATTGGCAGGACTGGGTGTACAACTATCTAAAATACATATGGCTAAATGTGTTAATCTACAATGCAGACATCTCCATCTCCACCTGAGAAAGCTGCTCTTCCTTTACTGATAGTGCAGAGCCGATGCCTATGGTCAACAGAGCTCAGGATATGATACAGAAACACAGAATCACAGAATGATCAGGGTTGGAAGGGGCTTCTGGAGATCATCCAGTCCAACCCCCCTGCCAGAGCAGGGTCACCTACAATAGATCGCACAGGACAGTGTCCAGGCGGGTTTTGAATGTCTCCAGAGTGGGAGACTCCACCACCTCTCTGGGCAGCCTGTGCCAGTGCTCCACTACCCTCAAAGTAAAGAAGTTCCTCCTCATGTTAAGATACATTTCACCCGACCTCTAGTCAGATCTATCCTGAACCCCGAGCTCTCTGTGGGAACACCACCAGTTCTTCATGGGAGGTTAAAAGCTCAGGTGCAGACATCTAAACAGAGGACAGGTAAAGCTGGTTGAGATTAATTTTGGCTGAAGTAACTGATCAGTACTGTGGGGCCTGAGCAATAACGCGTCCTGGGAATCTGTTGTAATCAAATATTTAGAGGGACAAATTACTTGCTTGAACATTTGTTTAGCATCGTTTCTGGGTGGAATTTTTGACACTATTTCTTCCCAAGTTAATTCAAACTACTAGGGATTTCAGGCTCATTCCAACTTCTCTAATGGAATGAAAAAATGAAGAAAGAAACTGCAAACTTATGAAAGTATGAAGCTAGCCAGATGCAATGAGGTGCCAGTGGAAATTTTTATTGTGCAAGGATTAAAAAGAACAATGCTATATAAACTTACATTTTTAAACAAAGACTCATATTTCTGTGATAGAAAAAATCTCTCTCAAAAAAATAAATGTAATGTTTTAAAAC